>NC_082664.1:92885298-93251131 GCF_025265405.1 Mesoplodon densirostris | reverse complement strand
CACTCCCAAATTCATTCTGTGAGGCCACCATCACCCTGATACCAAAACCAGACAAAGATACCTCCAAAAAAGAAAATTACAGGCCAATATCACTGATGAACTTAGATGTAAACATCTTTAACAAAATACCAGCAAATCCAACAAATACAACAATACATTAAAAGGATCATACACCATGATCAAGTGGGATTTATCCCAGGGATGCAAGGATTTTTCAATATCTGCAAATCAATCAGTGTGATACACTACATCAACTAATTGAAGAATAAAAACCATATAATCATCTCAATAGATTTGCATAAAAATGCAAAAAATAAAAATGCAAAAAAAAATTTTTTTGAATTTTAAAAATATTTTTATTAATATACATGTATTTGATAACTTCGAATTTAGAACACTTAGAATCAGCATGAACAAGGTAAACTACACTTCAATGACAAAGATTTGAAATGGGGGAATAGATACTGTAACTGGTTCATATTAACCTCCCCTTGCAATCTGTATCTGTATCTTGTCCGGTGAAAACTTGATTTACACAGCTCTACAAGTGCAGTATTTTTCTAACAACCCATTTTGTAGTCTCGGAACACTTTTCAGTTAAACTGATTTAGATGTTTAAAGATGAAAAATAAGAAATTTGCACTCTAAATTTGAATATCTAATTCACATTTCTTTACATTAATGTAAAGCAGGAACAATTTACAGTAAACACAAAAACTATTCACGATAGTAGTAATAACAGTTCACATTTTTACTGAACACTTCTTGTGTTAGCCAGGCCCTGCACTAAGCATCTGAACATGCAATTTCACATTTTATTCTTCAACAAATTGAAGAATAAAAACCATATAATCATCTCAATACATTTGCATAAAAATCAAAACCTATTTATGATAAAAAAAAAACTCTCCAGGAATTGGGCATAGAGGGAACATACCTCAACATAATAAAGCCCATATATGACAAACCTACAGCTAACATCATATTCAATGGTGAAAAGCTGAAAGCATTTCCTCTAAGATTAGGAACCAAACAAGAATGTCCCCTCTCACCACTTCTATTCAACATAGTTGTGGAAGTCCTAGCCATAGCAATCAGAGAAAAAAAAGAAATAAAAGGAATCCAAATTGGAAAAGAAGTAAAACATGTCACTGTTTGCAGGTGACATGATGCTATACATAGAAAATCCTAAAGATGCTACCAGAAAACTACTAGAGCACATCAGTGAATTTGTTAACGTTGCAGGATACAAAATTAATACACAGAAATATGTTGCATTTCTATACATCAACAACAAAAGATCAGAAAGAGAAATAAAAGAAACAATCCCATTTATCATCACATCAAAAAGAATAATACACCCAGGAATAAACCTACCTAAAGAGGCAAAAGAACTGTACTCTGAAAACTAATAAGACACTGATGAAAGAAATTGAAGATGACACACACAGATGGAAAGATATACCATGTTCTTGGATTGGAAGAATCAATATTGTCAAAATGACTGTACTACCCAAGGCAATCTACAGATTCAATGCAATCCCTATCAAATTACCAATGGCATTTTTCACACAACTACAACAAAATATTTTAACATTTGTATGGAGACACAAAAGATCCCAAATAGACAAAGCAATCTTGAGAAAGAAAAACGGAGCTGGAGGAATCAAGTATAGTCTCACTTCAGACTATACTACAATGCTACAGTCATCAAAACAGTTTGGTACTGGCACAAAAACAGAACTATAGATCAATGGAACAGGATAGAAAGCCCAGAAATAAACCCATGCACCGATGGTCAACTAATCTATGATAAAAGAGGCAAGGCTATACAATGGAGAAAAGACAGTCTCTTCAATAAATGGTGCCTGGAAAACTGGACAGCTACATGTAAAAGAATGAAATTAGAACAGTCTTGAACACCACACACAAAAATAAACTCAAAACGGATTAAACACCTAAATGTAAGACTTGATACCTTAAAACTCTTAAAGGAAACCATAGGCAGAACACTTTGACATAAATTGAAGCAACATCTTTTTCAATCTGTCTCCTAGAGTAATGGAAATAAAAATAAACAAATGGGACCTAATTAAACTCAAAAGCTCTTGCACGGCAAAGGAAAAACCATAAACACAACGAAAAGACAACCCACAGAATGGGAGAAAATATTTGCAAATGATGCGACCAATGGGATTAATCTCCAAAATCTACAAACACCTCATGCAGCTCTATATCAAACAAACAAAGAAACTACCCAATCAAAATATGGACAAAAGATCTGAATAGACATTTCTCCAAAGAGAAATGGAGAAATGTGCCCCTTGGCCACACAGATGGCCAAGAGGCACATGAAAAGATGCTCAACATCACTAATTATTAGAGAAATGCAAATCAAAACTACAGTGAGATATCATCTCACACCAGTCAGAATGGCCATCATCAAAAAGTCTACAAATAGTAAATGCTGGAGAGGGTGTGGAGAAAAGTAACCCTCCTACACTGTTGGTGGGAATGTAAATTGGTACAGCCATTATGGAGAACAGTATGGAGGTTCCTTAAAAAACTAAAAATAGAGCTACCATATGATCCAGCGATCCCACTCCTGGGCATATATCTGGAGAAAACCATGGTTCAAAAGGATAATTGCACCCCAATGTTCATTGCAATGCTGTTTACAATAGCCAAGACATGGAAACAACTAAATGTCCATCAATAGAGGAATGGATAAAGAAGATGTGGTACATTTATACAATGGAATATTACTTAGCCATTAACAATAATGAAATAATGCCATTTGTTGGAACATGGATAGACCTGGAGATTATCATACTAAGTGAAGTAAGTCAGGCAGAAAAAGACAAATATTTCAATATGATCAATTGCTTATCAATATAAGCAATATGATACTGCTTATATGCGAAATCTAAAAAAAAAAATCATACAAATGAACTTATTTACAAAACAGAAACGGACAAACTTAGAAAACAAGCTTATGGTTACCAAAGGGGAAAGGTGGGTGGAAGGGACAGATTGGGAGTTTGGGATTGATGTATATACACTACTGTATTTAAAATAGACAACCAACAAGGACTTACTCTCTAGCACAGGGCACTCTGCTCAATATTCCACAATAACTTAAATGGGAAAAGAATTTGAAAAAGGATACATGTATATGTATAACTGAATCACTCTGCTGTACACCTGAAAGTAACACAACGTTGTTAATCAACTATACCTCAATATGAAATAAAAAAATTTTTAAAAATCACTGAATTGTCCCCCTCACCTGTTTGCAGGTAAGCTTCAGTAACCGTGTGATGGTGCTCTAGCAAGTCCCCTGGGGTCATAGAGAGGGGAGGCCACCTGCTGGCAGAAGACATACAGCTGCCAATCATGCAGAAACCAGAAAAGCAGAAACAGCAACTCCCCAGCAATGGAAAGAGCACAGGATTGGCTCCTTTTTAAGAGATGTCAGCACTGGGAGAAATATGGGCTGTTCTTAAGTTCAGGTCCACTCCAGATATTAGTCTAGCCAGGAACTGGCACTGATTTGCAGCTCCAAGCACAGCTCTGTATACAGTGATAAAAGAAGATCACAAGAAAGGGAGGGAGGCAGGCAGAGAGCCAGGCAGGAAGGAAGGTAGGCCGATAGATTTCTAAATTCTCTGCAGTTTTTTTTTTTTTGATTAAAATTCAACTAAAAGCTGGAACACACTTTGTATCTCTTGAAGGTTTAAAATAGCTATGGAGTTCAGAAAGAGCCACAAGCTCTGGCAGTGAGGAAGGAGGCCTGGTCAAAGCAGAGGATTTTATTGAGAAGTGGAAAATAATGTTGGATAAATACTGTAGGCAGTCTTTAAAAAAATGCTATTGGTTTATCAGAATGATTTTTTTTCTTTCCTTTGTTTCCTTCCTGATTACTCAATTTTGTTTTATCCAAAGGAGAATCTAAACAAAAAAGTTAGTTTTGTTTGGTTTGACCTGGTTGACCAGCTCATTTGAGAAGATTAAAAACAGCAAACAGGAGAGAACCAAGCAGAGAAATTCATTTCCACCCTCAACATTTCTTTTTTTTTAATTAATTAATTAATTTATTTATTTTTGGCTGTGTTGGGTCTTCATTGCTGCAGGTGGGCTTTCTCTAGTTGCGGCGAGCAGGGGCTACTCTTTGTTGCGGTGTGCAGGCTTCTCATTGTGGTGGCTTCTCTTGTTGTGGAGCACAGGCTCTAGGCACGCAGGCTTCAGTAGCTGTGGCTTGTGGGCTCAGTAGTTGTGGCTCACGGGCTTCAGTAGTTGTGGTGCACAGGCTTAGTTGCTCCGTTGCTTGTGGGATCTTCCCGGACCAGGGCTCAAACCTATGTCCCCTGCATTGGCAGGCACATTCTTTTTTTTTTTTTTTTCTTTTTGCTGTATGCGGGCCTCTCACTGTTGTGGCCTCTCCCGTTGCGGAGCACAGGCTCCGGATGCGCAGGCCCAGCGGCCATGGCTCACGGGCCCAGCCGCTCCGCGGCATATGGGATCCTCCCAGACCGGGGCACGAACCCGTATCCCCTGCATCGGCAGGCGGACTCTTTTTTTTTTTTTTTTCCTTTTTGCGGTATGCGGGCCTCTCACTGTTGTGGCCTCTCCCGTTGCGGAGCACAGGCTCCGGATGCGCAGGCCCAGCGGCCATGGCTCACGGGCCCAGCCGCTCCGCGGCATATGGGATCCTCCCAGACCGGGGCACGAACCCATATCCCCTGCATCGGCAGGCGGACTCTCAACCACTGTGCCACCAGGGAGGCCCGGCAGGCGGACTCTTAACCACTGCGCCACCAGGGAGGCCCAAGCAGGCACATTCTTAACCACTGTGCCACCATGGAAGCCCAACATTTCTTTTTATATTTTAACTTGAATAGATCTTTTCAGTGCTTTGGAAATTTTTGAGAATCCTTAATCTTTTATGTCATTTTTTAATTCATTTAAATTTTATAATTTATTGGACATTTCTTTGCTGAGAAATTTCTGCATTCCTATAACTAAAGGGAATGGGTTTTTCTTGGATCCCCAAAGAAATGCATTTTTGGTCTGAATTGAAACCATGCTTTATCTTTCAAACCCTTATCTCCTGGGTTCCTCCTAGTCATTTGCTGTGGCTCTCTTCTGACCAGGTCATTTGAGATGTAGAAAAGAAAACTCAGAGCTGCTCCCTAGGGCAGCTTCTAGGTACCTGGGCTTCAGCTCAATTCCAATGCCCATCTTGCATTTTCTTATAGATCTTGATGAGTGTGCAACTAAGCAGCACAACTGCCAGTTCCTGTGTGTTAACACCATTGGCAGCTTCACATGTAAATGTCCTCCTGGATTTACCCAACACCATACTGCCTGCATTGGTAAGTGGGAGGGGAAAAATCCTATATGGAGTGCAGCTATTCCTCTAAGGGATTGTTTTCGAGCACTTCTGCTGTTGGAATAAGAAGATAAAACTCAAAAAAATATGTGAGTACATGTATGTGTGTCTCTGTGTGTGTGCATGCGTGTATGTGAAAAGTTATTGGCCTTTTCTGAGCAAATCACCCTTCTTTCTTTTAAACAACACAAAGACAGCTTTGGGGAAGTTTCACCCTCTCCTTTCCCCCACTGCTTCTTACAGATAACAATGAATGCACCTCTGACATCAACCTTTGTGGGTCTAAGGGCATTTGCCAGAATACTCCTGGAAGCTTCACCTGTGAATGCCAGCGGGGATTCTCACTTGATCAGAGCGGTGCCAGCTGTGAAGGTGAGTAGAGCCCTTAGCTTGATCCAGCTGGTCGGTCCTTGTGGAGGTGGCCTATAAACACCTGCATCATCATCCTCTATGAGACATCAGAACTGAGCACAGGGGAGATAGCCAGCTGAAGATGGGAAATGTTTTCTCTAGTTTGCACGGGTCCCATATCTTAGAGATCCGTCTTTTGTCTCATGCTTGATTGTGTCCATAACACATGCTTCTCCTGAATATAACAAGACTTTTTCTGCTCAGTTGTTAATTTAATCTAATAGGGAATGACCCAGTCAAGAAAAATAGCTAGATTCCTGAATTTGACTAATTTTCTAGTCACTGGATCCAGAGTCTTAGCAGGATTCCCTCAATGTGGATTAAATATGAGGAATAGCTCTTCTGCTAATATATGATTAAATGTTTTACCTATATTTTTTAGGATTTTGTTTTTGTACTGACATTTTGGTTTCTAATTCTGGCACAAATAAGGAAATATAAATAATTTACACAGCTGTCTCATAGAGTGCTCTTGTGCCTTGCGTTAGTTTCTTCATCATTTTTATTTGTGGACTTTACCAGGGATATATGAATGTTTTTCTCCTTGGACTTATCAAAAGCTCCAGAGTAGATATTCATGAAGTTTCTGGTGGTAGAATAATTTTTTAAGGATGAGATTTCTTACTAAAATTGCCTTTCACTTTCATATGCATATAAATATTGCTTCAGAGAACACCTCTGAGACAAGGATTGATGTGACTTAAAGGTGACTCTGCCTTCCTTTTCAGATGTGGATGAGTGCGAAGGAAACCATCGCTGCCAGCATGGCTGCCAGAACATCATTGGGGGCTACAGGTGCAGCTGCCCCCAGGGCTATCTCCAGCACTACCAATGGAACCAGTGTGTTGGCAAGTAGTTTTCCCTTGTTCACAAGATGAATTGCTATCAGCTCCTATGAGTCAGAAAATTGCTTTCTTTCTAAAAACTTTCAACTTGTCATTGAAGCAACAAATACTCATTTCAAATTGTCCGTACCTGTTGAATCCAGAAGGAAGTCACAGCCTTTGCAAAGTAGTAAACTAAGGGAAAAAAAATAATGATAAAGGGTATTTTGAGGGCATTTGAAATGAAATGTCCCCAGAATTCCTTGACTCCCAATATCCCCTTGCTCTCCTGCTTCATTGCTAGTCATCAGCCCACATGGAGTTCTCTTCACCTTAGAGGCCAACAAAATCCTGCTTCTGACTGTAGTTTATCAGCCAGTGAGAGGCTGTTATGAGCAACTTTTGGCCAGAAGACGCAGAAGTGGTTCCATTGAGTGCTATACATCTTTGGGGGCAGAGTGCAAGCAGCAAACACAGAAAGTTTTTTTCAGGATTGCTAATTTGTTTTGAATAATAAGGGAGTCCCCTAGAATCTCCCATTAAATTGAAGCTGTCATTTTTGATTCCACAGTATCATAGGAAAATAACTCTTAATGCACGTCAGAGAATCCCGACATTGCAAATTTAGAGGGACCCCAATCCATCTAGCCCAAGCCCTTTGTTTTACTGATGAAGGCTTAGAAGCCCAGGAAGGAAAGGTAGTCTGTCCTTACCGGTTCTTTGGTGGCAGGACCAGAGCTAGAACCTAAGGCTCTTAACTTCATGTTTTAGGGCCGCCTTTCTAGTGTCACCTTCACTTTTTTTTTTTTTTTTTTTTTTTTAATTCAGCAAGTAGCACTGCAAGCTTTGTGCTCTGGTGACCTGTTTTGGCTGCCACTCTCTTGGGTACAGAGCCCTGCTTAGCAAAAACAAAGAGCAACTGCCTTCTGGGTGGCTGCTCCACATTGCAACGCTTGACTTTACTCCAAATGAAGACACATTTAGTATGTGTTCATTTATCAAACACACGTGTGTCTCTCTCATCTGGTTTGATTCTTTACAAGATGCAGTTTTGCAGAGGTGAGTAGTGTTGGCTAAAATAACCACAGTGCTAGAGTTTAGGCTGCACAGCTTGCTGATTAGCTGTCTGGTTTTAATAAAGAGCCCTTTGTTATCAGCTCAGGAAGGTCTTGGATTTTAATCACCAGTTTCTGACATTGTTCACAGAACTTCCAATATGAGCTTTGTTGATTCAATACCCAGCATATGAGCCTATCTGCCCTTATTACGTAGGTCCCTTGAATGAAATTGGAGCTGTGGAGAAGAGTATAAAAGAGGTGAGGTCTGTCACTGCTGGGCCTTAACCCTCCTCTTCCTACACTCAGTCCAGAAATAGTAGAGATAGCCAGGTCATGCCCTCGTTGCCTGGAGATTCTATTTTGGCCCCTTGAAGATCATCTCCTGCCTGGGACTTGTAGAAGAATGAGTCTATTAGGAAGTGGGAAGAGAGGGAAGGATCAAGATGGCAGAATAGGAGGATGTGGAGCTCACGTCCCCCGACAAACACATCAAAGATACATCTACATGTGGAACAACTCTCACGGAAAACCAACTGGAAACTGGCAGAAGACTTCTTATTCAACCAAAGTGGCAGGAAAGGTCTCCATGAAGCTGGGTAGGGTGGAAAAAATAAAATAAAAAAGAAGGCATTGGGATGCGACTGGAACCCCTGGGATGATCTGTGAAGAAGGGAAGGTCCATGTGGACAGCCCTCACCCTGAGGAGCTTCCTTGTCTGCTGGGACAGATGGAGGGAACTGGACTCTGCTTGTGAGGAGTGCACATGTGCCGGCTTGCTAGCAGTCAGGGCGGAGAGAGACCAGCACTGACAGCTGCCACCTTGCCACACTTCTCAGTCTGAAACTCATGTGGGGCTGGGCTGCCAGTATAAGCAGTGACTAAGTGCTGAATCTCAGGCAGAGGAGGGTCTGGCCATGGTGGATTTTGTCAGCACACACACCAGGTGGTGCCACAGAAACACATGACTTGGGTGGACAGGCCCTGGAAAGGAGTATGCAGAGGTTGTTTCCTGGCAAGAGCACTCATCTCCACCCATTCCACCCCACAGCTTGGAGCCGGATCTGGGGTGGGCAGGTCCTCAGAGTGGCCTGTCACAGAGGCAGTCCAGGTTCCAGACAGTAGCACAACCACCTCGATTCCTGCAGCCACAGCACCCTGGTCTCCAGCACCAGCCCACTCCACACCACAGCCTAGCACTAGGTCTGGGATGAACACAACAGAAAGGGACACAACCTTGGGCTGCTTCTCAGTAGAACCATGGACACCTGCATTGGTGGCACTTAGGTTTGCTGTGACCACACGGGCCTTACTTGCTTCAGCAGTCACCTCCTTTGGGACAGAGCACACACTCAAGGGCAATGGAGCCTGACCAAACCTGACCCTCAGGGTTTCTACTCCAACAACCGTAGAGCAGACACCACCCTGACAGGGCTGTGACAGCCACAGAGCAAAAAGGAGGCCCCACCCAACATCCAGTGCAGGCTATGGATGCACAACACCAATCACATCCTCTATCAAAGGAATAATGGCCAGCACACTCTGAGGAAAGACGTGGCTGGCATCCATACCATAAATAGCCTTCTCACCAAAAATATTGGAATCACGCAGTCTGTAAAGGGATGCTCCCACATAAAACACCCCTTCAAGACCACAGTAGATAACTTTCTCTGTCTCTATGAATTTAGGAGAAACAGCATAGGAAAACCACAGCATAGAAAAAGCATAGGAACTATTCCCAGTTAAAAGAACAAGAGAAACCCCCTGAAAAAACAGATAATGAAATAGACCTCACCAGTCTACTAAACCCAAGTTCAAAAAGGAGGTAAGAAAAATGCTAAAGAATTAATAAAGATTATCAATAGATATGAAGATTAAACAATGAACTAGAAACTATAAATATAGAGGAACCAGTCAAAATTAGACAACTCAATTGCTGAGATAAAAACCAATCTAGAAGCAATGAATAGCACAGTAAATAACACAGAAGAACAAATAAGTGACCTGGAGGACAGAATAATGGAAATCACCCAATCAGAACAGCAGACAGAAAGAAAAGTGAAAAAAATGAAAGCAACATATGGGGCCTATGGGATGATACAAACTGTGCCAATCTACACATAACAGGGGTTCCAGAAGGAGAAGAGAGAGGGAAGGGGATCTAAAGTGTATTTGAAGAAATTATGGCTGAACACTTCCCAAACCTAAAGAGGAAAACAGATATCCAGGTACAGGAAGCACAAAGGGTCCCAAACAAGATGAAACTAAACAGACCCACACCAAGACATATCATAATTAAAATGGCAAAAGTTAAAGAGAGGATTCTAAAGGTAGCAAGAGAAAGATTCAGTTACAAGGGAACCCCCATAAGACTATCAGCTTATTTCTCTGCAGAAACTTTGCAGGCCAGAGGGAGTGTCATGATATGATCAAAGTCTTGAAAGGGAAAAACCTGCAACCTAAGATACTCTACATTTGGCAACATTATAATTTAGAATACAAGGAGAGAGAAAAAATTTCTCAGATAAACAAAAACTAAAAGAATTCAGCAATACTAAACCTACCCTAAAAGAAATATTGAGGGAATTCCCTGGTAGTCCAGTTGTTGGACTCCATGCTTCCACTGCAGGGGGCATAGCTGTTATCCCTGGTCAGGGAACTAAGCTCCCGCATGCCATGTGGTGGAGCCAGGAAAAAAAAAAAAAAAAGAAATATTGAAAAGTCTTCTCTAAATAGAAAAGCAAGAATCTATAGGAAAGGGATAATCCCAATAGGAAAGGCAAATATATAAAAGGATTGAGGATCATTTAAGCCAGTACATAGATTAAAAAACAATCAAAAAATTGTTTTTTAATTTTGGTGATTATATCTACAATTAATAGCAAAAGCATAAACATGAAGATGTAAAATAGGACATCACATCAAAATCACAAAATTTGGAGGAGGGGCCTAAAAACTGTAGATTGTTTAGAATGTGTTTGAGCTTATATGACTATCAGTTTAAAGCAAGTAGATATAGTTATGGGTCAACATACTTGAAAACCAGGGTAACCACAAATTAAAAACATAAAATAGATTCACAAAAACCAAAAAGAAGGAAACTCAAACATAATATTTAAAAAACCATCAAACCACAAAAGGAAAAACAAAAAAGAAGACATGAACAAAGAAGAACTACAAAATCAACTGGAGAACAAGGTTTAAAATGACAATAAGTACATACCTCTCAATAATTACTTTAAATGTCAATGGACTAAATGCTCTGATCGAAAGACACAGTGGCAGATTGGATAAAAAACAAGAACCTAGGGCTTCCCTGGTGGCGCAGTGGTTGAGAGTCCGCCTGCCAATGCAGGGGACACGGGTTCATGCCCCGGTCTGAGAAGATCCCACATGCCACAGAGAGGCTATGCCCGTGAGCCATGGCCGCTGAGCCTGCGCGTCCAGAGCCTGTGCTCCGCAACGGGAGAGGCCACAACAGTGAGAGGCCTGCGCACCACAAAAAACAAAAAACAAACAAACAAAAAAACAAGAACCTATAATATGCTGCCTACAAGACACTCACTTCAGGGAGAAAGACACATAGATTGAAAGTGAGGGGATGGAAAAAGATATTTCATGCAAATGGAAATGACAAGAAAATAGGGGTAGGAATACTCATATCAGGCAAAATAGACTTTAAAACAAAGTCCATAAAGAAAAAGAAGGACATTATATAATGATAAAGGGATCACTACAGGAAGAGGGTATTACACTCAATAATACATGCACCCAATATAGGAGCACCTAAATATATAAAACAAATACTAACAGACATAAAGGGAGAAATTGACAGGAATACAATGATAGGAGACTTTTACACCTTACTGACACCAATGGACAGATCTTCCTCAGTGAGGCAGCAGAGGTCCTAAATGACACAACAGACCAGATGGACTTAATGGATATCTACAGGACACTACATCCAAAACAAAAACACCAGAATACACATTCTTTTCAAATGCACATGGAACATTCTCTAGGATAGACCACTTCCCAGGTTACAAAACAAGCATCAAGAACTTTAAGAGAATATAGATTATTTCAATCCTCTTTTCTGACCACAATAGTATGAAATGAGAAATCAACCACAGAAAGAAAAATGGGGGAAAAAAATGAACACATGGAGACTAAACAACATGCTACTAAAAAACCCAATGGGTTAACAATGAAATCAAAGAAGAAATCAGAAAATACCTCAAGACAAACAACAATGGAAACACAATCTTACACAATCTATGGGATGCAGCAAAAACAGTTTCAAAAGGGAAGTTTACAGCGATACAGGCCTTCCTCAAGAAACAAGAAAAATCTCAAACAAACAACCTAACCTACCACCTAAAAGAATTAGAAAAACAACAAGCAAAACCTAAAGTCAGCAGAAGGAAATAATAAAGATCAGAGAGGGAATAGAGATTTGTTTAAAACCCAGAAAAGATCAATAAAACCAAGAACCGGTTTTTTGAAAAGATAACCCAAATTGACAAACCACTAGCCAGGCTCACCAAGAAGAAAAGAGAGGACCCAAATAAACAAAATAAGAAGTGAAAGAGGAGAAATAACAACTGATACCACAGAAATACAAAAAATCATAAGAGAATACTATGAACAGTTTTATGCCAACAAATTGGACAACGTAGAAGAAATGGACAAATTTTTAGAAACATATAGCCTGCCAAAACTGAATCAAGAAGAAACAGATAATTTGAACAGACCAATCACTAGAAGTAAAATAGAATCTGTAATGAAAAAAAACTCCCTGCAAACAAAAGTCCAGAACTGGACTGCTTCACTGGGGAATTCTACCAAACATACAAAGAAGAACTTATACCTAGCCTTCTCAAACTATCCCAAAAGATTTTAAGAGGAGGTAACACTCCCAAAGTCATTATATGAAGCCACCGTCACCCTGATGCCAAAACCAGACAAAGACACTACACAAAAAGAAAATTACGGGCCAATATCTTTGATGAATATAGATGCAAAAATCCTCAATAAAATATTAGCAAACTGAACCAACAATACATAAAAAGGATCATACACCATGATCAAGTTGGATTCATTCCTAGGTGACAAAGGTGGCTCACATGCAAAATCAATATGTTACACCACATCAACAAAAGGAAAGACAAAAATCACATGATCATCTCAACAGATGCAGAAGAAGCATTTGATAAAATTCAACATCCATTCATGATAAAAACTCTCACCAAAGTGGGTATAGAGGGAACATATCCCAACATTATAAAAGCCATTATGACAAACCAACAGCCAATATAATGTTAAATGGTGAAAAGCTGAAAGCCTTCCCACTAAAATCTGGAAAAAGACAAGGATACCCACTCTCACCATTTCTATTCAACATAGTATTGGAAGTCCTAGCCACAGCAATCAGAGAAGAAATAAAAGGTATCCAAATTGGAAGCAAAGAGGTAAAACTGTTACTATTTGCAGATGACATGATACTCTATATGGAGAACCCTAAAGACTCCAGACAAAAACTGTTGGAACTAATAAATGAATTCAGCAAGGTAGCAGGATACAAGATTAATATACAGAAATCTGTTCCATTTCCTTACACCAACAATATGAGAAAGTAAAAAAAAAAATCCTGTTTAAAATCACATCAAAAAAATGAAATACCTAGGAATAAAGTTTACCAAGGAAGTGAAAGACCTATATGCTGAAAACTATAAAACATTAATAAAGGAAACTGAAGATGATTCAAAGAAATGGAAAGATATCTCATGCTCTTGGTTTGGAAAAATTAATGCTGTTAAAATGGACATACTACCCAAAGCAATCTATAGATTTAATGGGATCCCTATCAAAATTCCTGTGACATTTTTCACAGAACTAGAAAAAAATCCCCAAATTTATATGGAACCACAGAAGACCCAGAATTTTCAAAGCAATTCCAAGGAAAAAGAACAAAGCTGCAGACATAAACCTTCCAGAATTCAGACTATGATACAAAGCTGAAATAATCAAAACAGCATGGTACTGGCACAAAAACATACATATAGATCAATGGAACAGATAGAAAGCCCAGAAATAAACCCACACACCTACAGTCAATTAATCTGCAACAAAGGAAGCAAGAATATACAATGGAGAAAAGACAATCCCTTCAGCAAGTGGTTCTGGGAAAGCTGGACAGCCACATGTAAATCAGTGAAGTTAGAACACTCCCTCACACCATATACAAAAATAAACTCAAGATAGTTTAAAGACCTAAATATAAGACATGACACCATGAAATTCCTAGAAGAGAACATAGGCAAAACATTCTTGTACATAAATCATAGCAATATTTTCTTAGATCAGTCTCCCAAAGCAAAAGAAATAAAAGCAAAAATAAACAAATGGTATCGAATCAAACTTAAAAGCTTTTGTACAGCAAAGGAAACCATCAACAAAATGAAAAGACAACTTATGGAATGGGAGAAAATATTTGCAAAGGATGAAACTGACAAGGGGTTAATATCCAAAATACACAAACAGCTCATACAACTCAGTATCAAAGAAACAAACAACCCAATCAAAAAGTGGACAGAAGACCTAAATAGTCATTTCTCCAAGAAGACATACAGATGGCCAATCAGCACGTGAAAAGAGGCTCAACGTTGCTAATTATTAAAGAAATGTAAATCAATACCACTATGAGGTATCATCACCTTACACTGG
The DNA here is from genome assembly GCF_025265405.1 of Mesoplodon densirostris. Taxonomy (NCBI): domain Eukaryota; kingdom Metazoa; phylum Chordata; class Mammalia; order Artiodactyla; family Ziphiidae; genus Mesoplodon; species Mesoplodon densirostris. The sequence continues at coordinate 93,236,723 of NC_082664.1, read as the reverse complement.
TCAGAATGACTATCATCAAAAAGTCTACTATCTCCAAAAAAGTCTACTATCATCAAAAAGTCTACATCTGGAGAATGTGTGGAGAAAAGGGAATCCTCCTGCACTGTTGGTAGGAATGTAAATTGGTGTAGCCACTATGGAGAACAGTGTGGAGGTTATTTAAAAAACTAAAAATAGAGCCACCATATGATCCAGCAATCCCACTCCTGGGCATATATCCCCAAAAGATGAAAACTCTAATTCGAAAAGATACATGCACCCCAGTGTTCATAGCAGCACTATTTACAATAGCCAAAATGTGGAAACAACCCAAATGCCCATCAACAGATGATTGGTTTAAGAAGATACACACACACACACACACACACACACACAATGGAATATTACTCAGCCATAAAAAAATGAAATATTGCCATTTGCAGCAACATGGATGGACCTATATAATATATATAAGTGAATCACTTTGCTGTACACATGAAACTAACACTATTGTAAATCAACTAAACTTCAGTTTTTAAAAAGTGGGAAGAGGTTTGGGGGTTTTGATGCCCAGAAGATACCAGTTCAAACTGGTCTCATAATTCTTGGGAATTATAGTTACCCAGAATGAGCACTGTATTGCCTTGGGCCAGAATGGCTTCCCCAGAGCCATGCAGAACAGATCTCTTGGACCAGCCCTCCCTGGATCCTTGCTCCTAGGCAGCCAGAAGTTCACTCTTGGAAGATGGATGGGTTTATAGGGTAAAGGGCCATGGATATCATTGCTTTCTAGAAAATATCAAACTTGCAGCTTGAAGTTGGAGCTGACCCATCATGACCTATAGGAAATTAGTAAAGGAAAGGCTGTTCTACATTTGGAGTTCTCCCAGTGGCTCTCCCTTACCACCACAGCTAAGACACACTATGCAAGCCCGATGCTGGAACCTTTGAGTTTAGAGGACAGAGTAAGTAGGTTTCCATCTGCTTTTAAGGAGTGTCTTTCAGAGACTCTAATGCTATTTCATTCAAATTAGAATTGTCTCTTTTTATGAAACAAGCAAAACCCTCACCAATTTAAGTAGCAACTGAAAGAATAAAACAAAGATTTTGGCGTGTAGAAAAATTCCCTGTGGAGCCATTTGCTCCAGGGTGCACACACAGGATGAAAAAGGTCAGGAAAAGTGCAAAACATGTTAAACAAATCATGGTATTTGTATATTGATAGAAAGGGTGAGTGCACAAACAGATTGTTTTCAAGCTGTAAACATTGAACATTTGCCAATTTCTTATCTTAATCCGTGCTCCACTCTACCCCATCTCTCCAACCCAGATAAGCAAGCTTAATTTAAACTTATTAGATTCTCAGGGAGGAAAAAATGTAAAAATAAAGTAGAAAAGAATGTGAAAAGGGGACAGGGAGAGTTCTTGACAGGAATAGATACTCCAAGTTAAAAAGAGAGATACTCCAAGTTAAAAAGAGAGATACTCAAATTTAGAAAGAACCTTAGCAGTGATCTAGTCTGATCTGTTTCCTAACATATCAATCCCTTTCCAACCTAGAAAGGTACTCACCTTCTCCCAAGATAGCCCAATCTATGCATAGAAAACTTTAATTTTTAGAAATATCTTTTTCATAAAGGATGAAGCTTTTCTCCCGCTAACTCCTAACCATTGGTCCTATTTCTGCTCCTTGGAACAAAACAGAATAAATCTAAGCTCTGTATTAACAGGTCTTCCCCACATATACCCATACCTTAGAGGTTTTATCAGCCAGAGTCCCAGCAGGTAACAGATGGCTGAGCCCAACCAAAAGCTCAGGATACAGGAGAGGAGCTTGTGGATGCTCCATTCCGATCAGCCCTGTAGAGCCGAGGGCAGGTGAGAAGTCTGGAGGTGGATAAGCAAGGCAAGGAGAAGACATTCAGCCCAGAGATATTCCCTTCACCAAAGCAACTACCCTCGGTTCTTCATTCACCCTTGGATGCCCATGGTCTCCATTAGTTTCTATCACACAGCTCACCTCTAATTTAAAATAAGGGAAAAAAGAACACAGATGATGGCATATTGAATCGTTTTGTTTTAGGAACCTTAGAACCTAAGTGACCTTGGGTGGGTACTTGAGAGTCCTTGGATATAAAGGATCTCAAACAGATGCACAGCTAGGCACTGAGCCATAGCAGGCAGCTCAACCAATAGCTTTCTTATTGTATATCTACTCCTCCTTCTCTCTGTAACTACATACAGGCAAGAAGTGGAGGTGGGGGGCAGGTCGAGAAAGGAAGGGGGAGGAAGAGAAGGAAGAGAAGAAGGAAGGGTGGAAGGCAATGTGAATCGTGTGTGTGTGTGTGTGTGTGTGTGTATATATATGCAAGTATCCTGCCCTCACCGTTTTTACCCACCTGTTCTCCTAATTTAAAAAAAAAAGATATTTTCTTAGAAACAATTTTGTTCTTGAAAAATGAATCTACCTCAGCAAATGAAAAAGTAAAAGAGAAAGGACCAGTTTAAATGTGGGTGAGTCTTTTGAGAGACACTGTGATATAAAGGAAAGCATGTGACTTTTGTAGTCAGACAGACCTGGGTGTGCATCTCTGCCCGGCGGCTGCTGCTGGGAGATCTTGGTGGGGCTTTCTGAGTCTTGCTTTCTTCACCTGGAAAATAGGGATTTTAATACCTACCTCCGTGACTGTTAGGCAGGTTAAGTAAATGGAGTGAAATACCTAGTATCCCAACTGTCATACAGTAGGCATCTAATAAGTGTTAGTTGCCTTTCTCCTCTCTTCCATTGGAAGTAGGTATTTGCTAAGTGAGGAGAAAGTCAATCACATTCATTCATATGAACATATGCCTGAAAATGGGCTCCAGCACTTAAGAAATGTCTTACCAGCAAACTTCCGTGCTGCCCTACAAAGGCAGGTCTACAAAAATATATTGGAAATTTCAAAAAAGTATACATCAGACATGATGAGAAACTTGAGGGGTTTTTTTCCCTTTGAATTGATTTGTTAAAGTTAGATTTCTTTTTCCTACTTATTGCCATCAGACTTGGCCGGTCCCTATCTGTAGCTGTTTCTGCAGCATCTGTGTCTCTTGTAGGTTTTCCCCAATTATTGCCTGTGAAGTCTGCACTGAATCTGTTCCAGCCATACTTAGCTTTAGACATGGCCCAGACTCTGGGCAAGGAGGTGGTTTGGATAATGGGGCCCATTCAGAGATGGGAGCAGACATACCAGAAGACACTACTCATCCCCAGGGCAAGCACCTGGGGGCTTTTATGGACTTTTGAAAATGAAGTCCTAGTGGGCCAACACTTCCTGCAGGATGTCAGCCCTTGCCAGCCCTACTCATCCTGAAAAAGGAAGACTGAGAAAGCAGCCTCCAGGAATATGGTTCATCTCTGCTGTGGAGATAATCATCCTATTACTGGGCACTTGTGAAGCAAAGGTGCAAAGAACTGATTCCTGCCCTCCCACCCTGAACCCTGAACCTTAGCCATGAACCATCCCCACGTTCTACACGGGATGCTCCCGTAGAGCAGAACATGCAAGTATTGGCTTCAGATGAGAACTGGAGTCTGCTGGTCCTCAGAATGCCATTCCCTAATGTACTCTGCCTGGTGCACTTGACCTCAGAAACCACGTTTGCTCACCATATGGCAAGAGACCACATCTGTTTCCACATCCTTCTCCCTTGTTCCCTTTCCCACTGCAGCCACCCCTGCCTGTGTTACCTTCCCAAGAGCCTAGGGGAGGGCCAGCTGGCCGGCAGCAAGTGGCCTGATCCAGACACCTCCATAGAAACCTCTGGCCGGTATCACACATGTGGTGTCTTCTGGTTTTTTTCTGCAGATGAAAATGAATGCCTCAGTGCTCACATTTGCGGAGGAGCCTCCTGCCACAACACGCTGGGGAGCTACAAGTGCATGTGTCCTGCTGGCTTCCAATACGAACAGTTCAGTGGTGGGTGCCAAGACATCAACGAATGTGGCTCTTCTCAGGCCCCCTGCAGTTATGGCTGTTCCAATACCGAGGGCGGCTACCTCTGTGCCTGTCCACCTGGCTACTTCCGAATAGGCCAAGGGTAAGCACTGCTAGCCATGGTCGTGGTTGGAGGCTTTCTCATTCATAACATAATTAAGTATATTTAATTCAAAATGACCTGTCCTAGTAGAGTAGAACCATACTTTTTATGTCTTGAGTTAATTCCAATTAGCGCTGCAAAGGTTTTAGGTTATTTTATTTGAAAGGGGACATCTAGGTTTCTGGAAATTCATAGAATGTCAAACAAAATAATGAAATGACATTGTAAATACCTCGCTCTATGGCTTATCTGTCTCATTCTCTTGATCTTCACATCTTGTTGGAAAGTGATTCATCTCTCAGGAAGTACAGGGGCTGTGACCCGTGACAGAACTGGACTCAGGCTGCACTTTGCTGATGCAGCCTTCTCCCGGGGCAAGCAGGATTCTGTCTCGACTTAAAATGCCTTCTCATCTAGCTCCTGTTAGGATAAACCAAAAAGATACCTTTCGTGGAGTCCTTTACAGTTTTAAAGTATATTTTACATTTCAGACTTAAATTTACATTAAAAATTGCCAAAATAGCATTAAATATAAGAGTTAAGAGAATTACTGTATTTTCCAGGTAGAATACTTCACCACATTGTATGTGTGAGAACTGGGGCAGGAAAGATGTGTTTTTATTCTACTCAGTAATTTAAAAGTTAGTGTTAAGTTTTCAAAGTTTAGGTCTTCTTCCCCACTGAATTAATCTGGACTTGGCTGTCTTGGTTTTGGCTATTCTGTGAAGGAGCTCAAATTTTAACTTTTTAATTAGGAACACAGACATTAAATATACATACACATATATATATACACACCAACACACACACTTATATATACTCCCCCACAAAGTCACATATTCCACAACACACACATACATGTATATATCAAATTGTTAATTTTGTGTTATTTGATTTCTTGACACACAAACATCAAGTGATTCATTTTGGGGTGTGTAGAAGGTAAAAGAATGTTTCATGGGAAGCACACAGAATGCCAGCAATAGGACTCAAATTTCCAGATGTTTGTGTCTGGCTCTCAGTAGACTCATTCTTTATAAGTTTAATGCCAGAACCATTTTCCCAGCAAAAATTGTGACACTCCAAACTGGCTTCTGGCCAGTGGGACTTTATAGTCACACTTCTTGTAAGTGGTGTTCCAGGGATATGAAAATACTGGAAGGGAGTTCTGAGAAAGGAGCCAAAAGCCTGTGAATTTTGGGTTTGCCTTCCAATAATTTAATCATTATGTGAATGTACACACATACAGGATGAGCATTTATCATTTCATCCATTTTATTGTTTCTACACATTTCATGGTGCAAGATTAAAGGACAAGGAAAGGAAATGTGTCCAGCTCAGCAGGATTACAGAAAATATTAGAAACCTGTAAATTGCTGCAAAATACAAAGTGTTCTTCTTATTGGCATTATATTTTGAATCTTAAAGGCATAAAGGAAAATGAGTTATAAAGAACAGATCAACTAATACAGAAAGAGAAAACAGTATTTGGTCTACATTATGGACCCAGTAGTGGACCCAGTAGTAGAGATCTACCCATTTATAACAGTTTGGGCTCCTCCGTGAGTCACTAGAGTGGACCCTACCCCAATGTAAAGATTCTTTTAAGATCATTCCAATATTTCAACACATTTTGAAAGAGGAGCCTGGTAAATACATTCCAAGTGGCCTACGAAATAGTAAGCAGAATAACAAAACAAGGTACTTGTGAAACATGCAAGCCTCCCTCCATAACTTGGCTTTAAAAACTGAAAGGCAAAGAAAAACAGCTGAACTAGTTTTCTCTTGGGCATGGGTTTGTTTATCCAGCCTCACATGAGTCAGAGCCAGTGAACCTAGTGGTTTTGAATGATTTGAAACAATTTCCCACAGTTGGGCAAGCTTTGATACATGTATTTTATACATTGCATATCCTCACAATTTAGATCTAAATCAACCTCAGGTATCACCTAGAGCTTTCTTCGTATCTCCAGGAGGAGCTTCAGCCAAAGTGAGAGGTCTGATAATAGGAGAGATTGCTCAGAAGCCGGAGTGGTGAAGGCTGGTGACAGCAGTGGAGGTGGCAGTGATAGTATCAGTTAAGCAGGAAGAGGGCAAGGAACTGAACAGTGATGTCTCATCCCTTTCTCACTCATGTGGAGCCTGTTTCGTAAAACGAAGGCATTTTTATTGAACCTCCCAAGTCACATGGTCTCCCTTATCCTCTGTTCTTCTCGTTTCCACTCCCCGTTTCCTCCCCAGCAGTACAGCAAAACACCTGCCACATTTCCTTTGGGAAGTGAAGGGACAAATAAATATGCAAAACGGGGCCTTGAGAGACAGTAAAAAGAAATCAGTCAACCCAGGGAACTGAGAATTTGAGGCCAAACACCGAGGGCTTCACTGTTGTTCTCAGAACCAGCCGATCATCCAGTGGACAAATAATCAAGGACTGAATGTCACTAGAGAGGGTCCAGGCTTCACCAGAACTCTCCCTCCTCCATCTCCCAATACTAACGAAAAACATCTATGTTTCCCTTCTACCACAGGCACTGTGTTTCTGGAATGGGCTTGGGCCGAGGAAACCCAGAACTACCTGTCAGTGGTGAAATGGATGACAATTCCCTCTCCCCAGAGGCGTGTTATGAGTGTAAGATCAACGGCTACCCCAAACGGGGCAGGAAGCGGAGAAGCGCAAATGAAACAGATGTCTCCAACATTGAGGTAGGTCAGAAGGTGGCTTCTCCTGATGTCTCCTACTGCAGAAAGGTCCTCCAGACTCCTACGGTTTCTTCCAAGGATGCCCCAAAGTGTGAAAAATCTCCCTGAGGAGAAAATCCAGACATTCCCTGAGCTCTAGGCTGTATTTTACAAGGGTCTGTGGGGCTCTCTGGAGTTTCTTGCTGCTTTTAGGGAGTGGCCATTCAAAGATTTTCACATACTTGCTCATTTCCTCTGTCTAGCCAAAAAGAAAGTCAAACACCCACCCAAAGTCTGCTGAAAGGACAAGGTCTGAGATCCAGGACAGCAAGTGGGCAGAATAGTGAAGTGACATAGTTCTCCCTACACAGGGATGACAAGTTCTGAAAGCTAGAGGCTCCTCTACTGAAAAGAGCCATGTGGAGTGTGAGGGGACTTGGATTCTAGACAAAAACAACATGGAGCTCAAGCAGCCTGGTTTTCTTTGCCTACGGCTGCTGCAGCCTTTCAGTCAACTCAGAAATGCAGATACTCACCCAGACCTCTGGCTGCAGGCCCGGAGAATCCAGCACATGTGGTCCCAGAGAGGCAAGCAAGAAGCCAGTGGAAAGCATTGAATATTAGCAGATCATCAGAGCCAGGAAGTAGGTTCATAGGTGTGTCTTTCGGTGTGGATGGTTTTGCGTCAGTGAATAAAATTGAAATAAACTGGTTCTTTCTTAGCATCAGTGCTGCAACCCATCTGCTGTGGTTTGGGAAATGATGGACTTGAGGATAAGGGGAGGGGGAAGGGTAAGCTGTGACAAAGTGAGAGAGTGGCATGGACATATATACACTGCCAAACGTAAAATAGATAGCTAGTGGGAAGCAGCCGCATAGCACAGAGAGATCAGCTCGGTGGTTTGTGACCACCTAGAGGGGTGAGATAGGGAGGGTGGGAGGGAGGGAGATGCAAGAGGGAAGAGATATGGGAACATATGTATATGTATAACTGATTCACTTTGTTATAAAGCAGAAACTAACACACCATTATAAAGCAATTATACTCCAATAAAGATGTTAAAAAAAAAAAAGCAAGCAGATCATGTGCTGATATCCAGGAAGAAAAAAAAAAAAAAACTTGAGTGTGCATCTGAATCATCTGGAAGGCTTGTTAAAACGGATTTCTGGGGCTTCCCTGGTGGCGCAGTGGTTGAAAGTCCGCCTGCCGATGCAGGGGACATGGGTTCGTGCCCCGGTCTGGGAAGATCCCACATGCTGCAGAGCGGCTGGGCCCGTGAGCCATGGCCGCTGAGCCTGCGTGTCCGGAGCCTGTGCTCCACAATGGGAGAGGCCACAACAGTGAGAGGCCCGCGTACTGCAAAAAACAAAACAAAGCAAAAAAACGGATTTCTGGAAAACATCCCCAGGGTTTCTGATTCACTAGGTCTCAGGTGACACCAAGAACTTGCATTTCTAACAGATGCCCAGGTGATACTGATGCTGTTGGTAGGGGACCATACTTTGAGACCCACTGCAATAGAAGACCGCCAAATACAAGTGATTTCAACTTTCTCCTTGACATATTTTTTAACATTATAAAAATGTTCCAATTTAACATTTGTGGTTTAAGCAGTATTTTATGAATACTCACTTTCAATACAGTATATACATCATGAGAAGAAAGTTGTGTTAGTGTGAGATTTGAGTCACTTTTTCTTTACTGAGTGGCATATTTACCTTTTATTTAACACATTGCCCTATGTCTTTCCAGGAACAGCCTGAGATAGAAGCCAATGTGAGTCTTGCAAGCTGGGATGTTGAGAAGACAGCCGTGTTTGCTTTCAATATTTCCCACATCAATAACAAGGTCCGAATCCTAGAACTCCTTCCAGCCCTTACGACTCTGACGAATCACAACAGATACTTGATTGAATCTGGAAATGAAAACGGCTTCTTTAAAATCAACCAAAAGGAAGGGATCAGCTACCTCCACTTCACAAAGAAGAAGCCAGTGGTTGGAACCTATTCATTACAAATCAGTAGTAGTCCACTTTATAAAAAGAAAGAACTTAATCAGCTAGAAGATAAATATGACAAAGACTACCTCAGTGGTGAACTGGGTGATAATCTGAAGATGAAAATTCAGATTTTGCTTCATTAATTCACCATCCAGAGACCAAATAATTAAAAAACAAAGATAGATAGGTAGAACTGAATTTTTCCCCCAATCAGAATCTTCATATTATAGGTACAGTCTTTCACCACGTAAATTGCTATAAATAAGCACTATTCTTGTATTACAAAAGCAAGGTACAGGTGACTACCCTAGTTCAAAACAACCACTTTCTCAGGCTTCTCATGTATGTAGCTAAGCTACCTTGTCATACGTGTTTATTTTTGAAAACTGGGACATGTATTTCCACTGGGGGTTGGCTATTCATGCTGACGTGCCATCCTTCTAGCAGACGTACAGGAATGTGCTTTCAATTTATGGACTGTTCTATTTTTTCAAATTGTAAAACTTTGCTTCTCCAAATACAAGTATTAGGTTGGCCATTTATAATATCTATTTGGTGCTAGTAAATTCTCAAACTAGATTTATAAATGCACTGTAATATTTACACAACTTAGAAACCAAATTACAAGTATTCAGTTCAAATACTTCATTAATTTCAATCAACCAAAGTTAGTTCAGTAGCTTATCTCAGTTATGAGTATAATACATTACATGTAAATTAAGTGTGTGTATACTGTAATCGTGCTATTTTTTATCATTGAAACATTTATAAACTAGAATAATAATGCCCTTAATGTGAGGGTTTGTAATGGTGCTTATTAAGACCAAAGACTTGTTAAATGTATACACCAAGTGGTAATGAAATTTCTGTGACTGGCCCACACATGCATGGAGGTCTGGGAGGACCAGGAAACAGCCTCAGCAGCCAGAGGATCACCAGTGCATCCTTCATCACACCTGTGCAATATGCCAAGATTACCCTCGGCCATTCCTGTCAACAAGGGGTCCATGTCATAAATGACACAATAAAACAGTCTCTTTTTTAGTGTACCCCTTGGCTTTGTGTTCTTGCATGGATGTGGGATTGGAGGGGCCATTCTGGGGACTAAATAAAGTCTCCTGAAATTAAACTATCCTGGATCTGTTACAGCATCTAAAGGTGCCAAATATATAACCACTAGAAGAAAATTTAACATTTGAGTCAGTCCTTTGTTTTATTCATTCAAGACAGCGGAGTTATTTCTCACCAACAAGATATTTAGACTGTAGCATTATTTCTAAAACGTGACCTAATTAATCCTGTGACTTTTAAACTACTAGATTTCAGTACTTAAAAACATCAAGTTCATTGTCTTAGAGCACATGCGTTCCATTATAAAAATTTATCATGCCCCCTCCCCTCAAATATACATAGTGTTGGCAAGCTTAGGCGTTCCATCCTTTTTTTCTCCCCTAAACATCTGTTGTTAGTCAGTGCTAGCCTAATTACAAAGGGATAATCCCAAATTGAATCCAATTGAATGCTATAACTCTTGTTTTCTGAATGTCATAATTTGAAATTGCTGTTTTAAGAGCAATTTTGAATATTTAACAGTTAAGCTTGTTCAGTTGATAATGAATTTTTAAAAGCCCTTAGGGCGTTTAAGCCTAGTGAAAATAAAAGTGAAATGAGGTTGCCGCATGGAGAAGAAACCATACAGGACACAGAATAGTCCTCTCAAAAATCTTCAGAAAACTAGGCTAATAAAGATGGAGTAGGTATATTCTAGAAGACAAAACCAGGGCCAGTTGGTGTAAAGCTCAGTTTAGCACTTACCTTCCTAATTGTCAAGCTACCCATTGAGAGAATGTGTTTCCTTGCAATGTGGTGAGCCCCCTTGTCACTAGAGTGTTTCAGTTTAGGCAGCCAGTGGACAAGGATGCTTTCTTCCACTAACAGGCCATGAACATCTCAAAGTATTTTTTTTTAAATCTAGTATTTTGCCATCCAAAAAAATTTCATCTCTATTGAGCATCAGTTATGAGTGAGTCGAATGACTAGTTTGGAAGGGATTTGTACCTTGGTTAGGAAGTTAAAATGACTCAAAATTTCCTTTTATCTCTGCGCCTATGGTTCTCTGATGGAGGTGTACTAAAATTGTTAGAGAAGAATATATAGCATATGGTAAACAACAGCTTGGAAAAGGAAAATGTCTTTGATAATTTAACCTGAACTGCATTATATTCAATAATGGATTTTCTTTATAACAACAGAACAAAAGAGAGTTGGCACAGAGTAGACCACTTTGATACTTTAATAGTCTCAGTGTGGATTTTATTTACTTAAGAGCCAACAATTCTCAACAGCATATTTTCCGTGTTTCTGACTGTAACAAAACATTTTCCTCACTGTTCCATTGTAAATATTCCTCTTGCTGGAACTCTTTTTTAATTCTGAGATTTAAACCTGTACCTTTCAATTGTCTGTGACCTTTTGATTTTACTTTCAATGGTTGAAGAATTTGGTTTTATAAATCTCAGAAGCTTGAAAAGTCTTGTCTCTATCCCTCAGCCCATTTCACTTGCCAGTAATGATTTTGTAAGTAGGGTTGAAATGAACTCAGCTGGCCTTATGAAATGTTTAAACTTGCACAAACAACGACATTTTTGTTCAACAAATAGCACTTCACTCAGCCAAAATTGCTTTGGACATTGCCATTACAAATACTGTTCACCTTCAGAAATCATGTTTGTAAATTAGATAAGCCAAAATAAAGGACAATTAGGTTGATATTATATTAGCATACTTAAAAATTATATACCTGTAAATTGTTAGTTTTTTTTTCAGTCAGCTTTGTCCACAGAATATACTATATTCTGACTTTAACTGTAGTTCCTAGAGATAGGTTACAAACGTAATTATTAAATGGTTTAAAGACATTGTTTTTAAATGCTAGTAGATTATTGGGAGAAAGATTAGTTCTCATGTACATTGCTGAAGACAAAATTATTTCCCCCTTGCCAATTTTAAACACTTTGTCAAAAAAAAAAAAAGGCAAACCAATTTACTTTTTTAAGCATTCCAATACCCAATATGAGCCTAACGTTATGTACTGTTAGAAAAGGATTCTCAGTATTACGAGTTTAGGGTTAGAGAGAAAAAGGTGGCTCTGAATTTGATTTTGCAAATTCCCATGTGTATCCAAGACTGGGTTCACTTACAAGATTGGGTCTCAATGAAAGGTTCTAACATTCTCACAAATGTCTTTATAAACATAAGGGTCTTGTACATTTGACACCTGACATACATTTGGCAGGACCTGGTAATGTCACCAAATCTGTCATTTCAACTAACTGCAAATGAATCCAAAATGTTTTTTTGGCAACGTCATAATCTCTTTTCAGGACATAGGCTGTTTTGCATCCTTGATGTAAGCTGGAATTACGACCTCTACAAATAGAGGTCAGTTTCATTTTTACTATTGGACAGTGGAAGATGCCTTCTTTTTAACTGAATGAAGTCATAGCAGGTAAGTGGCTGTGATTTCCCACTAGCTCAACTCTCTGCTCTCTATCCATTCCACACAAATATTCACTGTCATTTTTGGTCTTTGCAGCTACTCCCATTTCATAAATCAATGCAGCATTACCCTCTCTATGTTCCCTTTTGCCCCTCAAGGGTTGGCTGTAGTGTCAGCTATAAGGCATCACATTCAGTATATTTCTAGAATCCTTAGCTCGAGTTCAAAGTTAAGCAACACTGAGGTAGAGATGGTTAGCAGAAAGCAGCTGCTCCATTCAGCAGTTTCTGGGTAACTTTCATACCCTACATGATGTGTTTTTTGCAGCTGTACTGAGACTTGCAGAAATCAGAAGAGGTCTGTTCCCTTTTTAATGTAAAATTCTCTCTGGTGGAGAATTAAATCAAACCTGAATGATTTAGCTTTTTCTTTTCCTGGAACTGGAGACGTGAAAAAATCCCGATGATAAACACACATCCCATCAATCCCACCAGCCATTTACATAAAAAGGTCACAGTCCTGTATAGTTGTATCTGCATGGCAAGCTCTGTTCTGGGTTTCCCCAACAGCTCTCCTATGACCAGACCTATCAGGAAAGATTAACAGGACCCTGATATATCAGAATTTCAAAAGCATGACAGGCTGGATTGGGTTTGTGTCCATGTATTTTTGTTGCTACATGAAATCAACATGATATGCTATTCAGTCTTTCTGCCTCCAGCTGCACCAAGATTATCCCCCTTCAGCGTGTTCACTGCACCTGTCTACAGCAGTTCTCTGATCCAACTCCAGTGATCCTGTGTCTCAGGAAGGTTGCAAGTTCCTCTGAGGCCTGCTGCTTCCTACTCACTTGTAAACTGACCGCAGCAGGCTCTCTTGTGGGTCATTCACCACAAGCATTGAGCCCAGGAGTTAGAGTCTACTGTAGAACCAGCTCTCTAGGAGAAAACTGCTCCTGATGATGCCCACTCATCCACACCCACTCTCACAGGCCTCTCACCCACCAGGAGAGGGCATGGAAGCTGGGACACCATTCCTAAAGGCTCTCCATCTCAAGGTTTCTTTCCCTCAGGGTCTGAGATTCTTAATTCACAGTTCTGACCTTTACTTATCATATCAAGAAAGTTGGCTGAGAGTTCAGTTCAGTCCTGAGGTCCTCGGGATCACCGGATCCAGAGTCCTGACACTGTAGGCAATCTGGGGTCAGAAAACTGTGTTCAGGAGATTGGCCAAGATGGCCAATTAGAAAGACCCTGAGCTCACCTCCTCTCACTGGAACACCAAAATCACAACAATTTGCAGAACAACCATTGATGAAAAAGACCAGAACCTGCCAAAAAAGATCTTCTACAAATAAAGACATAAAGAAGAGACAGGTAGGAGGGGCAAATTCACAATACAGTCAAGTCCCATGCCCCTGGGTGGGAGACCCACAAACTGGAGAATTACATTGCAGAGGTTCCCCCAAAGGAGAGATTCAAGCCCCTTGTCAGGCTCCCCAGTCCAGGGGTCCTGCACCAGGAAGACAAGTCCACAGAGCATATAGCTTTGAAGGCCAGCAGGGCTTTCTTCTGAGAGTTACAGAGGGCTGAGAGAAATAGAGATTTCACTGTTAAGGGGTGTACCCAAAATCTCACATGCTCTAGGACCCAGGGCAGAAGCAGTAATCTGAGAGGAGCCTGGGTCAGACATACCTGCTGATTTTGGAGAGTCTCCAGGATAGGCAGGAGGTAACTACAGTTCACCCTGGAAACATGGACACAGGCAGCAGCCATTTTGGGGAGCTCCTTCTACCATGTGGACACTGCTACTTCCAGTGCCACTGTGGAGTCCTCCCTCTAGCTCATTAGTGCTAAGACCTGGTCCCACCCAACAGCCTGTAGGAGCCAGGGCTGAGATGCCTCAAGCCAAGCAACTAACTGGGTAGGGATACAGCCCCACTCATCAGCAGACATGCTACCCTAAGATCCCCCTGAGCCCATAGCCACTTCAGGACATGGCCCTGCCCACCAGAGGGCCCAGGACCCAGTTCTACCCACCAGTGGGCAGGTACCAGTCCCAGAATGCCCTGGGGCCTAGCCCTGCCCTCCACAGAGCCTGCTTGGACCAGCCTCACCCACCAAAGGGCAGGCACTAGACTCAAGAAAACCACCATCTCATAGCCCATCAGCAGGCCACACCCTACCTTGTGACCAGCTGGACCCAGCCCTGCACACTAGCAGGCTCACACAAGCTTTGAGACACCCTGGGCCCCATACCCAACCAACTCAGGAACTACCTCCCACCACCAGAGATCCAACACCAGCTCTGCGACCTCTGAGTCTTACAACCGGACTCCAGGAACTGGCTCTACCCACCAGTAGGCTGACCCTAACTCCAGGACCTGGCTTCACCCACCAGTGGGCAGGCAATAGCCTGAGTCTTCTGGACCATGACTCCACCCACCAGTGAGCCAGCATAAGGCCTGGGGACCCCTGGGGTTCTGCAGTCAGCCACCTCATTGCCCGGTCCTGCCAACCAGCAGCCTCTACAGAAGGCAGGGCCTGGCAACCAACCAGACCAGGGTCCAACCAAGCCTACCAGATTGCCCGCAGAGTCAGCCTATCACAACAGAAGGACCCACACAGTCCTCATAGGGGAGCCCCTAAAGCATATAGCCCAGTAATAAGAGGAGAGTGTGCTGCTGAGACACATATGACCTCTCCTACAAAAGGCCACTTCATCAAGCTTGGGAAACCTAACCAACCTACCAGACACAAAAATAAAAACAGCAACTTATGCAAAATGAGGCAACAGAGGAACATATTCCAGATGAATGAACAAGAGAAAACCCCAGAAGAACTAAGTGAAATGGAGAGAGGCAATCTACCCAATAAAGAGTTCAAAGAACTCAGGAGAAGAATGAATGCATAGAGCGAGAAGTTAGAAGTTTTTTTGTTTTTGTTGTTTTTTTTTTGTGGTACGTGGGCCTCTCACTGTTGTGGCCTCTCCCATTGTGGAGCACAGGCTCCGGATGCTCAGGCTCCGGACGCTCAGGCTCAGCGGCCATGGCTCACGGGCCCAGCTGCTCCACGGCATGTGGGATCTTCCCGCACTGGGGCACGAACCCGTGTCCCCTGCATCGGCAGGCGGACTCTCAACCACTGCACCACCAGGGAAGCCCAGAAGTTTTTAACAGAGTTAGAAAATATAAAGAACAACCATATAAAGGATACAATAACTGAAATGAAAAATATGCTAAATGATACAAAGGAATGGGTCAGCAAGTGGAAATCACTGACGCTGAACAGGAGAAAATGAAAAGAAATGAGGACCATTTAAGAGACCTCTGGGACAACATAAGCACACTAATGTTTGCATTTTAGAAGTCCCAAAAGGAGAAGAGAGAAAGAAAGGTGTTGTGAACATGTTTCAAGACAGTAGCTAAACAGTTCCTTAACCTGGGAAAGGGAACAGATATCCAAATTCAGGAAGCACACAGAGTCCCATACAGGTTAACACAAAAAGGAACACACCAAGACACATGACAATTAAAATGGAAAAAATTAAATATAGAGAGAATATTAAAAGCAGCAAGGGAAAAGAAATAAGTTATATACAAGGGAATTCCCAAAAGGCTATCAGATAACTTTTCAGCAGAAACTGCAGGCCAGAAGGGAGTGGCATGATATATTTAAAATGGTGAAAGGGAAAAACCTATAACCAAGAATATTCTACTCGGCAAGGCTCTTGCTTAAATGTGATGAAGAGATCAAAATATTTACAGACAAGCAAAAGTTAAGAGTTCAGCACCATCAAAACAGCTTTGCAAGAATATTACAGGAACTTCTCTAGATGAAAAAAGTCAACAACTAGGAAGATGAAAATTACAAAATGAAAAAGCTCATCAATAAAGGCAAACATACAGTAAAGGGAGAAAATCATCCACATACATAGCTAGTAGGAAGGTTACAAGACAAGAGTAGTAAAATCATCTATATCCACAATAAGCAGTTAAGGGATACAGAAAACAATTAGCTGTAAAATATGTTGTCAAAAACAGTTATAGTGAGGGGAGGAGGGTACAAATGCAGGATTGTAAAAGTGCATTTGAAAGTAAGATAAGCAACTTAAATCACATATAAATATTTCTAAATATATTAAAGCTTCACGGTAAGTAAAAACTAAAAATTTATAATAGAAGTTTAAAATGTGGATGCCACATATATACAATGGAATAATACTCAGCCAAAAACAGAAACAAAATTGAGTTATTTGTAGTGAGGTGGATGGACCTAGAGACTGTCATACAGAGTGAAGTAAGTAAGAAAGAGAAAAACAAATACCATATGCTAACACATATATATGGAATCTTAAAAAAATGGTTCTGAAGAACCTAGGGGCAGGACAAGAATAAAGATGCAGACATAGAGCATGGACTTGAGGACACAGGGAGGGGGAAGGGTAAGCTGGGACAATGTGAGAGAGTGGCATGGACAAATATACACAACCAAATGTAAAATAAACAGCTAGGGGGAAGCAGCCACATAGCACAGGGAGATCAGCTTGGTGCTTTGTGAGCCCCTAGAGGGGTGGGATAGGGAGGGGGGAGGGAGATACAAGAGGGAGGAGATATGGGGATATATGTATATGTATAGCTCATTTACTTTGTTATAAAGCAGAAACTAACACACCACTGTAAAGCAACTATACTCCAATAAAAATGTTAAATAAGTAAGTAAGTAAATAAATAAATAATAAAATGTGGATGGCAGGCGTGGGAGACAAGATGGTGGAGTAGAAGGACTTGAGCTCACCTCCTCTCACAAAAACACCAAAAATCACAACTAACTGCTGAGTAACCAGCAACAAAGAGACTCAAACCTACCAAAAAAGATAATCTACACCCGAAAACGAAGAAGCCATAGTGAGACAGTAGGAGGGGGGCTTTCAAGATATAATTAAATCCCATACCCATCAGGTGGGCATAAATTACTTGAAAATAATTTATCACAGAGGTTCTCCCACAGGGGAGAGAGTTCCGAGCCCTACATCAGGCTCCCCAGCCAGGGGGTCTGGCATCAGGAGGAGGAGCCCCCAGAGCATTTGGCTTTGAAGAGCAGTGGGTCTAGAGTGCAGGACCTCCACAGGACTGGGAGAAACAGAGACTCCACTCTTGGAGAGCACACACAAGTTTCATGTGCACTGGGACCCACAGCAAAGCAGCGACTCCATAGGAGCCTGAGCCAGACATAACTGAGGGTCTCAGAGGGCCTCCTAGGGAGTCAGTGGGTTAGCTGTGGCTCACTGTGGGGGCAAAGACACTGGCAGCAGACATCCCAGCAAATACTCATCTGCATGAGCTTTCCTGGAGGTTGCCATTTTGGCACCAAGACCAGGCCCACCCAAAAGCCTGCAGGCTCTGACGCTGGGATGCCTCAGGCCAAACAACCAACAGGGTGGGAACACAGCCCCACCCATAAGCAGACAAGCTGCCTAAAGTCTTCCTGAGCCAACAGCTGCCTGTTAAATACACCACTTGAGATGACCCTGTCCACCAGAGGGACAAGACCCAGCTCCACTCATCAGTGGGCAGGCACCAGACTCTCACACCAGGAAGTCTGCACAAACACCTGGACCAACTTCACCCACCAAGGGGAAGACACCAGAACCAAGAGGAAATACAAACCTGCAGCCTGAGGAATAGAGACCACAAACACAGAAAGTTAGACAAAATGAGATGGCAGAGAAACATGTTCCAGGAAAAGGAAAAAGATAAAATTCCAGAACAACAACTAAGTGAAGTGAAGATAGGCTATCTATCTGAAAAAGAATTTAAAGTAATGACAGTAAAGATGATCCAAGATCTTGAAAAAAGAATGGGGGCACAGAACAGAAGGATAAAAGAAATGTTTAATAAAGAGCTACAAGCAAATGAACAATATAATAATTGAAATGAAAAATACACTAGAAGGGGTCCATAGCAGAATAACTGAGGCAGAAGAATGAATAAGTGAGCTGGAAGACAAGTTGGTGGAAAACACTGCTGCAGAACAGAATAAAGAAAAAAAAATGAAAAAAAAAATGAGTACAGTCTCAGAGACTTCTAGGACAACATTAAAAACACTGACATTTGCATTATAGGGGTCCTGGAAGGAGAAGAGAGAGAGAAAGGGCCTGAGAATATATTTGAAGAGATAATAGCTGAAAAATTCCCTAACATGGGAAAGGGAACACTCACTCAAGTCCAGGAAGCACAGAGAGTCACATACATGATGAACCCATGGAGGAACACACTGAAACACATTAATCAAACTGACAAAAATTAAAGACAAAAGGAAAATATTAAAAGCAACAAACAAAGCAACACAATATATACAAGTGAATCCCCATAAGTTTATCACCTGATTTTCCATCAGAATCTCTGCAGGCCAGAAGGGAGGGGCACAATATATTTAAAGTGATGGAAAGGAAAAACCTACAACCAAGAATACTCTACCCAGCAAGGCTCTTGTTCAGATTCAACAGAGAAATCAAAAGCTTTACAGACAAGCAAAAGCTAACAGAATTCAGCATCTCCACAGCAGATTTACAACAAATGCTAAAGGAACACTGCTCTTGGCGAAAAAGAAAAGGCCACAGCTAGAAACAAGAAAATTATGAATGGGACAGCTCATTGGTAAACACAAACATACAGCAAAGGTTGGAAACCATCCACATACAAATGTGATATCAAAACCAATAATGGTGAGAAGAGGAGAGTACAAATGCAGGATATTGGAAATGCATTTGAAATTAAGAGACTAGCAACTTAAAACAGTCATGTATATATAGAGACTACTGTATGAAAACCTCATGGTAAATGCAAACCAAACTCTACACTAGGTACACACACAAAAAAGAAAAAAGAATCAAAACAAAACACTTAAAGATAGTCATCAAATCACAAGAAAACAGAACAAAAGAGGAAGGGAGGAAAAACACATATAAAAACAAATCCAAAACAATTAACAAGATGGCAATAAGAACATACATATTGATAATTACCTTAAATGTAAAAGGATTAAATGCTTCAACCGAAAGACATAGACTGGCTGAATGGATACAAAAACAAGACCCATATATATGCTGTGTACAAGAGGCCCACTTCAGCTCTAGGGGACAAATAAAGACTGAAAGTGAGGGGTTGGGAAAAGGTATTGCATGCAAATGTAAATCAACAGAAAGCTGGAGTAGCAATACTCATATCAGACAAAATACAGACTGTCACAAGAGACAAAGACAAAGGACGACACTACTTAATGATTAAGGGATCAACCCAAGAAAAATATATAACAACTGTAAATATATATGCACCCAGCAAAGGAGCACCTTGATACATAAGGCAGATGTTAACTGCCATAAGGGGAGAAATTGACAGTAACACGATAATAGTGGAGGCCTTTAACACCCCACTTTCATCAATGGAGAGACTGTTGAGCCAGAAAATCAATAAGGAAACACAGGCTTTAAATGAAACATTGGACAAGATGGACTTAATTGATATTTATAGAACATTTGCCAAAAGCGGAATACACATTCTTCTTATGTGCACATGGAACATTCTCCAGAATTGATCATGTGCTGGGCCACAAAGCAAGCCTCAGTAAACTAAAGAACACTGAAGTCATATCAAGCATCTTCTCCAACAACAACACTATGAGATTAGAAATCAACTACTTGGGAAAAAAATCCTGTAAAAATCACAAACACGTGGAAGCTAAGTAATATGCTACTAAATAACCAACGGATCACTGAAGAAATCAAAGAGGAAATCAAAAACTACCTAGAGACTAATGAAAATGAAAACATGATGATCCACCACCTATGGGACACAGCAAAAACTTTTCTTAGAGTGAAGTATATAGCAATACAATCTTACATCAGGAAGCAAGAAAAATCTCAACTAAATAACCTAACCTTACACCTAAAGAAACTAGAGAAAGACGAACAAATAAAACCCAAAGTTAGTAGGAGGAAAGAAATCATAAAGATCAGAGGAATAATAAATGAATAGAGAAAAGGAAATGATAGAAAACATCAATGAAACTAAAAGCTGCTTCTCTGAGAAGATAAAAAAATTGATAAACTTTAACCTGACTCATTAATTTAAAAAAGGGAGAGGACTCAAATCAATAAAATTAGAAATGAAAAAGGAGAAGGTACAACAGACACCACAGAAAGACAATGGATCATATGAGACTACTACAAGCAACTATAGGCCAGTAAAATGGACAACCCAGGGCTTCCCTGGTGGCACACTGGTTGAGAGTCCGCCTGCCGATGCAGGGGACAGGGGTCCGTGCCCCGGTCCGGGAAGATCCCACATGCCGTGGAGTGGCTAGGCCCGTGAGGCATGGCCGCTGAGCCTGCGCGTCTGGAGCCTGTGCTCCGCAACGGGACACACCACAACAGTGAGAGGCCCGTGTGCCGCAAAAAAAAAAATAAAAAAGGACAACCCAGAAAAAATGGACAAATTCTTAGAAAGGTACAATCTCCCAAGATTGAAGCTGAAGAAATATTGATACAAAATATGAACAGGCCTATCACAAGTACTGAAATTGAAACTGTGATTTAAAAACCCCCAACAAACAAAAGTCCAGGACAAAATGGCTTCACAGGTGAATTCTATCAAACATTTAGAGAAGAGTTAACACCTACCCTTCTGAAACTGTTACAAAAAAATTGCACAGGAAGGAACACTCCCAAACTCATTTTATGAGGCCACAATCACCCTGACACCAAAACCAATGATACTCCCAAAAAAGAATATTACAGGCCAATATCACTGATGCACATAGATGCAAAAGTCCTCAACAAAATACTAGCAAACTGAATCCAATACTCCATTAAAAGGATCATACACCATGATCAAGTGGGATTTATCACAGGGATGCAAGGTTTTCTCAATATCTGCAAGCCAATCAGTGTGACACAGCACATTAATAAACTGAATAAAAACCATACGATCATCTCAGTAGATGCAGGAAAAGCTTTAGCCAAAATTCAACACACATTTGTGATAAAACCTCTCCAGAAAGTGGGTACAGAGGGAAACTACCTCAACATCATAAAAGCCACATATGACAAACCCACAGCTAACATCACACTCACAGGAGAATAGCTGAAAGCTTTTCATCTAAGATCAGGAACAAGACAAGGATGTTCACTCTTGCCTCTTTTATTCAATGTAGTTGTAAAAGTCCTAGCCATGGAGTGGAAAAGGAAATCCGAATTGGAAAAGAACTAAAACTGTCATTGTCTGCAGATGACATGATACTCTACATGAAAAATCCTAAAGATGCTACCAGAAAACTACTAGAGCACAACAATGAATTTGGTAATGTTGCAGGATACAAAATTAATACACCAAAATCTGTTGCATTTCTATACACAAATGATGAAAGACCAAAAAGAGAAATTAAGGGAACAACCCATTTACCATCACATCAAAAAGAATAAAATACTTAGGAATAAACCTACCTAAGGAGGCAAAAGACCTGTAGTCCAAAAACTATAAGACGCTGATGAAAGAAATCAAAGATGACACACACAGATGGAAAGATATACCATGTTCTTGGGTTGGAAGACTCAATATTGTCAAAATGACTGTACTACCCAAGGCAATCTACAGATTCAATACAATCTCTATCCAGTTACCAAAGTCATTTTTCACAGAACTAGAACAAGAATTTTTAAAAATTTGTATGGAAACACAAAAGACCCCAAATAGCCAAAACAATCTTGAGAAAGGAAAACAGAGCTGGAAGAATCAGACCCCCCTGAATTCAGATTACACTACAAATCTACAGTCATCAAAACAGTATGCTACTGGCATAAAAAAAGGACATATAGATCAATGGAAGAGGATAGAAAGCCCAGAAATAAACCCACACACCTATGGTCAATTAATCTATGGCAAAGGAGGCAAGACTGTACAATGAAGGAAAGAAGTCTCTTCAATAAGTGGTGCTGGGAAAACTGGATAACTACATGTAAAAAAATGAAACTAGAACATTCTGTAACACCATACACAAAACTAAACTCAAAAGGACTAAAGACCTAAATGTAAGACTGGATTCTATAAACCTCCTAGAGGAAAACATATGCAGAACACTCTTGGACATAAATGGCAGCAGTATCTTTTTGGATCAGTCTCCTAGAATAATGGAAATAAAATCAAAAATTAAAAAACAGGAGCTAATTATACTCAAATTCTTTTGCACAGCAAAGGAAACCATAAACAAAATGAAAAGACTACTTATAGAATGGGAGGAAATATTTGCGAATGATGTGCCCGACAAGGGATTAATCTCCAAAATATACAAAAAGCTCATACTGCTCAATATCAAGAAAAACCCAAAACAACCCAGTACAAAAATGAGCAGAAGATCTAAACAGACATTTCTCCAAAGAAGACATACAGATGGCCCAGAGGCATATGAAAAGATGCTCAACATCATTCATTATTAGAGAAATGTAAATCAAAACTACCATGAGGGGGCCTCCCTGGTGGCGCAGTGGTTGAGAGTCCGCCTGCCGATGCAGGGGATACGGGTTCGTGCCCCAGTCTGGGAGGATCCCATATGCCGCGGAGCGGCTGGGCCCGTGAGCCATGGCCGCTGGGCCTGCGCATCCGGAGCCTGTGCTCCACAACGGGAGAGGCCACAACAGTGAGAGGCCCGCATACCGCAAAAAAAGAAAAAAAAAAAAAAAAAACTACCATGAGGTATCACTTCATGCCAGTCAGAATGGCCATCATTAAAAAGTCTACAAACAATAAATGCTGGAGGGTGTGTGGAGAAAAGAGAACCCTCTTCCTACACTGTTGTTGAGAATGTAAATTGGTACAACCATTGTGGAGAACAGTATGGAGGTGTCTTTAAAAAACTAAAAATAGAACTACCTTATGATCCAGCAATCCCCCTCCTGGTCATCTATCCAGAGGAAACCATAATTCAAAAAGATACATGAACCTCAATGTTCAATGCAGCACTATTTACAATAGCCAAGACATAGAAGCAACCTAAATGTCCATCACCAGAGGAATGGATAAAGAAGATGTGGTACATATATACAAGGAATATTATTAAGCCATTAAAAAGAATAAAATAATGCCATTTGCTGCAATATGGGTGGACCTAGAGATCATCATACAAGTGAAGTCACACAGAAAACAGACAAACATCATATGATATCACTTATATGTGGAATCTAAAAAATGATACAAATGAACTTATTTACAAAACAGAAACAGACTCAGACTTCAAAAACATATTTATGGTTATCAAAGGGGAAAGGTGGGGGGAGGGATAAATTAGGAATTTGGGATTTACATATACACACCACTATATATAACATACATACTCACTAAGGACCTCCTGTATATCACAGGGAACTCTATTTAATATTCTCTAATAACCTATATGGGCAAATAATATGAAAAAGAATGGATATATGTATATTACAACTGAATCACTTTGCTGTACACCTGTAAGTAACACAACATGGTACATCAATGGTATTCTAATATAAAAAAGAATTATTTAAAGCAAAAACTAAAATCTATAATAGGTACATGCAAAAAAGCAAAAGGAATCCAAAGACAACAAATCACAAGAGAACAAAAGATACCTATGAAAAAACAACCCCCAAACAATTAACAAAATGGCAAAAGAACATAAGTATCAATAACTACCATAAACATAAATGGCTTAAATGCTCCAATCAAAAGACAGGGTGGCTGAATGGATTCAGAAACAAGACCCATATATATGCTGCCTAAAAGAGACTCACTTCAGATCTAAAAACACACACAGACTGAAAGTGAGGGAATGTAAAAAGGTATTCCATGCAAATGGGAAATCCAGGGTAGCAGTACTTAGACAAAATAGACTTTAAAGACTGTTACAAGAGACAAAGGAGGACATTATGTAATGATTAGTGGATCAATCCAAGAAACTATAACAATTTTAAATATATATACACCCAACACAGGAGAAGCTAAATACATAAAGCAAGTATTAATAGACAAAAAAGGAGAAATTGACAGTAACACAATAGTAAGGGATTTTAACACCCTACTTACATCAATGGACAGATTATCCTGATATAATCAATAAGGAAACACTGGCCTTAAATGACACATTAGGTCAAATGGACTTAATTCATATATAGAACATTCCATCTGAAAGCAACAGAATACACATTCTTTTCAAGCACACATAGAACATTCTCCAGGACAGATCACATTCTAGGCCCAAAAA
Organism: Mesoplodon densirostris; assembly: GCF_025265405.1. Taxonomy (NCBI): domain Eukaryota; kingdom Metazoa; phylum Chordata; class Mammalia; order Artiodactyla; family Ziphiidae; genus Mesoplodon; species Mesoplodon densirostris. The sequence goes on along the minus strand of NC_082664.1, from coordinate 93,212,202 downwards.
ACAAGCCTCAGTAAGATTAAGAAAACTGAAATACTAGCAAGCATCTTTTCCAACCACAACACTCTGAGACTAGAAATCAACTGCAAGGAAAAGACTTACACAAACATATGGAAGCTAAACAATATGCTACTAAATCAATCAATGGATCACTGAAGAAATCAAAGAGGAAACTAAAAAATAAATGGAGGGACTTCCCTGGTGGTGCAGTGGTTAAGAGTCTGCCTGCCAATGCAAGGGACATGGGTTTGAGCGTGGTATGGGAAGATCCCACATGCCACGGAGCAACTAAGCCCATGTGCCACAACTACTGAGCCCATGTGCCACAACTAGTGAAGCCCATTTGCCTAGAGCCCGTGCTCTCCAATAAGAGAAGCCACGCAATGAGAAGCCCGCGCATGGCAACGAAGAGTAGCCCCTGCTCACCGCAACTAGGGAAAGCCTGCCGCAACAATGAAGACCCAACATAGCCCAAACTAAATTAATTAATTTTTAAAAAAATTCAATGGAAAGAAGTGAAAATGAAAACACCTTGATCCAAAATCTTGGGGACCCAGCAAAAGCAGTTCTAAGAGGGAATTTTATAGCTAGTGATACAAGCTTACCACAGGAAACAAGAAAAATCATAAACAACCTAACCTTACACCTAAAAGGAACTAGAAAGAGAACAACCAAAGGAAAGAAATCATAAAGATCACAGTGAAGTAAATGAAATAGTTTCCTTGGTCTTTTCTACTTTGTTTAGTCTAAGAGTTGGTTCTTTGGAACGATAAAGAAAACTGATAAACCTTTAGCCAGACTCATCAAAAAGGAGAGGGCCCAAATCAATAAAATCAGAAGTGAACATACGATCAGGGAATCAATCCAAGAAGAAGATATAACAATTGTAAATATTTATGAACCCAACATAGGAGCACCTCAATACACAAGGTTAATGCTAACAGCCATAAGAGGGAAAATCGACAGTAACACAATCATAGTAGAGGACTTTAACACCCCACTTTCACCAATGGACAGATGACCCAAAATGAAAATAAATAAGGAAACACAAGTTTAAATAATACATTAAGATGGACTTAATTGATATTTACATGACATTCCACCCAAAAACAACAGAACACACTTTTTTCTCAAGTGCTCATGGAACATTCTCCAAGATAGATCGTATCTTGGGTCACAAATCAAGCCTTGGTAAATTTAAGAAACTTGAAATCATATCAAATATCTTTCCAACCACAATGCTATGAGACGAGATATCAATTACAGGAAAAACTCTGTAAAAAATAAACACATGGAGGCTAAACAATATGCTACTAAATAACCAAGAGATGACTGAAGAAATCAAAGAGGAAATTTAAAAATACCGAGACACAAATGACAATGAAAACACAATGACCCGAAACCTAGGGAACGCAGCAAAAGCAGTTCTAAGAGGGAAGTTTACAGCAATAAAATCGTACCTCAAGAAACAAGACATGTCTCAAATAAACAACCTAACCTTACATCTAAAGCAATTAGAGAAAGAAGAACAAAAAATCCCCAGAGTAAGCAGAAGGAAAGAAATCACAGAGATCAGGGCTTCCCTGGTGGCGCAGTGGTTAGAAGTCCGCCTGCCGATGCAGGGGACACAGGTTCGTGCCCCGGTCCGGGAAGATCCCGCATGCCGTGGAGCGGCTGGGCCCGTGAGCCATGGCCGCTGAACCTGCGCGTCCGGAGCCTGTGCTCCACAACAGGAGAGGCCACAACAGTGAGAGGTCCGCGTACAGAAAAAAAAAAAAAAAAAAAAGAAATCACAGAGATCAGATCAGAAATAAATGAAAAAGAAATGAAGGAAATGAGAGCAAAGATCAAGAAAACCAAAAGCTTGTTCTTTGAGAAGGTAAACAAAATTGATAAACATTAGCCAGACACATCAAGAAAAAAGGGAGAAGACTGAAATCAATAGAATTAGAAATGAAAAAGGAGAAGTAACAACTGACACTGCAGAAATACAAATGATCATGAGAGATTACTACAAGCAACTCTATGCAAATAATAACAGACAACCTGGAAGAAATGGACAAATTCTTAGAAAACCACAACCTTATGAGACTGAACCAGGAAGAAATAGAAAATATAAACAGACCAATAACAAGCATTGAAATTGAAACTGTGATTAAAAATCTTCTAACAAACAAAAGCCAAGGACCACATGGCTTCACAGGCAAATTCCATCAAACATTTACAGAAGAGCTAACACCTATCCATCTCAAACTCTTCCAACATACAGCAGAGGGAGGAACACTCCCAAACTCATTCAACGAGGCCAACATGGCCCCGACACCAAGACCAGACAAAGATGTCACAAAGAAAGAAAACTAAAGGCCAATATCACTGATGAACATAGATGCAAAAATCCTCAACAAAATACCCGCAAACAGAATCCAACAGCACAGCAAAAGGATCATACACCACGGTCAAGTGGGGTTTATCCCAGGGATGCAAGGATTCTTCAATATATGCAAATCAATCAATGTGATACACCATATTAGCAACTTGAAGGATAAAAACCATATGATCATCTCAATAGATGCAGAAAAAGCTTTCAACAAAATTCAACACCCATTTATGATAAAAAAAAACCCTCCAGAAAGTAGGCACAGTGGGAACTTACCTCAACATAATAAAGGCCATATATGACAAACCCACAGCCAACATCATTCTCAATGGTGAAGAACTGAAACCATTTCCTCTAAGACCAGGAACAAGACAAGGTTGTTCACTCTCACCACTATTATTCAACATAGTTCTGGAAGTTGTAGCTACAGCAATCAGAGAAGAAGAAGAAATAAAAGGAATCCTAATCAGAAAAAAAGAGGTAAAGATGTCACTGTTTGCAGATGACAAGATACTATACATAGAGAATCCTAAAGATGTTACCAGAAAACTATTAGAGCTAATCAATGAATTTGGTAAAGCAGCTGGATACAAAATTAATGCACAGAAATCTCCTGCATTCCTATACACTAATGATGAAAAATCTGAAAGGGAAATTAAGGAAACACTCCCATTTACCATTGCAACAAAAAGAATAAAATACCTAGGAATAAACCTACCTAAGGAGACAAAAGACCTGTATGCATAAAACTATAAGACACTGATGAAAGAAATTAAAGATACAAACAGATGGAGAGATATACCATGTTCTTGGACTGGAAGAATCAACATTGTGAAAATGACTATACTACACAAAGCAATCTACAGATTCAATGCAATCCCTATCAAACTACCAGTAGCATTTTTCACAGAACTAGAATAAAAAATTTCACAATTTGTATGGAAACACAAAAGACCCCGAATAGCCAAAGCAATCTTGAGAAAGAAAAATGGAGCTGGAGGAATCAGGTTCCCTCACTTCAGACTATACTACAAAGCTACTGTACTCAAGACAGTATGGTACTGGCACAAAAACAGAAATATAGTAAAATGGAACAAGATAGAAACCGTTGAGATAAACCCACGCACATATGGTCACCTTATCTTTCATAAAGGAGGCAAGAATATACAGTGGAGAAAAGACACCCTCTTCAATAATTGGTGCTGGGAAAACTGGATAGCTACATGTAAAAGAATAAAATTAGAACACTCACTAACACCATACACAAAAATAAACTCCAAATGGATTAAAGACTTTAATTGAAGGCCACACTATAAAACTCTTAGAGGCAAAAACAGGCAGAACACTCTACGACATACATCACAGCAAGATCCTTTTTGACGCACCTCCTAGAGAAATGTAAATAAAAACAAAAATAGGGCCTCCCTGGTGGCGCAAGTGGTTGAGAGTCCGCCTGCCGATGCAGGGGATATGGGTTCGTGCCCTGGTCTGGGAGGATCCCATATGCCGCGGAGCGGCTGGGCCCGTGAGCCATGGCCGCTGAGCCTGCGCGTCCGGAGTCTGCGCGTCCGGAGCCTGTGCTCCGCAACGGGGGAGGCCACAACAGTGAGAGGCCCGCATACCGCAAAAAAAAAAATAAATAAATAAATAAAAAATAAAAAATAAAAAATAAAAACAAAAATAAACAAATGGGACCCAATCAAACTTAAAAGCTTCTGAACAGCAAAGGAAAACATAATCAAGATGAAAAGACATCCCTCAGTGTGGGGGAAATATTTGCAAATGAAGCAACTGACAACGGATTAATCTCCAAAATTTACAAGCAGCACATGCAGCTCAATATATCAAAAAAATAAACAACCCAATCCAAAAATGGGCAGAAGACCTAAATAGACATTTCTCCAAAGAAGATATACAGACTGCCAACAAACACATGAAAGGATGCTCAACATCATTAATCATTAGAGAAATGCAAATCAAAACTACAGTGAGGTATCACCTTACACCAGTCACAATGGCCATCATCAAAAAATCTACAAACAATGAATGCTGGAGAGGGTGTGGAAAAAAGGGAACACTCTTGCACTGCTGGTGGGAATGTGAATTGGTACAGCCACTATGGAGAACAGTATGGAGGTTCCTTAAAAAACTACAAATAGAACTACCATATGACCCAGCAATCCCACTACTGGGCATATACCCTGAGAAAACCATAACTCAAAAAGTCATGTACCACAATGTTCATTGAAGCTCCATTTACAATAGCCAGGACATGGGAACAATCTAAGTGTCCATCAACATAGGAATGGATAAAGAAGGTGTGGCACATATATACAATGGAATATTACTGAGCCATAAAAAGAAACAAAATTGAGTTATTTGTAGTGAGGTGGATGGATGCAGACTCTGTCATACAGTGTGAAGTAAGTCAGAAAGAGAAAAACAAATACCTCATGCTAACACATATATATGGACTCTAAAAAAAAAAAAAAAGGTCATGAAGGACCTAGGGGCAGGGTGGGAATAATGACACAGACCTAGTTGATAGTGGACTTAAGGACATGGGGAGGAGGAAGGGTAGGCTGGGACAAAGTGAGAAATTGGCATGTACATTACCAAATGTGAAACTGATGTTAATGCGAAACTGATAGCTAGTGGGAAGCAGCCCCATAGCGCAGGGAGATCAGCTCAGTGCTATGTGACCACCTAGAGGAGTGGGATAAGAAGTGTGGGAGGGAGATGGAAGAGGGAGGAGATATGGGGACATATGTATATGTATAGTTGATTCACTTTGTTATAAAGCAGAAACAAAAATCATTGTAAAGCAATTATACTCCAATAAAGATGTTGAAAAAAAAAAAAGAAACGAAATTGAGTTATTTGTAGTGAGGTGGATGGACCTAAAGTCTGTCCTACAGAGTGAAGTAAGTCTGAAAGAGAAAAACAAATATCGTATGCTAACACATATATATGGAATATAAAAAAAAAAGATTCTGAAAAACCTAGGGGCAGGACAGGAATAGAGACGCAGTCATAGAGAATGGACTTGAGGACACAGGGAGGGGCATGGGTAAGTGGGACGAAATGAGAGTGGCATGGACATATATACACTACCAAATGTAAAATAGCTAGCTAGTGGGAAGCAGCCACATAGCATAGGGAAATCAGCCTGGTGCTTTGTGACCACCTAGAGGAGTGGGATAGGAAGTTTGGGAGGGAGGAGATATGGGGATATATGTATAGCTGATTCACTTTGTTATAAAGCAGAAACTAACACACCATTGTAAAGCAATTATACTCCAATAAAGATGTTAAAAAAAAAGAAATGAAAACAGAATAGTTACACCTGATACCATAGAAATACAAAGGATCATAAGAGACAACTACAAACAACTATATGCCAATAAAATGGATATCCTCTAAGAAATGGATAGATTCTTAGAAATGTACTATATCCCAAAACTGAACAAAGAAGAAACAAGGAAAATAGAGAATAATTTACCAGAAAACTACTAGAGCTCAATGCATTTGGTAAAGTTTCAGGATACAAAACTAATACACAGAAATTGGTTGCATTTCTAAACACTAACAACAACTATCATAAAGAGAAATTAAGGAAACAATCTCATTTACCATTGCATCAAAAAGAATAAGATACCTAGAAATAAATCTACCTAAGGAGGTAAAAGACATCATACTTGGAAAACTATAAGACACTGATGAAAGAAATTGACGACAACACAGATGGAGAGATATACTGTGTTCTTGGATTGCCAGATTTAATATTGTTAAAATGACCATACTACCCAAGGCAATCTACAGATTCAATGCAATCCCTATCAAAATACCGATGACAATTTTCACAGAAAATTTTTTAAATTTGTATGGAGACATGGAGACACAAAGACCCCAAAGAGCCAAAATAAGCTTGAGAAAGAAGAACAGAGCTGTAGGAATCATGCTTCCTCACTTCAGACTATACTATAAAGCTACAGTCATTAAAAGAGTATAGTACTGGCACAAAAACAGACACAGAGATCAATGGAATAGAGAGCCCAGAAATAAACCCACACACTTATGTTCAATTAATCTCTGACAAAGGAGTCAAGAGTATATAATGGGGAAAAAACAGTCTCATCAATAAGTGCTGCTGGGAAAACTGGACAGCTACATGTGAAAGAATGAAATTAGAACATTATCTACAAGCAAAAGTAAACTCAAAATAGATTAAAGACCTAAATATAATACTGGAAACCATAAAACCTTTAGATGAAAACATAGGCACAGCAGTCTTTGACATAAGTTGTAGCAATATGTTTTAGATTTGTCTCCTAAACCAAAGGAAATAAAAGCAAAATAAATAGAACCTAATTCGACTTAAAAACTTTTGCACAATAAAGGAAACCACTGACAAAATGAAAAGAAACCTATTGAATGGGAGAACATTTGCTAATGATATGACCAATAAGGGGTGAGAAATGGAGTAGTTCCTGCCATATCAGTAACCAAAGGATGTCACGGTCATCAACAATTGCAGCCCTCTAACATGAGCCCTGAGGGAACTCAGGAAAGAAAAGAATACCTGCCATCTAGCAGCTATCAGACTGCAGCCATTCCCTATGGTGAGCCCTGAGGCAACTCAGGATGTGAAAATACAGGATACTGGCCCCATATAGCTGAGGTGCATATCAAAGGAATGAGTTCAGTGAGCCCAGACTCTTGCATTTTCCTATACACAGAAAAGCGCTAAATTCCTTAAAGAAAACCAGATATCCGAAGTGCGCAATAATCTCTTGATGTTCCTGACTACCTGCCCTTTGTTGCAAAACTTCTATATAACCTGGTTCCCCCCCTCACCTCCTTGAAGCAGTTTTCTCAGGGTTACTTGAGATGCTGCCTCCCAGGCTTGAAGTCCTAAAAATTCCCACTGAATAAAACATAACTCTCAACTTTTTGGTTGTGAATAATGTTTTAAAGTCAACAGGAGTTAATATGCAACATGTATAAACAGTTCATACAGCTCAACATAAAAAAAAAAAAAACCTAACTTTTAAAATGGGCAGAAGACCTGAATAGACATTTTTTCCAAAGAAGACATATAGATGGCCAACAGGCACATGAAAAGTGCTGAACATTGCTAATCAGAGAAATACAAATTAAAACCACAATGAGATATCACATCACACCTGTTAGAATGGCTATCATCAAAAAGAACACAACAAATGTTTACATGGATGTTGAAAAAAGGAACCCTGGTACCCTGTTGGTAGGAACGTAAATTGGTGCATCCACTGTGGAAAACAAAAAACTAAAAACAGAACCACCATATGACCCAACAGTTCCACTCCTGTGTACATATCCAAAAAAACTCCCACCAATTTGAAGAGATACACGTACCCCAATGTTCACAGCAACATTGTTTGCAATTGCCAACATATGGAAGCAACCTAATTATCCATCCACAGATGAATGGATAAAGATGATGTGTACAATAGAATACTACTCAGCCACACACAAAAAATGAAATTTTGCCATTTGCAACAACATGGATGGACCTGGAGTATATTATGCTGAGTGAAGTAAATTAGAGAGAGGCATATACTCTGTTATCACTTATATGTGGAATGTAAAAAATAAAATGAATATAATGAAACAGAAACAGATCTGCAGATAGAGAGAACAAGTAGTGGTTACCAGTGGGAAGAGGGAAGGAGGGAGGGGCAATAAAAGGGTAGGGGATTAAGAGGTACAAACTATTACATGTAAGATAAGCAAGCTACAAGGATTTGTTGTATAGCACTGGGAATATAACCAATATCTTATAATAGTTATAAATGTGTAGCTCTTAAAAATTGCAAATCACTATGTTGTACACCTGTAACATATAATATTTACATCAACCATATCGCAATTAAAAAAGTTAAAACAAAAAACTGTGTTCAGGGTTTCCCTGGTGGCGCAGTGGTTGAGAGTCTGCCTGCCGATGCAGGGGACGCAGGTTCGTGCCCCGGTCCGGGAGGATCCCACATGCCGTGGAGCAGCGGGGCCCGTGAGCCATGGCCACTGAGCCTGCACGTCCGGAGCCTGTGCTCCACAAGGGGAGAGGCCACAACAGTGAGAGGCCCGCGTACGGCAAAAAACAACAACAACAACAACAACAACAACAAAAAAACTGTGTTCAGGTCTTAGTTCCCTTTCTAAGTTACTTAGCCAGGGCAACTCAGTGTCTGAGTTTTGTTTCCCTCATCAATATTTGGCGGTTAATAACAACACCTTCCCTATGCCCTCACAGAATCAGTATTGCTCAATATATATATATATATATATTTTTTTTTTTTTTTTAAATCTAACACCCCTAGCTTAAGAAGCACTTGTGAACAGTGTACCTCTGAATCTGATCCCAATCCTCAGAAATTATTCTCGTTGTGCAGGACTAAAGGTGTCTCGCCAAAGGTCTCTCACCTTAGAGAGGTAGAACTGAGATTAAAACCCCAGACCTTCTGACAACGAAGATTGTACTCAGGGCTTCCCTGGTGGCGCAGTGGTTGGGAGTCCGCCTGCCGATGCAGGGGACGTGGGTTCGTGGCCTGGTCTGGGAAGATCCCACATGCTGCGGAGCGGCTGGGCCCGTGAGCCATGGCTGCTGAGCCTGCCCGTCCGGAGCCTGTGCTCCGCAACGAAAGAGGCCACAACAGTGAGAGGCCTGCACACCACAAAAAAAAAAAAAAAAGATGACTGTACTCAACTCTTTGTATATGCCAAAAGAAGAATATGTGAAAGCAAAACAGGAACCTGTAAAGCTACAAATTACATGTATGATTCAAGATCTAGCCTCCTGTCTTCTCTCTCGGCAACTGAAGACCAAAAGAATGAGACACCCCCTGCTCAACCCTCCTGCTTTCCCTTCCCCAGCCTCCCTCCACCCTCAGTAAATGTTCATCATGACCCTGTAACCCACTGCTGCCTCCCCTGTGTCATGTGAGACGTCTGATGGCAAAGAGTCTGCTTTGTCTTTGGAGCTCCACTGCCCAGCTCAGTACTTTGCTGCTGGGCTGTAACACACAGGGCTGCAAGCCTTGTGGTTGCCCAGCCCTGAGACTGAGGACTCCAGAAACAGCAACAGAGACATCAACGGTTTATCATAAGATTCCCTATCCAAGTCGGAAGCAAAAGGTCCTAGAGCGAAACCCCACAGTGTTAAGGCTGTCGACAAGCAGAACCTGGCAATCTTCACCACTCAGGGGAGATGGAGGCTACAATTTAGAGGGGGAATTGATGTCAGGTTGGCTCATCAGTTACCACGGAAACCAGAACTGGGGCATGAACCTCACAGCCCCTCAGGTTAACGACCATCACGAGGGCAGATGTTTCCCTTTAATAGACTAGCAGGTGGAGCCATTCTGGCTTAAGGATTCGAATAATCACGAGCTGGGGCAGAGGGCAAGCACCTTCATGAGAGCAGGGTGTAGGTGAAGCAGGGACTGGTCCAGGAGGGGATGAACAGAGAGCAAGAGAACAGCCATCCTGAGTAGCCTGACCCTACACTCCACCCCTACATACTCTGCATGACCCTTACCATCTTGGTCCACCCTCTTCTGCGATATCCCTGTGTTGAGATATGTACAGGTACACTGCAACCAGATACCACAAATGCAATACAGAAACAGCTGCTAAAGAGTATCAAAAGAAAGCCAGACACTTATTGGGTCAACTTTTCATGGAAGCCCAGAGGAGGACGACAATGGCATTTCACTGTAGACCCAGGTATCAGGCTCATTTTACAATGAGGCCACCATTGTCACCCGGTCCAAGAACAGATCCCCTCCACTCAGTACAAAGTAAAAGACGTTTAATACGCACAATACAGGGACAATCATGACCACTAAGCAAAATACAAGCAGTAACAGTATTGTGAGATAATACCACCCCTGCCTGTGGGTTTTGCCCTGGCGTGCAGTACCGTCCTGCCTGTCCATCCTCAGTCCCCATAGCTGTGCTGGTATCTGGAGAGGCAGTGTGACAACAGGCCACAGAGTTAATATAATGGTGCCTTTTCTCCAGTTGGGGGCCCAGATTAATGACCTTAGTGGTCTTAGGTGGGGCTGGGTAAAAGACAGGTAAAATCTGTTAGTCCCTTTCTAATCCTGTTCCCCACAGGGCAGCAAACCCAAACCACTGGGGACTTACCTGCCAGTGCCAGGGTCATTTTACAACGTGTTCCCCTGGGGGTAGATCCTTTTGCCCTTTGGCAAGGGCAGAAGTGAGTTATTGTCCTGACCAATAGTTGGCAATGGTCCTTCCACGGTCAATAGCTGAACACTCAGATGGTGTTGACTAGTTGCTTCTGGGTGAACATGGTGTATAGGCACTGAGACGACTGCTCCTGGGGTGTTCAGCTATGGTTCTTAGGGCTTGAGTTAGCCTCTGATCCACAAAGGAGAGAGTGGCTTTCTGACTCGGTTGTTGTTTAAATACTCCATTCATCCTTTCCATTAGCCCGGCAGCAGCGGGGCTGTAGGGCAGGTGGAAATGCTAGCATATGTCATTTTTGTCAGCTTATTCCTGAACTTCACGTCTGGCAACGTGGATTCCTTGGTTACTCTCGATGCCCAGGTGGGTTCTGTAAATCACTGTTCTAGACCCTGGATAGTGGGGGTTTTTTGCATTGCTCAGTGATTCAGGTAGGCCTTTTTTAATGCCTTCTACCTGTTGTAATGCACCGTCAACTGCATACAGCCATTGTTCCACCACACTGTATTGTTGCTCTGCCGGCTTGCATAGCTGGAGCCAGAAGCCCATGGGTAATCTGATTATTTTGCCCTTCCCGCAGGCCCCAAGCAAACCCTTCCAGGTAACTAGCCACATTCAATTCACAAGCCTGTACACGAGTTAACATCCCTAAAGCCTGTTTCCGTAATTGGTTAGGGGTGGTGGGTTGGGAGTATGCTTGTATTTTGTAGATAATCCAGGTCCTTGCATTTTGTCTGTATTCACCAGCCATACCTATGCAGTCCAAAGAGCACGGGATGGCTACTTTTAAACTGGAAAGAGACTCTGAGGTTAGCAGGATAGCAGCAATATAATGGACGAGAAAGATGCTTCTCATGGGAGTCAGTTGCTATGGGGCTCCAAATGCTAGTGGACAGCCACCTCGGGATTATCACCAACTTTCCATTTGCCGACATCTCACTCATGGGAGTTTCCTCGGCCTCTTAGCTGTCTTGCTAATTGTTGTGCTGTACCCAGAAGCCTGCAATCCTTATAGTTGCCCAGCCTCAAGCCTGAAGAAAGAGCCCAGAAACAGCGAGAGACATTATAACCACATAGGACCCTATAGGGTCTGCCTGGGAAAGACCCTTCCCCCCATATCCTCTACTTTAGCTCCTCTCTGAAGTACCCAGATAAAAGTATCTCAGGCATATTTCCTGAGTTTTTCAGGTGCTGTAAACCACCACCAAATGGAAGAAATTAACTACTTGATGATCATGAACATGTAGCCCCTAGACCTACAGGCACCTAAGGATTAATAGTTAACTGCCCTATTACCTCAACATCAACCAATCAGCATTGTGCAGGAGCTGATCACATACCCTCCACTCCCCCTCCACCTCACCTGGCCTTTAAAAATGCTTTGCTGGGGCTTCCCTGGAGGCGCAGTGGTTGAGTCCGCCTGCCGATGCAGGGGACGCGGGTTTGTGCCCCGGTCTGGGAAGATTCCACATGCCGCAGAGCGGCTGGGCCCGTGAGCCATGGCCGCTGAGCCTGCGTGTCCAGAGCCTGTGGCATGAGACACCTGCCCCCTTGCATGGCCCTGCAGTGAAAATCTCTCTGTGCCAAACTCCAACATTTTGGTATTGTTTGGCCTCACTGTGCATCTTGCATGGGAACTTGCGTTCAATAACAACATGAACGGTTTATCGGATAGGGGATCTTACAGGTCCACCGCAAAATGTCCTGGAGGGACTCCCCACCACGTATGGCTGATGGATGGATGGTTTGCTACTCAGGGGAGGAGGCTACTACCATTTATAGGGGGAATTGATGTCAGGTTGGCTCATTAGTTACCATGGAAACCAGGACTGGGGCACGAACCTCACAGCCCCTCAGGTTAACAACCATCACCAGGGCAGCTGTTTCTCTTTAATTCTGGCCTAAGGACTAGAACAATCACGAGCTGGGGCAGCGGGCAAGCACATCCATGTGAGCAGGGTGTAGGTGAAGCAGGGACTGGTCGAGCAGGGGAGGTACAGAGAGCAAGAGAACAGCCATCTTGAGTGCCCTGACCATACACTTGCACACAGTAGGCACTTAACATGCATTGAATGGATCAATGACTGAGAGTGGAAGAAGGAAAAGTACAAGTGAGAACAGGAAACACCCATGTAGAAGATTAATCCACTTCCTCTGTCTCTCCTCCTCTTCCACTCCTTCCTTTTGTGTTTCTCAGCAAATATTTTTTGAGCACTTGCCTTTTGCCACCTGCATGAAGCACTAGGGACAAAGATGAACAAAGCCAGGTTACCAGACAGAGCAGCTCTTTCCCAGTTGTATCTTTGGTGAAGACATGGTTAGACTTTGCAGGCTCCCGAAGGAAGTAACAGGGTGTAGGGGTCCTCACTTCTCACAGTCCTAGGAGACAGAGGACGAGATACGGGTCTATAGTAAATTCACCTTTGACATCTAGAAGGCCCATGTCTAGATCTTTATGATCTGGATTAGATCATAAAGAAACACCATTAGAAATTAGAAACAACATTCTAACATACCTCCCCCTCGTAATACTGAAAAGCAGTGATTTTCAGTGGCGAGTTCACTTTTAAAGTCTTAAGTTTAAATGAAACTTACCCTGAAATCTAACACATAAAATATAGGCAGAGCTGCTTGGGTTAAAGCAGAGTTAGAAAGCCTGGGGTCTCTCTACTCACTGCCTCCAAGACAATTCTTATTGAAACTTATAACTCAAAGGTCCTTTAGAGTCTTATTGATTCTACAAATGTAAGACAAATATAAAGTTAATCTTAAATGTTGATGCTTAAACTCTAAGCCCATTGTTCTTTAATAAGGGCATTATAAACATTTTTATAGTATTTACATACGGCAGAAACTGACTAGATGCTTACCAACTCTGATTTTCCCTCCTGGGCCCTCAGAATGGCTGCATCTCCTAACTTCCTCTGCAGTTAGGTGAGGTCAGATGATAGATTCTAACCGCTGAGATGTCAGGAGAAGTACTATATGCCAGTTCCAGATCAAGCCTAAAACACAATCATACATACACAATCCTCCACACTCAAAAGAAATAAACTTTATTGCATTAAACTACTGATATTTGGGGATTATCAGTTACATGTTTTTTATATTTATAAACATATGTATATTTGTACATATGTATATTTGTCTAGGCTGTCTAGAGTTGTATATACACATTTATAAGTATATACATGTAATTGCATTAGGATAATTTATATTTGTATTAGTCACGGTAATTTATTTTCTATATTTTTAAATATATACCTCCACTTTTTTCCCTACAAAGAATCTACATCAGCGGTTCTTAACCTTAGCTGCATGTTAGAATGACTCAAGTAGTTCTTAAAAAAAACTTGGTGTCCAGGAAGCATCCCAGATCCATCAATTCGGAATCCCTGGAGCTGAGATCCAGCCATTATCAGTTTTAAAACTCCAGGTGATGCCAATTTGCAGCCAAGACTGAGAACCAGCCCTCTAAATCATTAGGCTCATTGGGAAAGCCAGGCAACTTGGGAAAATCCACCAGGTAATCTTGATATGCATCCCATCCACTGTTAACACAACATCTTGAAGGCCAGCAGTGTTATCACCTAATAATGTTAACCTTAACACTTCCTGATTCTGCAAACTGCATCTTTTCCCTGGAGTTTGGGGTGCAGCCTCAGAAGGGAACAATCAAGTGGCAGTGAGGTGTGGGTGTCGCACAGTGGTTGCCTGGACTTATTAACCTACCCCATGATAGTCAACCGACCTAGCCTTGCGGCAAGATTGCAATTGTTGCCTCCATACTGGGTAGTTCCCAGGGAGTCAACATCACCAATGTGAAGTATGTTCATAGCAAAATGTCAAGGAAACCCCTAAAAATATCTAAATCAGAAACATGGTCCAGTTAGCTCAAGTTTCCTCATCTGGTCTTTACAAAACTGGAAAATACAAATTAGTTCTTTTGAAGCAGACAGTTATCTGGTAGTGAAAATGGAAACTCATTTCAAGAAACAATTTTCTACTCAGAGTATGCAAGCTACATGGTGGAATATGGGACCAGGCCACCACCAAGCCAGCTGACCTGCCTCCAGGCTCACACCACTCAACTCTGAAATGCTGAAATGACAACATGGTGCCACTTACCAGGAATGGGTGATGCATTCTGTTACCTAAACTATAAACCTCTAATATGCCTCCCAAGAAGTTTTCTGGTTCAGAAAACCACAAAAGAAAAACTAAAGACAAAAGAACTACAGAAAAGTGGGATGTGATTGCCAATATGAGTCAGAAAAAGGAAGTTTAAAATGTTTTGAATAGGAATTCTCAGGTATATTCCCATGTACTTCACGTGAAGGATGATCCAATTATAGATGACAGAAAAGATGTGAAATAACAAATCATTCCAAATAAGTTTAAATGTTATGTTACATTCGATGCATGTAATAAATTCTGTGCGTTGAATATGAAGAGATCCATTTTAATTTAAAAAATCAATTTCTTCCTGTCTCTACTAAGTAAATGGTAAGAAATACTTAAACAATATCTACTTGAAGGCACCAAATTATTACCCTGCCTAGAGCAGCCACAAGCCAGTTTTAGCTTTCCTTGAAACCTCTAACGCAGTTTTCCTCTAGAGCAGTTCAGACTTTAATGAACACACACATTAGCCACAGATCTTATTACAATGCACATTAAGAATTCAAGATTCTGGGGTGGGGCCTGAGATTCTGCATTTCTATCAAACACCCATATGATGCCAATAATGCTCCAATAAAACCTTATTTACAAAAACAGGTAGCCAGCCCACAGTTTACAGTTTTGTTACCAACTCTCCTGTGTCAGATACCAGCAAGAGTCCTTCTGCCCCGGGTCACTTATGCCAACAGAAGGAGACCAAGATCGGTTCAGAAGCCAAAGAAAGCTTTGTTCTTCGTCAAAGGATGGAGAGGTGCGAGCTCTCACTGTAAAGCACAAGCTCTCTGGAAAGGCCCCGGGCGGCGCCCTACTGCAGGGAGGCTTTATAAGGTCCTCGTCAGCGGGAAGGGGGCGGAGCTCTTGTGGGTCCGCGCAGCTGCGCGCTGCTAGCGCTGCTCAAGGCTCCAGATCACAGCCCCAGGCGCAGCGTCTCTGCGCACGGCCCCGCTGAGCCAAGGTGTCATGCGCAGAGCTTCTGCACGCAGCCCACCAAGCTCAAGTATCAGGTGCAGCCATTTCACGCTAGGAACTTTTTTTTTTTTTTTTTTACAACTTTATTGGAGTATAATTGCTTCACAATGGTGTATTAGTTTCTGCTTTATAACAAAGTGAATCAGTTATACATATACATCTGTTGTCTGAATTGCCAGGAAGAAGGCCACTGCACGCGGTACCCTATGAGCAAGTGAAACTAGACTAAGCATGAAGGAAAAAAGGTTAGATTTTATTTAATTACCCAGGTTCTATTGCCCAGGAACTGTTAATGGGCTTTGCTGGTGCCAACCCCCTCCTCGGGCTTTTGTCTTGCTCTTCATTCTTGGGGGGCGATTAGAGGTGAAGGTCCATCTTCTGTAACATTCCTGCTGGTTTGGGTCATCATCATAATCCCAGGTGGAGGAGCAGAGCTTCTCCCCAGCTGCCTTTAGATGTGTTTGATTGTCACCAGGATTTAGCCCTAACTGTTCACATCCCTGAGTGACCACCATTTAGAATTTTATAAATTCTAACCTTTTGGAGACAAAGGACACAAGACAATTTAGGAGGCATGGCCCAAATATTAGCAAGAGAATGACAGTCACATGTCAAATTTTTCCTACAAATGAAGGTATCTAGGTCTTTCGCCTATAGCAAAGGTGTGCCCCGATGTTGAGGCTCAATGCTGTGGCCTGAATATCCCTGGTCACACTATTGTTTTTTGGAAGAGAAGCTTCTGGTCAGAGAGATGTTCACAGAGTAGTCCAGGCGGTCCATTGTCCCAGGGCAGAATGTGTAGTTAGAGTCCCCAAGTGGGGTCTGTTCCACTTAGGAATAAGCTGATCTTGTGGGCTGCCAGTTTTCCAGGTTTTTAGATACACTCAGTCTCCTGTCAGGAAGGTGTGGAGAGCCAGATCAGTGGGTGCAGGCAGCACCTGGTTACTGTGTTCCATGAGGGCTTTCATGGTTTCTCCTACCTGGAGGGCATACTTGAGTTGTTCCATTTCAAAGGGGTTAAGGTATCCCTTTGCTTGGGCTTGCAGAATGGGGCTACCATACATAAGTTCAAACGCATTTAACTTTATCTCTTGAGGCTAACAGCATGCAGACCAGGGCAACTGGGATAATGTAATCCAATTTTCTTGAGTCTCCTGGCATAGCTTGGCTAAGGTTCATTTTAAGTGACTGGATCTCTCTACTTTCCCTGATGATTGGGGTCTCTAGGCTGAGTGCACAGTCCATTTTATGCCCAGCATACTTGTTATCCCTTTTGTCATTTGAGACATGAATGCTGGGCCATTATCACTTTATAGGGATCCTGGGATCCCAAACCTTAGGATTATCTCTTTTAGGAATAGTTTAACCACTCTGGCTGGCTGCCGTTTTGGTTCTAGTGGGAAATTCTTCTACCTGCCCTGAAAATATGTCCACTAGCACCAAGAGGTGCCTGAGGTTGCCCAGTGCTCTTGGCATGACAGTGAATCTGACAGTCTTCTCCAGGATATGTCCCTCTGGTCTGAATGGGCCTTATCTGGGGCCCTCTGGGGATCTGGTGTTAGGGGGGTTCATTGTGCTGATGGGGCATATCTCAACTATCTGACTGATTATATTTTTCATGCCATGAGTTACCATGACCTCAACTAACATAACCAATTATATAGGGCTTCTCTCCCATAGTGAGTTCCTTGATGGGCCTCCCAGATGGCTTGACAAGCTGCAGTTTGGGAAAGAAGTATTGCCCATGTTTATTAACTAGCCATTCATTTCTGGGCTTTGTCTAATTCTTACTTTGTATAGATTGAGGAGTATTTGGATGGATCTGGCCTCTTAGGTATGAGGCCTAGTTGACAAATTACTGGTTCTAGGGTTGCCATTTTGGCAGTTGCGTCCTCTTTGTTGTTTATTACCTCCGCATTCCCTTTTTGATGACCCCTATAGTGAATCACTGCCACTCTTTTTGGAAGCTACACTGCTTCTAGGAGTCTCAATACGTTTAAGCCACGTTTTACCTGCTTATTCTCTGCAGTAAGCTTACCCCCTTTCTTTCCAAATAGCCCTGCGTGCATGTAGGATGGCATACGCATACTGAGAGAGTCTCTGTAAACTTTCAAGACCTTCCCTGTCCCAAGCTCTGAGGCTCGGGTAAGGGCTATCACTTCTGCCTTTTGGGCTGAAGTCCTTAGGGGTAGGCTTTGTGCCTCTATGACTTAGGTCTGGGAGATCACTGCATATCCCAGCCCTTTTCCCTCTTTCATAAAACTTTCCCATCCATGAACCACTCCTCCTAGGTGTTTGGGAGAGGCTTACTTCCTAGGTCAAAGTGACTAGAATAGATCTTGTCTATGCTTTCTATACAGTCATGCTCCAGGAACCCCACTTCTGTGGGTAGCACGGTGGCAGGATTTAGCGTGTGACAGGTTTTTATGGTAGCCACTGGGTCTGAAAGCATAGCCTGAACTTGAGTCAACTTTCTGGGGGATAGCCATTCTGTTCCTTTAGAACTTACTAAAGCCTAAAACTGGTGTGGATTCCATACAGTGATTGGCTGACCAAATGTTAACCTTTCAGCCTCCTTTAGTGGGGTTGTAGTAGCTGCTACTGCCCATAGGCAAGGAGGCCACCCCTTAGCAGTTTGATCTAAGTGTTTAGAGAAACAAACAGCCACCTGAATAAGGGGTCCCAGTTTTTGAGCTAATACCCCAAGGGTGATTCCCCTTCTCTCATGAATGTGGAGGTATCCAGATCTGGCCAAACTTGGCCATCCCCAGGAAACCCCTAAGCTGTCTGCAGATGGCTTCTTTTCTTTCCTGGGGTAGGCTTCTCTGACCTTCTGTGAGAATGAAACCTAGGTCGGTCACCCTAGTTTGTGATATTTGAGCCTTTTTCTTGGACACCTTATATCATTTATCATCTAGGTGGTTCAGGGTGGTTATAGTATTTTTGTCAGAGGCCTCTTTAGTAGGGTTGGCAATCAGAATATCATCCACATACTGGAGGAGGGTGGCTCTTTTAGGTCTTTAGCTAAAGTTTCCCCAAAAGATGGTGGGGAAATTTTTGAACACTTGGGCAGGACTGTTTAGCAGTACTGTTTTTGTTGTGTGTTTGGGTCCTGCCATGCAAAAGCAAAAGTTTCTTGCAACTCTGGGGCTAATGGATACAGAAAAAGGCATCTTTTACATCTAATACAGAATACCAGGTCCTGGTGGATGGTAGAGTGGCCAGCAGGGTGTAGGGATTAGAGACTCCTCATGTATATCCTCAGTGGCTTCATTGACTGCCCTGAGGTCCTCTACCATCCGGTATTCCCCATTAGGTTTCCTTATTGGGAGAATGGGAGTATTACAGGCTGATTGGTATGATCTAAGAAGGCCCTCATCAATTGGGCCCTGTATAACAGGGGCAGTGCCCAGCAAGGCCTCCTGACGGAGAGCGTACATTTTCTATTGGGCCATGTATGTCTGAGCTTTAGGTGGACTATCGTGGGAATGGCTCCTGCAGCCTGTCCTACCTGTCCCTGGGCCCAGACCTTGGGATCTGCTCCAGGGAGGTTGACTGGCCCTGTCTGGGGAGGTTTGTCCTCAGCCATTACCATTATTACCTTGTGCCCCCTGTCTAGGGGAACCCCAATCTCCAGTTTGTCTCCCATTAGGTGGTTAGTAGCTCCCAATTTATGCAAGATATTCCTTCCTAGCAGGAGTATAGGGCATTTGGGAACGTATAGGAAGGAATGGGTAAGAGTATGTTTCTTCAATTTGCATTCTAATGACTCTATGAATGCTCATTCTTGGGCCTTCCCTGATACCCCCATTATTTTACAACTCTTGTGACTGAGTTTGCCTGATCTGGTGTTCAGAACTGAGTAAGTGGCATCAGTGCTAACTAAGAATTCGACAGGATTTCCCCCTATGTCCAATGTCAGCCAGGGCTCCTTGAGGGTCAATCGGAGTGCCAGCTTAGGAGCCCTTTGGCCCCATAATTCAACAGCTGTTCAAACCATGTGCCCTGGAGGGTAGTGGCCAGGATCTTTCATTTCCATCCCCCTGTGGGGACTGTGAGGGATTCTCCCTTCCAGTGTCCCTCTTGTTTGGGGTAGCCCATTAGGGCTCATTCTGCAGGACTGGAAGTTTTCTGTGTATCATCCCCAACCCGAAAACATTTAATCTTCCTATGTAATACACCCTGGCCCCAATACCAGCTGGGAGATGGAGAAATTTGGCCCATCAATGGGTCTCTAAATTACAACACCATTATTTTATTACCCAGATTCTGTTTTTATTTCTTGGGAATTGTTAATGGGCTTTGCTGGTGACAGTTTGCAGTTTGAATTTTTAAAATATTACTTATTTTGTTACTGAGTGTTTTTGGTGCATTCAAGTAGAGTGCCTCATTTGTCTTGCCCTGGTCCTGGCTGTCTGTGCAGCCTGCAGACCACACTTCCAGTAGTGACGTCCTGGTGGACTGCCTCTTTGTTTATTGTTCCTGGTCTGAGACGGATTCACATGCACTTCACTTTCAAATCCATCTGTTACGCCATCCAGCCTGCCTCCACTACACGCCACCAGTGCTCATCTTGTGTAAAATATGTTCAAAAGCCCAACTTTTCAAGAAGGTACTGGAATGTGTTCTAATTATTTATGTCTATCTATCTATGTCTATATCTATATGTCTATATCTATATCTATATAGTTTCTGAAATTTTATCTTTCCCTAGATGAAATTCCTATTTCAGGGAAATAATTTTTAAAATGCTTTACTACAGTTGTAGATGCTACATTTCCTGATGGTGTGTGTATGGGCACATGTGTATGTGTGTATATATATACTCTTTTTAAAATGAAGTCCAAACATTTAAAAATTTTTCTTGAATGGGGCCTCACGAAAAGTTTGCCTCCACTGGTTGGGCATTTGTTCTCTATCTAATATGATCAGAATACACTGGAGTTACTCTCCTTTTCTTATAGAGCTTTCATCAGAAGAGTAGGCAATATGTTCACATGTAAAAAGCATGCCAAACATGGTGAGACTTAAAAGGAGCTTTAATTGCCTCTTCAACAGTGGGGGACGGAGTTAAGATAAGCTAAACTATGTTGGCTTAAAATGAGTTCAGATAATCCATCATTTCTTCATTGCTCTTATTCTCTAAATATGTGTCCTCCTTTTAAAAACACATTGACACAATTTCCAAAGTCTCAACATACCAGTCTGATGAGATGGTTGTTCTTCATCAACTTGATATTTTATACTGAGCAGAAGTGTTTAGCAACATCTTCCAACTTAGAGATTTCATCATAAAACTTGTGCCTACAGCTCATTTATAAAACTATGAAACAAGGTCACCTCCAGCAAGGTTTCCTCACTATCTGTTTCCAAAGAGCTCAATAATCGGCCTCTCCCTTCCCTGTCTGGCTTCTGCTGCATTGGTCACAAACCACAAAAACACTTTATCCAAATAGATACACCCATTAACTCACATACTGAGCAACAAGTTTACACAAAAATACACTTTAAAGGTTGTGGGGTGGTAGGAAGTCAAGGGAACTGGACCAGTGGGAGAGGGTCGTAGGTGGAAGAGAATAAAAGAACCTGTGTGATGGGGTGGGTGATGGGTGGCCTAGGAGGGGAGATGATCAGAGAGGTAGCACAGGAGGATAGTTTTGCCTGTGCTTTAAACCAAGATGGTTTTTGCCTCTTAGTAAATATTTATTGAGATCTTCTATGGACTTTACCCTGTGCTGGACTTTATGGCAAACTCAGAGGGGGTCTACATCATTGAACCACTACTCAAGGGATTTACAACCTAGGGTTAAGAGTAACACACATGAAGCCACTGCATGGGAGCACGTACACACACACAAACACGAAGATACAGAAAATATTTGATTTCTTCAATATCTCAAGTACTTCAGAAATATCTTATTTATTCCTCATAATAATCCTGCAAAGTTAGGAACTACTGATCCCCTCTTATTGATGGAGAATCTGAGGCCCAGGAAGGGTAAATAATCTCCCCAGCATCACACAGCTATCAAGAGGCAGAGATATGATTCAGTCCTAAATTTGTCAAACTTTGTTTTGATCTCAGTGGTTTAACCTAATAAGAGCTTTTTTTTTGGCCCAGAGTCTGAAGATATTCCTGGTTGGTTGAGCTTTCCTGGAAGGTTATTCTCCAGGTGGTGACTCAGGAATCTAGCCCCTTCCATCCTGAAGCCCTGCTATTTCCAACTCCTGGCATCCAGAATTGTCAATGAAGAGGAAGAGTGAGCAATGAATGGCACATGAGATACTGTAACAACCCTCGCCCCAAACTAATATAAATCACGTTTATTTCATTGACCATAATTAGTTTCAAAGCCCCAGTAAGATGTAAAAGGGTTGGGAAATGGAGTGGCTGGGTAGCTGTGTCCCAGATACAACTTGACCTAATGGAAGGATAGCACATATCTTTGGTGGTCAGCTAGCTCTCCCTGCTACAAACTCCAAAGCCACTAAACGTCACACTTCTGAACCATATGAGGAAGAGCTAAATTATTTGTTGCTAAATTACAAGTTCCTGAAAGAAGTTCAAAGCAGTGGGAGATCACAGGGTTGTAGCAGAAAGAAAGGAACCTGAGTAGGGTGCTGAAAAGTGGGTATGAGGAAGACATTTCTGTCTGAGAAGAAACAAAGTGAACATGCAAAGTAGGAAAGATAATGGTGCTCACAGTCATGTTACAAAATATATTTATGAGGTGTATCACATGCAGTGATATGTAATCACAGGCTGAGCTCCCAGGCGAGGGCAGCTCTCTGAAAAAATAGGGCTTAGTAAATGCTTTTCAGCTGATGCAGACTGCAGCCTTCCCAGGGACTTCTCAAAATGTAAACTCAGAGGCCAGGGACCATGGTTTTTTGTTTTTGTTTTTGTTTTTTTTCATGTTGTATTTTGCTATTCAGCACCCAGAACTTGGCAATGGTTCAGAAAAGATGAACTGTGAATGTTCCATGGACAAGGGTAGGCTTTCAAAAAGTGTGCTGAGAGATGGTTAATCCAAGGTCTTCCTTTTTCATTGTCCACTATTGGGCTTTTCATTACCTAAAAGAAGTTGTAAATTCCTGGAATCTTGTATTATGTATCTTTTCCACAAAAGAAGTCCTAAAAATTGGTAAGGGAGCATACAGTGGAGGTGGTGAAAGATCATTTCCATCAGAGGTGCTGGTGAAAGCTTCCTGGAGATGTGGCAGCCAAGCTGGGCTTTTGCATAGAGAGAATACCCTGCGTACAGGCACTGAAGTGGGCAAGGACAGAGTGGGCAGCAATGCCCGCTGGCACGGACAGTGTGTAGGGAAGTAGAGCCCTGAGGTTGTGGTCTGGAAGGGCGAGAATGCTCATCTAGAGTAATTTGGAATACAGTGGGTTGTTTCGGGAATATTCAGAATATTAATCCAGCGGGATTGCACAGGATCATGGAGAAGTTGAAAGACTGAGGTGGTAGAATAAATCAGGAAGCCTCTGACTTCCCTTTTTTCATTGCTCATTTACGATCATTTGGCTAATGCCCCCCTATCTCACTGGGCATTTAGGCATGAGGGCAAGGGCTTCTGTCTCAGTCATTTGTTGAAAGAATGAAATTCTGTTGGAGTCCAGGCAGGAGGCCTCAGTAAGGTAATTATTTGGGGAGTGGAAGGGAGGGGATGGATTCAAGAGCACCAGTGAGGTGAGAGGTCCTTCCCCTTGCTCTGCTGTTCTGTTGAATGATCTAGGGAGAGTCAACTCTCTCCTTGTCTCCGTTTTTTCACCTTTACCTGGTTTCCTACACGTGAACACTGAGGAGATAGGATTATAGAAGAGGTTATGGATGACTAAAAGTAAAAGGGCTTGTATAAGAGCTTGTTAAAAGAAAAGTGAAGCAAGCATGACCGGGATCTCAAAGTTTTGGGGCTGGGTGACATCTTCAGGTGGTGGGTGCTGTGGCGGCTGTGGAATGCAGAGCCCTGTGGGGAAGCGGGAGACGTGAAAACAAATACCCGAGTCCATCATGTATATTGGAAGTGAGTGACTATAGAAGGTGGTTTTGCTTTGGTGGCTGGAAAAAAACAGTTACATATAAGAAGTAAAACAGTTTTAAGCTTATAAAAGGCCACCGGGGCAAAAGGACCTAGGGGATCCAGTGCAGCAAGAGGAGGCAGCAGCTTCAGTAGTGGATCTGGGTGAATAAGTGAGCCCTTCTATGCTTCATCTGGTACATCTGTAAAAGGAAATTATATGGTTCTTCCTGAAAGCTGCCCTGGATGACTTCCCACACCCACCTACTTCCCTATCTCCCTCCTCTGAGCCAACGCTCTGTGCTCCCAGCTCTCAGGTGCCATGAGAATCGTTGCCTGGGATGGCCCAGCCCAAGTCTCTGTCTAGTTTTCTTATTTCTTTAGAGATACAGAAAGGGTCCAGGCAAGAATATGGATCCCAAGTCTTGCAAACTGCAGTGGCTAATGTGGTACCTCCACCCCAATGTGACTTAAGTGATGCGAATCCCCTTTTGAGAGCATTGACACAGGATCCTGTGCTCCAAGGTTTGAAAAGTCCTACCGCTGAATCCCAGGCCGAGGTCTCTACATCTGGAAAGTACTTTCCAACTCGCAAAGCCCTGTCATGTGGGCATGATCTCTCCCAGACTGAGGAAGATAAACAACCCTATGAGCCCATGTTCTGGCTGCTGTGTGCTCCAAGGGAGGGGAGGCCTTCCTGACCACATGAGGTGCCCCACACCCTCTCCACTCCCTTTCCCACAGCCTTTCAACCCCCAGAGAGTGCTGGAGGAGATGAGCTAGTGCTCAAGGCTCCCAAATCCGGGTGAGCTCTGGTTCACCCACTCTGTCTCCCAACCACAGCCAGCTAAAAGGAAGGATGCTCCCAGCTCAGGTCTGTGACTGGAACCAGAGAGACTCTGGAGGCCAAGAAAATTGGGTCAGACTTCTGTGCTGGGATGGGAGATTCCTTGGAGTGACTGGGTATGTGTCAGCCGCTAAATGATTCCGCTCTCTTCTCTCAGCTCCTAAGCCACCGCCCTCCCCTTAGGGAGCTCCAGTTGCCAAGGAGCACTGCCTTGCCCTGTGGCTGCTGCAGCACGCATGCTTAATAATAATGAACATCATTTATGGGGCCCTTAAAATGTGCCAGGCAGCATGCTCACCGCTTTACAAATGTGACCAGTTCGCCAGCTTGGGACATGAAATGAAATCACATTCTCTCAAACTCGAACATCAAATGCCCCTACATCCGCATTATGTCTGTTCAGGAGCTCCAAGGCCCTAAGAAGAATTCTTCTGTCCAAAGGGTCAGTCCAGATTAGTGTGGCCTTAAGGCATTAAACCCAAACCTTGCCTAGTTTGCCAAGGAACCTCATTCTTTTTGGCTGTGGTTGCCACTGCTAGCGGCCGCTATTGAGATTCCACAAAATTCCCTCAAATCAATGACCCGGCTTCTGAGGTGGCCACTTCCCATTTCAAGGGCCAGACCCCTTCAAACAGGCATTTCCAGCAATGGTAACAAGTCCAAAATCACTGTGTATGTTAGAACATGCACCTGCTATATTCCACTGTCCTTTGTCTATGTCACCTCAACTTAGGAAATTTTAGGCGTCAAACATCAAGTGCCAGGGCACAGCTCCGATTTTTATACACAGCATTCTGAGTTCACACACAAAGTTATTTTTCCCAATTCAGCTTCCCATCATACTTCCTATTAAGCTATTGATATCATCCCTTAAATATTGAAGAAGGGACCACCTCTCCATATGTAACATCAACCCTATTTCCCGTGCAGTAGGACTAGCATATTTTTCAGGGAATCACCAACCCTATTATTTGTGGGTTATCTTTTTATAAATTCCCACACCCCCTTTGCATTATTAGCTCCATTTTACAAATGAGGAAACAGGTAGATTGATGGGAAGGAACTATTTCAAGGCCACACAGCTAATAAGTGGTAGAACTGGGATTTAAACTCACACCTGGTTCACAACACAGCACTGTTCCATCTTACTAACGTGTTCTTGGTTGGGACGTCCATCCAGCTCAAAGTCTAGAGAAGAGGCTCCTTAAGTAGGTAAATGTGTTTCTCTGTGGAGCCCCTGGACCTGGGGGAAATCAGGTGGAGGTAGCCCAGCTAAAAGCCCTTATCTGAACTCCACTGGAGGAGACGGACACTCCAGTGGCTTGTGAGTAGCCACAACATGTCATGCTGCACGTGGGGTGTGGTGGTTTAGCACACATGTTGATGTTGAACTGTGGCCTGGCCTGGCACTTTTATTAGGCCAACGACCTAGGCTAAGAAGACCCGGGAGGGTAAATGTGAGAGAATCTAAAGGCATTTGTGCCAGCTATGAGCCTCAGTCCATTCCTAGGCTGGTTTTTGGCCTCAAACTCAGCACTAGCCTCCTTGGCCATAATTGTCTCTGCACTGAGCCTGAGGATTCTTGGACAGAAACACATGGGAAGAAGGGCTTTATTTGGTCTCACTTACAGTTATTTGGATATATAAACTTGACTTTTCAAGTATCACGCCTGATCACCCTCTTCTATCCCAATAAAGGCCCACAGTGAACCATAATGTGCTCCAAACAAGAAGTTCAGATGAAAAATATGTGAACAGAAGTTATATTTGAGTCCCAGACAAGAGCCAAGTAGCTGCTGATGAAATCAGAGATCAAGACTATGGGTACTGAGGAGAGAAGGAGCAGGTGCCTCTGAGAGAGACCCATATTCTAGGGTGAGGGTGGAGGAATGTTAACCGGAAGTAAGTGGCGAACCGCCAAGCCAAAGCAAGTACAGGATCCAAAGCTGCCTGTATGGCCTGTCCATAAGGAATGTTGCCAAGAATGAGCCCAGCAGGGAAGAGAGGAGTTGAAGATTCACCAGCATCTTGCTTAGCAGCCAACAACTGGGGGTGAAGTGGCGCCAGCAGCGCATTCTGGGCTCTACCTCTTGAGTAATTCAGATGGGGTGTTTCTGTCCCTTAGATCTGGGAACAAGAGGCTTGAATCCTATCCCCACCCTCACCCCTACTTAGATTTTGGAAATTCAACACTCTCCCTCGGATTTCTATGAATTCCTGAGGACTTATCACTGTATCCTCTGCTACTTAAGTTTCTACTTTCCAGAATGTTGTGTCTGTTGTGCATCATATTGACCCAGATATCAAACACAGTGACCTCCCTCCAATTTCTGCACACCTGTGCCCTCTCCCCTACTTCCAAGGTAGACTTTAAAGGATTTTGGTTTGAGGGGAAATGGAGGAGAGGATTCATCGTGGTGACGTACAGGAATTGTTATAGATGACAATGTTTTATTCTTATTATATCTGCTTGCTTTGCACTTTTTCATGGAGTGAACACTTTATTACTACATGTGCCAAAATTTGATATTTCTTTCATGACCTTGGGTGAATGGATTTCATAGTATAAGCATCAGATAATAACCATGAGTATAGCTCACATTTATTGAGAATGTACCATGTGCCAGGCACTATTAAGAAATTTATAAGGAATAATTCATTTTATCCTAACAACCATCATCATTTTAGAGGATAGGAAACTCTCTATTAAGAGATTGAGTGGTAAAGTAACTTCTTCAAGGGTACACAGCTAATAAATAACAGGAATGGGATTTAAGCTCAGGCATTCTGACTCCAGACCTTCACTTCCCACTAGTGCCTGCCTTGATCCCCTATCTGGAGCCCAACATCACTAGAGAGAGTTAAGAAGAGCTACATGAGTACCTGGACTATCTGTGTGAGCAGCAGAAGGTGGAGGAAGGGGAGAGGAGATGAGAGAGACTGAGAGGTTATTAAATGGTCAATAGAATCTGGGTACTGAGAGAGAATGATCTATTTCATGAAGAGGCTGATTTTCTCCTAGAGTCATAGACTCTGGACCTGGATCAGAGCAAAGCTCAGAAAAGAAAAGCTCTAGTGGACAGGGAAGGTACCCTCAGCCCAAACCTGGAGAAACAGGGCATGAGAACTTGGCTGAGGACTCAGGTTTCCTGGAGGCTGTGCAGGAGGTTCTGTCTCTGTTCCATACTGCAGATACAAGAAGGTTCTTGGTTATTTGCCACTGGTAATAGAATACTGGCAAATAGGTAGGAAAAGCAGCAAAAGAGAAGCCTCCCTCTGGAGTCTGAAGATCTCTAAGTGTCCTTTGCTATTGATCTTCAGCTTCTAATCTTTTTAATTTAAAAAACTTTTAATTTTATTCTCTAGAAACTTTTTTTCCAATTGTGTAAATGATATATTCTCACTGTGGAAAATTTGAAAAAAGGTATAAAGAAGAAAATGGTAATCTCTCTGAGACTCATCTCTATGGGAATTAATCTTATAATAAAGGTCACACTGTAGATCAACAGAGAAAAGCATATTTTTCCATAAATAGTGATGGGATAATCAGATTTCCATTTGGCAAGAGAAATGGAATCTTTTCTTTTGAAAGATCTCTATCTTTCACCATCATCATCATCATCATCATCAAAAAATTTCTGGGTGGCCTAAAGATCTAAATCTAAGCTACATAAGTCATAGAAAGAAAAATACATATATAAATATACACATATATGAAATATATGTAAGAAATGTATATATATATATATATATATACATATATACGAAATTTATATGAAATATCCAGAAGAGGAAAATCTATAGAGATAGAAAGTAGATTATATAGTAGTTGACTTGGGCTGGGGGAATGTGGGGGAACTGGGAGTGACAGCTAAGTGCTGCAGTGTTTCTTTTTAGAGTAGTGAAAATATTCTAAAATCGATTGTGGTAATGGATGCACAATTATGGGACTGTATTAAAAGCCATTGAATTGTATACCTTAAATGGGAGGAATGACATGGCATGCTCAAAAAGTTTTGAATGAAGAGAGTTTAACACAGGATTGTTTACAGAGGTGTGAGCAGGGTTAAAGGAACCACTAGGATGGCAAACCACTGGGGACTAACAATGGGAGGTCTTTACACTGCTGGGTCTGAAATAGCAGGAGGAGGAAAGAGTCTTACCAGAGCCTTGTGAGAGCTAGAACTGAAGAAATGCAGTGCAGCTGCGTCCAGAACGGTGGGAAGGCAGAGAGGAAGTCAGGGGAATTCATACTCCAAGCATTGTTCTTCTCACCCTCCAAGCTTATGCTGCTGCCTCCCATTGGCCAACTGTAAATAAAAGCTAGAGGCCAGGCAGTCTGGTGATATAGTTCTTAAAAAGACACAGAGCAAGGCAGAGAAAAATGGAGAATGGATCAGGATGGGAGGGTAGAAACGGAATAAAACCAGCACCTCCCACGACCAGCAAGTGCACTCAGAGGTTTTAAACAGTAAAGAAGCTCAATACACTGTGTACAGTGTGTGTGTACAAGAATGGTGGTAGCACCATTGCGTGTAGTAGACCCAAACTGGAGATGACCCAAATGCCCATCCATGCTAAAATGGACAAGTGAGCTGTGCTGTGTCCATTCACACAAAGGAACACTGAAGCAATGAAGTGATGAACTCCACACACATAACGTGGAGCAAAAGGAACAAGAAAAGTATGATTCCATGTATATAGAGCTCAAAATTGTCAAAGCTAATTTATATTGCTTAGGAATACAAACAGGACATATATGTAATGATTATCATAAAGGTCAGGATAGTGTTTTTTTCCTAGGGAAGAGAGAGGATTATTTATGATAAATGCTGTACAAGGGGAGGAGGTTGGGGAGAGGAGGTCCTTTGGGTGCTGTCAGTGTTCTAGTCCTTGATCTGGCTGTGGTTGCACAGATGTTTGCTTGATACATATTCACTAAAAATATATTTTATCTGCATAGTTATAATTCAGTTAACAAAAAGGAAAACACTGTGGTATAATTTTCACATATTTTCTGGGCATATACATATACATATACACACACACACATATATAAAATATTTAACATTTCTGCACTTGCAACTTTTCTCACTAAACAACAATAGAGCATAAAGCTTTTATGAAATCCATAAAAACTCTTTTCCAAGTTAATTTTAAGGCTATATAATATTGCCAAATAGTGTATATTATAAATACCTAACTATTCCTGATTGAGAACATCTACATTGTATCAGTACTCTCTCATTTATGACACTTCTTACCTCTTCTAATGAGTAGCTATTTTAAGAAATTCTAACCCATACTTTCATACCTTGGCTTCATTTATGCAATGGGAGAAAAATGAAAAGAGTCTTAAAGCTCCAACTGACGCCCAGTCTGGGTATGTCTCCCTAGATTAGCCTTTGTCACCCTTTCCACTTGTCCTCCATGCCACTTATCATCATTGTAAATATTGTAATTAGTTATCTGTTTACTTAGTTGTTGTTTTTTTTTTTTTTTTTTTGCCATACACGGGCCTCTCACTGTTGTGGCTTCTCCCGTTGCTGGGCATAGGCTCCGGACGCGCAGGCTCAGCAGCCATGGCTCACGGGCCCGGCTGCTCCGCGGCATGTGGGATCTTCCCAGACTGGGGCATGAACCCGAGTCCCCTGCATCGACAGGTGGACTCTCAACCACTGCGCCACCAGGGAAGCCCTGTTTACTTAGTTTTTAATGTCTATCTCTCCTACTGGAAACTCCATGAGGGCAGAGACCACATCTACTCTGTTGACCTCTGTCCTTAGAGCCAGCATAGAACCTGCCTGACATAAAGAAGATGTTCAATAAATATTTTTTAAAAGAATGAGTGAGGGCTTCCCTGGTGGCGCAGTGGTTGAGAGTCCGCCTGCCGATGCAGGGGACACGGGTTCATGCCCCGGTCTGGGAAGATCCCACATACCGCGGAGTGGCTAGGCCTGTGAGCCATGGCCGCTGAGCCTGCATGTCCGGAGCTTGTGCTCCGCAACGGGAGAGGCCACAACAGTGAGAGGCCCGCGTACCGCAAAAAAAAAAAAAAAAAAAAAAAGAATGAGTGAATACATGAATGACCAACTTACTTTGTATCCAGTCTATCTGTCCTGCCCATCTTTGAAAATGAGTCCATTTCCTCCAGATAATAGCCTCACAAAATAGAGATACCACTGGGTGTCCAGCAGAGGCCACATGACCAATTGGGAAGGATGAGGGTGTGGACAGAATCCCTTCACTGTTTGTGATTTGGAATAGAGGTCTCTAAGCTCCTTTGCCAAATCCTGGTATCTAAGGTCCTTTCCCAAATCCTGGGATCAGTCACCTCGTCAGAGCCAGGACTCAAGACGGGAAGAGTGGAACTTTGTATCTGAACAGAAAGAATTTGTTTAAAAGTAACTGATGAGTTACTGGAAGCCATTTTCTTACTGAAAAAAAAAAAAAGGAATTTTTTGTTAACTAATTGTACAAGTACATGAGCTTCAAGGGAATGATAAAAAATGGAATCTAAATGTCTTAGGGGCAAAAAAAAAAGTATTACTAAAATTTGGCAATGCTTAAATAAAAGATGCATTTTTTAAATCATTTGTCTCAAAAAACTAGGCCAGTAACTGTCCATGGCTCATGCTCTTCTTACACTCTGAGTTGAGAAGTATTCAAAAAACTGAGTTTTTCCCCATTTATTGGAATTAGGGACAACTGACATTTCTTATTAGAATGTAAAACAGAGAAACGTAGTTCACATATGTTATGTAAAATTGTTTTTTTAAAGAGATTTCCTCTGGAAAGAGACAGAACTGTGTACAATGGAAAATTGAAAATTCCCCAATATCAAGATGAGTCAGCAAATAACTTCTTCGTGACAGCAACCTGGGAACCCTGCTGAACAGACAGACCTACTTTAGTGGGAAATCAGCTCTATTTCCTGGCTTGCAGGAACTATTGTCATTTGCAGACATTTTAGGTGATATGTCTATGTCTTTGCCTGCTGAAATTTATTAGGAACAGAGCATGATATTCCCAGGACAATATTTACCCACAGGAAAGGATTTGTATTCAGTGGAATGTGATTACATCAGTCCTCTTCATCCCACCCAACCTTTTGGTCTTTGCATTCCCACAGAGTGCAAGCTGTTTGGTGCAGCTGCCAGCTTTTAATTAGAAATTCTCATATTTGCAGAGAAGTCATCAATACCTGGCTTCCTGCTTACACCTCCCCTAATACTGCCCCCAGAAAAAATATTAATTTCCCCCTTGCTCTAAAGGCAAATGCTTTTGCCAAGCATTCTTAATCTTTAGTGATGTGTTTACTCAAAGGGAGGTGGGGAAGGCAAAGAGGAGAAAATAGCAGAGAAGCGATCGTGAGTTCTCTCCTTTGAGCTCTGGTCATCCAAATAATGTTGCCGTTTCCTGGTGCTCTATTTGGTGCCCTCTTATTTCTGAGATGACACTGTCCACTATGTAAATTACCCGTCTATTCTTAACTGATAGAATTAATGCCTTCTATGCCCAGTGGGATTGGCCTAAGAGACTGAATACCTGAGTTTCTAGGTCCTCAGGCAATGACACCAATCTGTTTAGTAGGTCCTTATGTTCCTCCTAACTCTGAATCCATGTGGTTGTCTCAAATTTCATTCAGCTCAAAATTAAGTTTTCCTACAAAAATGACATAAATGGGGGGCAATACCTAGTTTTTCTGCAGATGGAGTTGAAAAGATGACTGTTTTCCTCTCTCACAAGCCCAGGGTTAACCAGCCACAGACACACTTTCAAATGTATTGGTCACCTTTCATCTGTTTGCCCTCTCTTTTTCTGGGAATAGCAATGCCCTCTCTTTGGGAAACTACCTCACCACTTCTCTAACCAAGTAGGTCTTATTGGGGCAGAAAGGCTTGCTCCACCTGAGAGTCTGCCCAAGGTTCTTATACCCTGAGAAGTTGTCATATTTCTCTAGCAGCATGTCCAGTGAAGCCTAACTTAAAAACATTTTTATGTATTTAAAATCTTATGTAAGTTGAATACATTTTACTGTATTTACATGCATACAGCTTTTGTGCCTAGGTTGATGCAGAAAATCACTCTGGGACAGATTATCTTTGATGTTTCCCTGTAACATTTGAGTGGTCTCAGTTAAGCAGTCTTGGATGCTCTCCAGGGAGAAGGGTATGGTTATACACTCCAGTCTCAGAACCACTGGGATGCTTGTGGAGTTCAGCAGGATTAAAACCCTTCCAATGAATCAAGATGGCCCCGATGGAGGTTCACTGGGGTATGAAGTGCCCCAAAGAGGACCTCCTTATGTAGGAAGGAGGAGTCTGGATCAGTGCACAGGGATACTGTTTGGTGGGAAAAGCTAGTTCCAGAAGCACAGCTGATGTTACAGTCTTACTTGTTCATCTCAGAGCAGCCAAGCTGGTGAGGTTGCTGTGTTTGGGAAACAATAGCTGATCCTTGGCATATAACCAAAGACAGCCTAAATCTTGGAGCCCAGTGGTGAGGTGTATTCAGAGCCAGTGCAGGGCTCACGAGTTCTCACCACAATGCACAAGAATGCAATGGATTCTACCATCTACACCAGGACATTAGCAACACAAACATTCTGGAGCTTAAAAGCTGGATCAACTATTTAGACTGAACAAGACCCTAGGGTTTCTGTACAATTCAAGTTGTGGGCAAAGTCTTCAACAGGAAACACCAAATTTCCTGCTGATATGGGCAGGTGGAAAAGGTTGTCCAACAATTAATTGGAACAAATAAAAATATTCCTATTAGGGGCCAGATGTGTACTGAAATTGGTTAAATGAGTCATGTTAGTGACATTTTTCATACTTACCTCTATACCCAACTATTCACTCAAAAGATCCTTAAAAAAAACAACAACAACTTACTCTCTGTCAATAGTATAAGAATTAGAAAAGAGAGGGTGCCTTTATATGAATGTTTATCAGTTGGGAGGTACTTGCAGCAGAACACTGAATGCACGTAACTTGAAAGTGTTTATACAGCCCCCTCCACCACCACGTGATCAGGTATTTAACTGTGTCTATTACTTCAAGGTTAAGACTGAGTCATCTCCATTTCTGTGTCAGTGGAGACATACTCTATATATGAACAACCAAGACCTAAGAGAACAAACACCTGAAATCAAAACTTAACACTTCATGCATGGTATTGGTGTTTTAGCAGAGTGGTTTATGAGCATGAACCCTAAAACGAAACTGTTTTGGTTCAAATCCCAGCTTGACCACTTACTAGCTGTGTGACTTTGGGATAGTTACTTAAATTTTCAGTGCCTCTCCTACTCATAAAATAGAAATAATAATAGTACACAGTTCATAGGCATGTAGAAAAATTAAACGAATGAAACATATAAAATTCCTAGAACAGTGCCTGACACACAGCAAACACTCAATAAAGATTAGCCAGTATTATTACTATCAAACATATTTGCTGACACAAGATAAATAATTGTATTGTGGTTAGTAATAATAGCAAGAGCAGACATCTATTATTTTTGCTGTCCCCCCACCAAAACAAAATCCTCCTTATTCTGGTAATAACATTTTTTTTCTTTTGTGGAAAATATTAGTTAAGGAAAGGACACTTAGCCAAGTCCATCTAATGAGACTCAGCCCAGTGAGTTTGTTGTCATTTTTGGGATAGGGAGGGTCTCTATTAGAATTATTAGCTGGGAGGATGGTATAAGACAGACTGCAAAGAGCTGCATCTGAGAGGCCTACCTACAAGTGAAGGTATCAGTGTATTTGGTATCTAACATCAGTTGCATTAGGTATCTATTGCTGCATTAAAAATTAAAACTCAGAACTTAGCAGCTTAACACAACACATTATCTTACACAGTTTTTGAGGATCAGGCATCCAGGAGTGGCTTAGCTGGGCAGCTCTGGCTCAGGATCTCTCATGAGATTGCAGTTAAGTTGTCGCTAGGGGCTGCAGTCAACCAAAGGCTTGGCTGGGGCTAGAGGATCCACTTCCAAAATGGCACACTCATATGGCTGTTGTCAGGAGACTTCAGTTCATTACCAGGTGGGCCTCTCCACAATGCTGTCCACAACATGGCAGCTGGCTTCCCCTAGTGTGAATGGTTGGAGAAAGGGGGAGAAAGAGACAGACAGACAGACAGAAAGACAAAGACGCTAAGAGGGAAACCACTTATGTGTCTTTTATGACCTAAATTTGGAAGCAACATACTATCTCTTCTGCCATATTCTATTGGTCACACAGACCAACTCTGGTACAGTGTGGGAGGGGAACACACAAGCATATAACCAGAAGGCAGAGATCACTGGGGGCCATGTGAGAGACTAGCTACCACAATAACAGAATCAAGAGAGGGAAGGGGAGACTGAGTCTTATTGACACTGCTTGAGTCCCTAGAATATCCGTGCCTTTTATGAATCAATAAATGCCTTTCTGTACTTGAGTTCTGGGTTGCTTTTTTTTTTTTTTTGGTTCATTGCTACCAAAATGTTCTTGACTAGTACAGTTGCTAACTTTTATTGACCACATTCTCAATGACATGGAGTGCCTTGCTATGGATTACTTCATTTAACCCTCATGACAACTCTGTGAGATAGGGACTATTATTATTATTATCTTATTGAGGTATATTTGACATATGATATTAGGTTAGCTTCAGGTGAACAACATAGTTTTCTGACAATCAAACACATTATGAAATGATCACTATAACAAATAGGGAGTATTATTTTTAATCTTCTTATCCCAGATGAAAAAAGGGAGACTGAGAGAAGTTACATGGTTTGGCAAAAAGTCATGCAGCTGGTAAGTGGTAGATGCAAGTTTCAAATCCAGATGATTCTACTCTCAAACCTGCTCCTTTGCCACATAAAAGATTACTCTTCATGCATTTCTCCTCTTGATTCAGTTTGAGATCTTTTCCCTGTGAGATGAGCTCTGAGCTTGGATTCTGCTGTGGAGTGGCTCACACACAAGCTTGAGACTGGCTCACACCCACTGAGAACGGGGTCCATTGCCCAGGACAAAAGCTGTCTGGATCACAGGAGAGAAAATGTTACTCTGCTAAACCATTCCCACTGTGGCAACCGTGGTGCATATTCAACAGAGAGCGGGGCCAGCCAGTCATCCATCACCAACCCAAAAGTTGCCTTCAGTTTCTGATCCCAGTAATTGAGGACATGTGTTACTCTGCAAACAGTACTGATGGGAAATGGCTGATAGTTCTTCCCCTCTGAAGCTTGGGAAATGAGAGGGAAGAGGAGGGGGGAAGGAAGGAGTCTGCACATTTTCATTTTCTTATGTTAACAACTCTAAAAGATTAAGGGTAAGAAGGGAATGGCAATAGAATATAAAAATGCTTTGTGTAAGGTTCACGTTGACTCGCACTGTTAACTCCACTGTGGTTTATTAGTTCATGGGAAAAAATGACAAAAAGGAATAAAAACCTGACTATGAATCCAGTATCAACAATTCGCAGCCATAGTAACAAAGAAAGTGCAACTCATGAATTGAAAAAAGAAAAAGCAAGTGTGTGTATGAGTGTGTCATCGGGAGGATGTCAGGAAATGGTTACTGAGTGAAGAAAGCAGTTAACCCCTGGTGGCTAAGAGGGCAGCTCTGGATCGGCCGAGTACACGCTGTGGCTGACATGTACATCAGGAGTTGGCAGAGAAGTTCTAATTCCTATTTGATAGACTTTCCAACTCAGCTGTAAAAATTCACTCAAGGATAAAATGACGTAAAAAAGGCTCTGCCTAACAAGAATTTCTTGGTTTTTTATTTTTATTTTTTTTTTTTGGTTTAAATCAAATTTGGTTTGCATTAGTTCAGCCCAGCTTCATTACAGGAAGATAATAGGGTGTGTGGCTTTTCATGTGTTTCCACAGCTAGCTCTGGAATGACTTGGAGCTGCTTTATGAATACAATTGTGGATAAAGTACAGCATCTCAGAGTTCAGAACCACACCCCATCCTCTTCACCTTTGGGATATGTCATCCGTTTCTTATTTGGGTAGCCAGATGCCAGCAATGCATTGCTCCAGGACCCTGAAAGGGAGTCAAGCAAGTGCTAGTGGTTTTGGAGGTCTGGGAGCAATCACCCACATGGGAGTTGTGGGCAACTTAGGAACCATCCAGTTATCAAATTTGGGGCTGGAAGCATCTCATTGGTCATCTAGTCCAATGAGCCATATGATGCTTGAATTTTCCTTTTCCCCCAAACTTTGTGCCATGCTCAGACCCCACCCTTCGGAAGGAACTCTTCTCACCTTGGGGCAATCCGTATAGTTTTGACTGCAAAAGACTCAAATTGAGTAGACATCTTTCTCCCTGTAAATTACCACTCACAACCCCGTAAAGGAAGTCAAATATTCACACATTTGAAGATGAATGGATATTTTTTCCTCAGAGGACTTCTCCAGTCTAACCATAAAGAGTTCTTGATCATCCTGCATTTAGCTCTTCTGAACACCTCCAGGGGGCCTCCTGAAGTATAGTCCCTCAAATGAGCACAATACCCAATGAATAGTCAGACTGTCCAGGGAAGGGGAGTAACACCATTATTAGCTCCATCATTCTGAGGTTTTACTTTTGTTTATGTAGCCTCATATTTAAATATTTCTAACAGCTTTATGGTATTCTGGACTCAATGAATTTACTTCCCACTAAAATGTATGTGATAGGCAAATTAATAATACTTCTGATCATTAATCACCAATTCTGCTGTACTCCCCAGGCACATGGGAGGAGCACATGTCCCCACTCTTTGAAATTACCTGTGGTCATGCGACCAGCTTTGCCCAATGAAAAATGAGCAAAGGTTTCATATGTCAATTCAGGGTAGAGGCATTTAAGTACTCATTCTCAACTTTCCAGCCCACTTTTCCCCATCACAGCAACTGTCAATGCATGTGTTGATTAGGAAGTGTCATGGATTGAATCAAGCTGGAATGTTGAGCCAACACATGGAGGACAGATGCACTGGTGCACTGCCTGGACATGCCATATACTTTGCTTGAGTAAAAAAACTTTTGTTGCATTATGTGCAAGATTTGGGGATTATTTGTTATTGCAGTATAAACTAAACTTTCCTGACTCAATATATAAGGTTTTTTCATAAGTGGAATCAGATTTCCCACTCTACACATCTCTCTATACCACCTTTTTATATTTTAATATTAATATATTAATATTAATATATTAATAATCTGATTCAGGGACTTATATTTGTTTTTCTCATAAAAATTAGTTTTAATAATTTTAGTCCAATGGACAGTTCTATTAAAAAGTTTTTTTGTATTTGATTCCATCAAACAAGGGTATTCAGTCTTCCTACTACCTCCCTTGCATTTGAAACTCTGATAATAAATACTTCAGGAATGGAAAGAAGACATTTATGATGACTTACTTTTCATAGCTCTCTATTCTCACAGTAATGTTCAGCCTTAATAAAGACAGTTCCAGGCTTTCTTAACTCAGCATAGAGGTTAAAAAAAAAAAGTCCCTGGGGGACCAGTAATCATTGGAGTCTTAGTTTATTAGCTCGATAAGATCTCAGTAATGTAGACAAGACATAACTATGGGAAAAGTATATAAATGATTCACTTTATTCAACTACAAAATCATTCTATTTTGAGTACTTTTGGGGGAATCTAATGATAAATAAGACTCTTACTATTCTCAAGGAGTCTAAAGCATAGACTTGTGAAATATTTAGGTTGAAATCAGGTTGCTTACATTGAGAAATAGCTCCAGCAATATCATTGTGGCCGACACTGCTGGTTGTGCACCCAATGGCCATCCCCACCAATTCCTTCCTCCGCGTTAACCAAACCTTGACTTTGTTCAGGTATCAGGAGTACACAGGCTTTAGGAAATATTGGCCCCTTCCCCCCAGAACAGTTATGGGAATTATATTTTCTTTTGCCCGTCACTGGTTTGGGAATGGTCATGTAATACAGTTTTGGCCACTGAGATGAAGGTGAAGTCTGCAGAGAATTATCTGAGAATTTTTTAAATTTTTTCTTAAAAAGGGACAGAGAGAAATAGTGTTCTCTCTTCCAGCCTTAAATATGAGTGTGTTAGAACATGGTGCTTAGATCTGCCCCAGGCATCTCTCATCATTAGAGGATAAGCATGAGCGTAAAAACGAACACAGTTAGCCAAGCAAGTCAGAAAAGGTGGAGAGAACTAGGTTCTTTATGACATGGCTGAGGTGCTGAATTAACAAGTTCAGGAACTGCCTCACCAATAGATTTCTTAGGTGAGATAATACATCTCTTTATTACTTAAGCCATTTTGAGTCGGGTAGGTCTTTTGTTACTTGCTGTCAAAAGCATCCTGATTGATATTATCATTAAGATGTATTTTATTATAACATCATTATGCTGTTTTATTAAAAGTAGAATCATAATAGGAGGACGAGGAAAGCAGCAGTAGTAGTAGCAGTAATAGTAGAAATGACAATACTCTTTTACAGTTATGAGAACCTACTTTGTATGAGGCACTATGAGAATCATTTTAAACAGTTTTTCCCTTTACTCTTCTAATTCAGGACCATATCTCATACATTCTGGATTGTCATGTCACTCGGTCTTCTGTGCTCTTTTTTACCTAGACCCTGACATTCAAAGAAACCAGGACATTGGGTTGTAGTTAGTTACCATGGTGGTCTCAGTCCATTCACAGAGAAGGTACAATGCCGCCCTTTCTGCATTCCACTGGTGTTGTCATTGGGTTGTCGCCACACTGGAATCTGCTACTTCTGGTGCTTGATGGAGAAAGACGGGGTACAGCAGCAATACAGGTTCTTAATGGCCTTAATGGTTTCTGGCCAGTGTGAGAGTTTTAACTCACACCTTCCTAAGTTGGTCCCTGGGAGTAAGAAGAGGGAACCCAACACTGCTGCTTCCTATATTCCCCTCCAGGCAGACAGGGCTACCAGGGAACTATGGCACATAAAAACATGAGTAAACAGGATGAAAATTTCTGTTTACAGTATTCCTTCCACATTTCAGCAAGGAGGCCATCTGTAAAAACAGAACATTCTCAGTGTCATCACCCAAGAAAAGAAAACAAAGGCATGTGGGCATTTGGGATGATGCTTCCTGGCCCTCTTGTCCAATTCTAGCTGCACTAGACTCAGTAAATAAATTGCTCTTCTAATTGGTCATAAAATCCCAGCTTGGAAACGGTCATGTTTATTTTCTAAGAAAAGATATTCTAGTGCCAGAAGTCACCACCTCAACCATTTTATTCTGAGGGAAGTGGGGGTTAGAAAAAGGAAAATGAACATGTAGTGTGTGGTAAATGTAAACAAAAAACATTAATCCCTGGTGGTTGCTGAGTATGCTCTGTCATAAATAGACACAAAAACATAAAGTGGGCCTGATTTAATTTTAATTTTATATTTAATTAAAGTAAGAATAAATATGGTTTAAAAAACATAGGGAAGAGCTTTAAAGTGATAGTTTTTCCTTGTACCCTTCCCATCCTACCCCCATGTCATGCCCCAGAGGCAAGTACTCCGACATCCGTAATCCTGGATAATAAGCATAAATTTCTATTTCTTGATCTATCCACTCTAAATGATACCAATTTTCTCTTAAAGTGATGATTTAGCTCCTTCACCTTCCCTCCCCCTTATCCTCCTGGTCTTTAATAATTACATTACTACTTTCAGTTTTGCCATTGGCTACCTTTGTGCCTTTAAATAACACATTTATATCACTATTTCATCCTCCATCAACCTTAGTCAATGTTTCAGTCCCTTTTTTCCATAGGATAAACTATGACTATAGACATAATCTTTGCATTACCAAAGCTGTTAACATTTCTTTATGCTCCAGTGCCAGGCATGTGTGCTGTGTATTTATTAATTTTAAAAGATAAAAGTGAAAACACACATCTTGAGTTGAGTGTCCTGTGAGGAGCTTCAGCACACATCCCGAGCTGAGGTGTTGGCTCAGCCGTTTCATGAGGAACTCTGGTCTGAAGGGCGGGGGGCAAGGCCTCTGCACGGAGCCCGCTATGAGCAAGTGAAACAGACTAAGCACAAAGGGGGAAAAGGTGGATGGGCTAGGCCTGAAGTGACATTCCCAGATTTATGACCTTTCCAGATGAAAGGAGTAATGGATGATATCCCTAAGTCTGCCCTCAAGCTTTTCATTGTTCTGTGAGTATGGAACCTTCAAAACTGAATAGTGTGAAGAGAGATGACCTTCAAGATGGCAGAGGGGTAAGATGTCGAGATCACCTTCCTCCCCACAAATACATCAAAAATACATCTCCATGTGGAACATCTCCTACAGAACACCTAATGAATGCTGGCAGAAGACGTCAGACTTCCCAAAAGCCATGGGGCTGAAAGGGTCTTGGTGCTCTGGCCGGCTGTCAGGCATGAGCCTCTGAGGTCGGACAGCCAAGTTCAGGACATTGGACCACCAGAGACCTCCTGGCCCCACGTAATATCAATCAGCAAGAGCTCTCCCAGAGATCTCTGTCTCAATGCTAAGCTCTCCCAGAGATCTCTGTCTCACTCAATGACCAGCAAGCTCCAGAGCTGGGCACCCCATGCCAAACAACTAGAAAGACA
This sequence comes from Mesoplodon densirostris, assembly GCF_025265405.1. Taxonomy (NCBI): domain Eukaryota; kingdom Metazoa; phylum Chordata; class Mammalia; order Artiodactyla; family Ziphiidae; genus Mesoplodon; species Mesoplodon densirostris. The sequence continues at coordinate 93,170,954 of NC_082664.1, read as the reverse complement.
GGAACACAACCCCACCCATTAGCAGAGAGGCTGCCTAAAACCATAATAAGTTCACAGACACCTCAAAACACACCACCAGATTCAGTCCTGCCCACCAGAAAGACAAAACCCAGCCTCATCCACCAGAACACAGGCACCAGTCCCCTCCACCAGGAAGCCTACACAACCCACTGAACCAACCTTACCCACTGGGGGCAGACACCAAGAACAATGGGAACTACAAACGTGCAGTCTGCGAAAAGGAGACCCCAAACACAGTAAGTTAAGCAAAATGAGAAGACAGAGAAATAGGCAGCAGATGAAGGAGCAAGGTAAAAACCCACCAGACCAAACAAATGGAGAGGAAATAGACAGTCCACCTGAAAAAGAATTCAGAGTAATGATAGTAAAGATGATCCAAAATCTTGGAAATAGAATGGAGAAAATACAAGAAACGTTTAACAAGGACCTAGAAGAACTAGAGCAAACAAAAAATGATGAACAACACAATAAATGAAATTAAAAACTCTCTAGGGGGAATCAATAGCAGAATAACTGAGGAAGAAGAACAGAACAGATTAGTGACCTGGAAGATAAAAGAGAGGAAATAACTACCACAGAGCAGAATAAAGAAAAAAGAGAGAAAAGAATCGAGGACAGTCTCAGAGAACTCTGGGACAACATTAAACGCACCAACATTTGAATTATAGGGGTCCCAGAAGAGAAAAAGAAAGGGACTAAGAAAATATTTGAAGAGATTATAGTTGAAAACTTCCCTAATATGGGAAAGGAAATAGTCAATCAAGTCCAGGAAGTGCAGAGACTACCGTACAGGATAAATCCAAGGAGAAACATGCCAAGACACATATTAGTCAAACTATGAAAAATTAAACACAAAGAAAAAATATTAAAAGCAGAAAGGGGAAAACAACAAATAACATACAAGGGAATCCCCGTAAGGTTAACAGCCGATCTTTCAGCAGAAACTCTGTAAGCCAGAAGGGGGTGGCAGGACATACTTAAAGTGATGAAAGGGCAAAACCTACAACCAAGATTACTCTACTCAGCAAGGATCTCATTCAGATGCGACGGAGAAATTAAAACCTTTACAGACAAGAAAAAGCCAAGAGAATTCATCACCACCAAACCAGCTTTCCAACAAATGCTAAAGGAACTTCTCTAGGCAGGAAACACAACAGAAGGAAAAGACCTGCAATAACAAACCCAAAACAATTAAGAAAATGTTAATAGGAACATACATAGCGATAATTAGCTTAAATGTAAATGGATTAAATGCTCCCACCAAAAGACATAGACTGGCTGAATGGATACAAAAACAAGACATGTATATATGCTGTGTACAAGAGACCCACTTCAGACCTAGGGACACATACAGACTGAAAGTGAGGGGATGGAAAAAGATATTCCATGCAAATGGCAATCAAAAGAAAGCTAAGTAGCAATTCTTATATCAGAAAAAATAGACTTTAAAATAAAGACTATTACAAGAGGCAAAGAAGGACACTACATAATGATCAAGGGATCAATCCAAGAAGAAAATATAACAATTGTAAATATTTATGCACCCAACATAGGAGCACCTCAATACATACAGCAAATGCTAACAGCCATAAAAGGGAAATCAACAGTAACACAGCCATAGTAGGGGACTTTAACTCCCCACTTTCACTACGGGACAGATCAACCAAAATGAAAATAAATAAGGAAAAACAAGCTTTAAATGACACATTAAAAAAGACAGATTTAATTAATATTTATAGGACATTCAATCCAAAAACAACAGAATACACTTTCTTCTCAAGTGCTCATGGAACATTCTCCAGGATAGGTCATATCTTGGGTCACAAATCAAGCCTTGGTAAATTTAAGAAGATTGAAATTGTATGAAGTATCTTTTCCGACCACAACACTATGAGACTACATCAGTTACAGGAAAAAAACTGTAAAAAATACAAACACATGGAGGCTAAACAATATGCTACTAAATAACCAAGAGATCACTGAAGAAATCAGAGGAAATAAAAAAATACATAGAAACAAATAACAATGAAAACACAACGACTCAAAAACTATGGGATGTAGCAAAAGCAGTTCTAAGACAGAAGTTTATAGTAATACAATCCTACCTCAAGAAACAAGAAACATCTCAAACAACCTAACCTTACACCTAAAGCAATTAGAGAAAGAATAACAAAAAACCCCAAAGTTAGCAGAAGAAAAGAAATCATAAAGATCAGATCAGAAATAAATGAAAAAGAAATGAAGGAAATGCTAGCAAGATCAATAAAACTAAAAGCTGGTTCTTTGAGAAGATAAACAAAATTGATAAACCATGAGCCAGACTCATAAAGGAAACAGGGAGAAGACAAAGTCAACATAATTAGAAATGAAAAAGGAGAAGTAACAACGGACACTGCAGAAATACAAAGGATTATGAGAGATTGCTACAAGCAACTCTATGCCAATAAAATGGGCAATGTGGAAGAAATAAACAAATTCTTAGAAACATACAATCTTCCGAAACTGAACCAGGAAGAAATAGAAATATAAACAGAACAATCAGAAGCACTGAAATTGAAACTGTGATTAAAAATCATCCAACAAACAAAACCCCAGACCAGATGGATTCACAGGTGAGTTGTATCAAACATTTAGAGAAGAGTTAACACCTATCCTTCTCAAACTCTTTCAAAACACAGCAGAGGGAGGAAAACTCCCAAGCTCATTCTACGAGGCCACCATCACCCTGATACCAAAATCAGACAAAGATGTCACAAAGAAAGAAAACTACAGGCCAATATCACTGATGAACATAGATGCAAAAATCCTCAACAATATACTAGCAAACAGAATCCAACAGCACATTAAAAGGATCATACACCACGATCAAGTGGGGTTTATCCCAGGGATGCAAGGATTCTTCAATATATGCAAATCAATCAATGTGATACACCATATTAGCAACTTGAAGGATAAAAACCATATGATCATCTCAATAGATGCAGAAAAAGCTTTCAACAAAATTCAACACCCATTTATGATAAAAACCCTCCAGAAAGTAGGCATAGTGGGAACTTACCTCAACATAATAAAGGCCATATATGACAAATCCACAGCCAACATCGTTCTCAATGGTGAAAAACTGAAAACATTTCCTCTAAGATCAGGAACAAGACAAGGTTGTCCACTCTCACCACTATTATTCAACATAGTTTCTGAAGTTTTAGCCACAGCAATCAGAGAAGAAAAAGAAATAAAAGGAATCCAAATCAGAAAAGAAGAAATAAAGCTGTCACTGTAAGCAGTTGACATGATACTATACATAGAGAATCCTAAAGATGTTACCAGAAAACTACTAGAGCTAATCAATGAATTTGGTAAAGTAGCAGGACACAAAATTAATGCACAGAAATCTCTTGCATTCCTATACACTAATGATGAAAAATCTGAAAGAGAAATTAAGGAAACACTCCCATTTACCATTGCAACAAAAAGAATAAAATACCTAGGAATAAACCTACCTAGGGAGACAAAAGACCTGTATGCTGAAAACCATAAGATAGTGATGAAAGAAATTAAAGATGATACAAACAGATGGAGAGATATACCATGTTCTTGGGTTGGAAGAATCAACATTGTGAAAATGACTATACTACCCAAAGCAGTCTACAGATTCAATGCAATCCCTATCAAACTACCAATAGCATTCTTCACAGAACTAGAACAAAAAATTTCACAATCTGTATGGAAACAAAAAAGACCCCAAATAGCCAAAGCAATCATGAGGAAGAAAAACGGAGCTGGTGGAATCAGGCTCCCTGACTTCAGACAATACTACAAAGCTATAGTAATCAAGACAATATGGTAGTGGCACAAAAACAGAAATATAGTTAAATGGAACAAGATAGAAAGCCTTGAGATAAACCCACACACATATGTTCACCTTATCTTTGATAAAGGAGGCAACAATACACAATGGAGTAAAGACAGCCTCTTCAATAAGTGGTGCTGGATAAACTGGACAGCTACACGTAAAAGAATGAAATTATAACACTCCCTAACACCATACACAAAAATAAACTCCAAATGGATTAAAGACCTAAATGTAAGGCCAGACACTATAACAGTCTTAGAGGCAAATATAGGCAGAACACTCTATGACATACATCACAGCAAGATCCTTTTTGACCACCTCCCAGAGAAATGGAAATAAAAAAATAAATAAACAAATGGGACCTAATGTAACTTAGTAGCTTTTGCACAGCAATAGAAACCATACACAGGAAGAAAAGCCAACCCTCAGAATGGGAGAAAATATTTGCCAATGAAGCAAATGACAAAGAATTAATCTCCAAAATTTACAGGCAGCTCATGCAGCTCAATATCAAAAAAACAAGCAACCTACTCCAAAAATGGGCAGAAGACCTAAATAGACATTTCTCCAAAGAAGATATACTGATTGCCAACAAACACATGAAAGGATGCTCAGCATCACTTATCCTTAGAGAAATGCAAATCAAAACTACAACGAGGTATCATCTCAAACTGGTCAGAATGGCCATCATCAAAGAGTCTACAATCAATAAATGCTGGAGAAGGTGTGGAGAAAAGGGAACCCTCCTACACTGTTGGTGGGAATGTAAATTGATACAGCCACTATGGAGAACAGTATGGAGGTTCCTTAAAAAACTAAAAATAGAACTACCATATGACCCAGCAATCCCACTACTGGGCATAAACCCTGAGAAAACCATAACTCAAAAAGAGTCATGTACCACAATGTTCATTGAAGCTCTATTTACAATAGCTAGGTCATGGAAGCAACCTGAGTGTCCATCGACAGATGAATGGATAAAGAAGATGGGGCACATACGTACAATGAATATTACTCATCCACAAAAGAAATGAAATTGAGTTATTTCTAGTGAGGTAGATGGACCTAGAGTCTGTCATACAGAATGAAGTAAGTCAGAAAGAGAAAAACAAATACCATATGCTAACACATATATATGGAATCTAAAAAAACAAACAAACAAAAATGGTTCTGAAGAACCTAGGGGCAGGAGAGGTTCCTAGGTCTGCCTAGGGGCAGACGTAGAGAGTGGACTTAAGGACACGGGGAGTGGGAAGGGTAAGCTGGGACGAAGTGAGAGAGTGGTATTGACATATACACACTACCAAATGTAAAATAGATTGCTAGTGGGAAGCAGCTGCATAGCACAGGGAGGTCAGCTCCTTGCTTTGTGCCCACCTAGAAGGGTGGGATAGGGAGGGTGGGAGGGAGACGCAAGAAGGAGATATGGGGATATATGTATATGTATAGCTGATTCACCTCGTTATACAGCAGCAACTAACACAACAACTTAAATCAATTATACTCCAATAAAGATGTTAAAAACTAATAATAAAAGATGTGAAGAGTGAAAAAAAAGTGAATACATAGCATTTATATTGTGAGTGAGTAAATATTGCTCACTGCTGAACCACGTAGCATACTAAGATTATTTTATTTTCAACAGATCTCCTGGGCTGTGTAAGGGGAAATAGTTTTAGTATGAAGGTCAAAAGGATTCTTTCTTACACATTATTAATTGTTTAAAATCATACCTCTTTATTATTTTTGTCATGTTTGGGCACGACTCTCTTGTGTAGGTTTTTGTTTTCCCTGGATTTTCTAATGGCTTTTGCCTTTTTTTTCTATTGACAAAAGAATAATGTGGTTTTACACTTTCCTCAAGTTTTTTTCAAGTTTTTTCATCCATCAGTCATGCTTGCAAGGCTGCCTCTCCAAGCAATACACTCTCTGGATTCATGACTGACCTCTGAGACATCCCTTTACTGCACTCTTGGGTTGGACCTACGTTTGCTGAACCCCATGTTTTGTCTTTCTTAGTTTTCTTTCTCATTTTTTTCTAACATGCATCCTTAAGTAACTTCAAGCCAGGATGCCCTTGCTTGTCTGGAAAGATCTTTATTTTGACCTCACACTTGCTGAATAGTTGTCTGAATTCAAGGCTCAAAATCTTCAGCCTCACGCTAAGCCTCAAAACAATTTTCATAGGCTGAGTTATGAGTACACTTCCATAAACATATTTTCCCAAAGTTTCACCAAAAATGAAAAAAGTGGGCTTCCCTGGTGGCACAGTGGTTGAGAATCTGCCTGCTAATGCAGGGGACACGGGTTCGAGCCCCGGCCTGGGAGGATCCCACATGCCGCGGAGCAACTAGGCCCGTGAGCCACAACTACTGAGCCTGCGCGTCTGGAGCCTGTGCTCCACAAGAGAGGCCGCGATAGTGAGAGGCCCGCACACCGCAATGAAGAGTGGCCCCCGCTCGCCACAACTAGAGAAAGCCCTTGCACAGAAACGAAGACCCAACACAGCAAAAATAAATTAATTAATTAATAAACTCCTACCAAAAAAAAAAAAAAGAAAAAAAAATGAAAAAAGTGCAGGGAATTACCTGGCGATCCATTGGTTAGGACTCCACGCTTCCATTTCAGGGGCCTGGTTTGCATCCCTGGTTGGGGAACTAGGATCCCACGTGCCATGCGGCGAAGCCAAAAAAAAAACGAAAAAAGAAAGAAAAAGTGCAATTTCAAAAATACCTCCTTGCGTTTCTCACTCTGCTCCTGACCATTCATGGAAACAGATTGGTCAAAGATCACAGGTAACCGCCCCATCTAACAAGCTAGTTTCCGCCTGCAGGCCTAGTGGTGGTGACCGTCCCTGAACATGCTCCTTGACCTGGAATGCAGGTAATTTTGACAGGCAGGAACTGCAAGCACTTGGGAATTGAGGATTCTGACTGGGATGGGAGAGGAGAGGGAGAGCAAGAGAACAGGAGCCGAGAGCCCAGGGAGGGTCAGAGGAGGAGCAGTAGCACTGGGTGTGTGAAAAGAGAGAGGGAAGAAGTGAGGGGAGGATGGGGGAAATATTCAGAAAGAATATTTTCTTTCCCTCCCCCTTACGCTCCAGATCTTTAATAGCTAGATTACTACTTTTGGTTCTTCCAGCGGCTAACTTTGTGACTTAAGTAACGTATTTACATCACTATTCAGAGAGAATCACATCAATATTCAGAAAGAAAAGCAGAGGGTTTGGCCTATCTATGAGTTGATTGGGCTAATATTTTTAAAATCACTTTACTGAAGTATGATTAACATGTAAAAAGCTGTACATATTTAATGTGCACAGTCTGATGTGTTTGGGGATAAATATACACCCATGAAACATTGACCACCATCAGGGCCATAAACATGCTGATTTTCAGAAGGAGAGTGTGGGTGAGAGGGGAAGGGAACACTCAAAAGAGCACACCCACTGGTCTGTGCAAGGGTGCCTGAGGGCAGGCCAAGGGAATTGAGATCTTGAGGGGCTTCAGTTCTCTCTCTGTGCTCCATAGAGAGGCTTCTGGGCCTGTATGACAGATGTGACAGGTACCAGAATCTTCTACCTACCTACAGGGAACAGAAAATGCCCCAGTGCAGCCAGGATCCAGAGGAGCCTGCTGTCACATTAGTGCCTTCAGGGTTCCAGCTTTGGGAGCACCAGGAAATAGCACCGTGGAGAGGGAACTGACCCCCTATAGAGGGCTTCTCACAGGGGCCAGGGATGTGGCAAGTTAACCCATCCAGTGAGTGAGGAGGCTGGAATGGATGGCTGACCATCAGAACTAGGTGTGAGCACAGGTGAGGGCCCCCTGGAGATGCCCAGGAAAACCTGGGGGAGGCTGAGGTCCTGCTTCATGCACAGGGGGCAGAGACCCTTGAAATATAAGTCGTGACTGTTAGCTCAGCTCTGTACCTGCAGCTTGGTGACAACTATGGGTCTGTGAAGTCAATTTGACAAGGCAGAGAAAACAAACTGCCACTTTATAATTTTTAAAGGGCCCTCCCCAGTAACAAGTTGTATGCCACCAAGAAACCCAATCCAACTCAGTCTTTGGAAACCAGATTAAGCTGGTCCGACTTTCATATTTCAGCTTCCAACTCCTCCTTTTGCAGATTGGTAGAAGAGGGAGGGAGGGAAGGAGAGAGAGAGAGAGAATACTATTTCTTCTCTTTTTAATCCCACCCCTTTACTTCCTCTAATGTAATAAACAAATAGCAATTTGCCCAAGATTTTCATTAGGGAAACCACTCTCTCCCTACTCCAAAACAGGTTTTCTATACGTAAAGGAGTAAGTACATTCTTAGAAATAATGTGGAGAGACACGAATTCAAATGGTGAATTAAATTGCACCTCCAGAACTGTAGAGCTCGTGGGGATGATAGAGATCATCCAGTAAAACACTTTCTAGATCCATGTGCTACATGATGTTGAAGAAAGTCTATCAGTGGACAAGAGAGATTGAGTGTTGGACTGTGGATCATAATGACAAATGCCAACCCCTTGAGAAGATTTGCTCTGAAGAGCAGTATACGAAAAAAAAGACACCTTCCTTTGTTTAAACCTCAGTACTGTGATATCCGAAAAGAGAAAAGTGGCTGGATAAATAAGTAAATAAAACGAGAACTGGGATATCTATGGAAGGGTGGAACTCAGGAAATGAAGAGTCGGAGAATGGAAAGCAAAGGATTACTATGGAAAAGGGAGGTGGGAGTGAGAGCAGAGAGCCCTGTGAAGGGAAGTGCTGTGTGGGGAGGGGAAGAGATGCCCAAAGGGCGGTCCAGACAGATAATGGCAGCCTGCGGGAAGCTGAAGCAATCACAGGAGAGAACACAGGCTGGGCGGGAGCAGACCAAGCCGAGGGACTTTACAGTCTATCTGGGGAAAGGCTGGGAGGAAGAGAGAGGTTGAGGAGAGGAGGAAGGATGGCCCGGGTCCAGACAGCCTCACACGGGGACTCTGAGCACTGACTCACAGCTGTTGCACAGGAGACGGGCTGCACAGCCCCTGGGTTGTACAACCACTTGAAATCATCAAGAAGCTTAGCACACTAAGAAGTTATCAAAAAACATTAAGGGGAGAGCCAGCTATTGTTGTAACCGTCACTTTTCAGCCCTGTAAAGTCCATCTTGTCATTGACAACTCAGTCTCTTAAGCCATGCTTTTCTTCTTCCCTTTTAATGCCCTGTGGCTTCCTTTCCTTAACATTTCTCTCTGTGGAACTGGAGCCTCTCTTCACCTCATCTCTTAGTAATTTGACTAAGTGGTCAGGGATATAAGCACGAAGGGTAGGAGTTTACCAAAATCTTAGAAGACAGTATCTCTGCCTTTAAAGGACTATTTAAAAGGGAGGTGAGGGCCTCCCTGGTGGCGCAAGTGGTTGAGAGTCCGCCTGCCGATGCAGGGGATACGGGTTCGTGCCCCGGTCTGGGAGGATCCCATATGCCGCGGAGCGGCTGGGCCCGTGAGCCATGGCCGCTGAGCCTGCGCGTCCGGAGCCTGCGCGTCCGGAGCCTGTGCTCCGCGACGGGGGAGGCCACAACAGTGAGAGGCCCGCATACCGCAAAAAAAAAAAAAAATAAAAATAAAAAAAAGGGAGGTGAGATGCTATACGGTAACGCTCTGGAAAGTAGATGTTGTCATCATTGTGTCCAGCTGTGACAAGTCTGCAATAGCACCACAGTTCAGGGGACAGGCAGCATCTCCTTGTCCCTCAGTTCCAGTGTCATAAGCACAGAATGATGGTGGGGTAAGGATGGGAGTCAGGGTTGAACTAGATCAGAAATGGCTCATAAGTTTCTTTTTGCATCTTGGAAGTATTTTCCTATGATGCTGTGGTGAAAGGAATTCTGAGACTGTAACATGGCTAAATGGGAAAGGGCTATTAAAGCTCAGCAGAAATAATAGCAGTTTTTTGAGTATTCTGTGAAAGTCACTGTTCTAAGTGATTTAAACTAATTGTCTCATTACTGTCCCATTTTATAGATAGGGACAATTGTAGAGAAACTTGATTAGTGGTGTCTGCCATGATCTTGAGAAAGATAAGAGGCAGGATGGGTGCTATGCATTTTTGACTTCTGCACCAAATAATCTCTAAAATTTTCTTTTTCTTTGAATACTCTAATAATGGATGAGTGATTACAGCAGTGATCTGTCTTAGATTACTGTCCTAACAGGTATCCCTTTTTGCCACTGCCTGTCCTCATCACCCTTCTTTCCAGGATCCTAAGAGCTTCTGCTTTAATTCACTGAAGCAGTCATGGGCTCCATGGCATCTTTCACACAGCAGACCCAGGAGAGACGCTGAAACTTGCTTTGCTCTTTCTTCGGCCTCACATAGGTGCTCAGTCAAACATGTTCTACTCGTTGTTCAGAAATTCACTATTTTCCCAGTGTTGCCCAAGACCTGAGTTTGGTGACCATCCTCTGCTCTGTGGCACATTACTGATGGAGATGTCCATCTTCCTTAAAGTTCCTTCTGGTACATACTGAGATTCATGACCATAGATTATAGGTCAACTCTGTATCCATAGCACTGGGAGGATGCTGAAAAAAGGCAGGTCATTTTCCTCCTAAATTTTTATCTTTCATGTGTGCCTTCAGAGCCATCAGAGTTTTAGGAATGATGATTACTACTTGTCTCCAGCACTCTAGTGTATATATTAATGATAACTTTGAAAGTATATAAGATGCATGGTTACACAATTCTGTTATACAATTAGCTTATTTTTATTGGGTTGGCCCAAAAGTTCATTCGGGTTTTTCCATAAGATGTTACAGAAAAACCCAAAGGAACCTTTTGGCCAACTCAATATTTTCATCCTTTCAACAAAGTGGGTATAATTATCTCTATCAACTCAGGAAGAAATCAAGTCTTCCTTGATTTCTTGGGAGTCCTCACACACAGCTAGAAAGAAGCAGAACTGAACTGGAATCTAGATCCTTTGACTAGAGGCCCACAGAATTTACAAGAGCAAGAAGTTGGTGAAAAACTTGGAGAATAAATTGAGTAAGGGGATGGGCAGCTAGTTTCACTCACTATAGGTCACCCCCACCCCTTGCTCTGAATAGGATCCAGGAAGCTTGGGTTCAGAGGCAGGTCATGGGAATAAAGCTATAATTAAGTGAAAGAGCTGTTGAAATGAGCAGCAAACATTTTGGCTTCCCCTTCCCTTTCAGAAGCCTGTATGTTAGTGGTTTCCAATCCATGTCCTAAGGAACCTAGGAGTTTGTGAAGGTTCCTCAGGGTTAACATAACAGCATGGTGGAACAACTCTGCAGTGCCACTTTCATCTGCTTTGGATACTGGGTATCTGCATACGATTTAATTTGAAGAAAAAAAGCATTCCTCTACTTAGGAAGAATCTTTGAAAATCATCATGAATATTTAATCTCTTGCCCATTTAGTTCTCCAGGACATCTAGATAATTTTCAGCCAAGAAATTTGCCAGTAAAAGAGGTAAACCATGACCTATACTGACACAGAGGGAGCTAGGATCTGAAGTAATCATCAGGCTTAAGACATAGGATTTAGAAGACACAGGGACTTGGTCATCCAGGGTCAGAGGAGGTGGCCTACCAAGTCCATGATGGTGGGTACTATGAGTTGAACAGGACCTCATCCGGGAAAGTATGGTGCTAATAGGAACTGAAAATGGATGTAAGGGATCACATTTCAGGTTTTCCTCATACGTACACCAGAGTTCTACTCATTTCTGGTGATCCAGGTTGGGCTTCACTCCCAAGAGCCTCGACGCACTAAGTTCAACTGGAAACACCACCGACGACATTAAATAGCACTGGGTCTTGTCTTCTATTTTTACCTGCCACTTTCATAAATGTGTAAAATCAATATTCAACCCTGTCATCTGGCTAGACTTGCTGAACTCCATCAATTCTACTAGCAAGCCTGACTCAATTCAGGTCAGGATTTAGGACTGGGTAAAGAATTAGGAGCTAGAATGGATACAGGTTGAAATTTGATCACAAGCCATCAGCAACAGCATCCTGAACCTGTTACAGAAAGTCAACAAACATTTTTTTTTTTTACTGCAAAGGAAAAATCAGGGATCTTGTCAGAAATCATTTTGGGGACTCTGAAATAAAGACATTTCAGAGGCATGAAAACAAGACTAACAGTGCAATGAAATCCTATCCTTTCCTTGACCCCTTGTATCATAGAAACAATAGCTGATATACAATATTACTTCGGAGAGGAGGAAAAGACCTTGGAAAGTTTAATCCTGGATATGCTTGGTCTGGGGTTAAATATCAAGGTGGAGCACTGGTCTGCCCATGAGTCGTGCATATTAATTCCTGAGTACTGCAGCCACTCAGCCTAAGTCATCCCTGGTAATTACACCTCCCCAAGGCAGTGCCCCGAAAGCACTGTTGCATTAGGCAATTGTGGCAAGCTGGTAACCTGATAGCAGCACATTATGTAGTTATGTGGGAACTCTGGTTTCTGGAACAGATTGAGGTTCCCAAGCTCTGGTCTTGTGCTGTTTGGGTGTGTCTTTCACAAACACTCTTTATGTAGAAAACAGACTAAAACACTAACACCATCTTTAGGATGTTTTTTAATAACAGCGTGAAGTTAATCCATCTCTTTCAAAAGATCTTGTCAAAAAGGAAAAAGTTGCTAAAAACAATAAATAACTTCCTCCTCTGTCTGACATTACCTAGTTTCTTTAAATACTGTCCTTTTGGGTAAGTCCGTGTAATATTTCAGATTTAATAAATGAAAATGTGTGGGGAAAAGTAATGAGGGTTCAAGTCCCAGTTTTCATACTTATAATAAGAACCAAATTCCCTGTGCCTAGTCATCCACCCCTTACAAAATCTGACTTCAAGAAAATAGGAAAACAAGGAGAAGAAGCAAAGTAGAGCATCTTAATTATTCAACCTGAGGGACTTGAGTTAGGTACTTAGAAAGAGAAGGAAAAGGGAAATTGGCTGTCTCATTCCAGTGGCAGCAACACTGGTCAATTCCAGCCGTACAAGCTGTACTCCCATGTCTCGGAGTGGAGATTCAGATGATTTATGGGGATTTGGCTCCGCTAATCAGATATCCTTAAAGCTTCCTTCTACAGCCATGTTGGGGGACCTGGAGAACATGGATTTACCATGAGCAGGTGGAAGTGGGAGCTCGAGGAAGGGGAGGAAAGGAGGGTGGAGAGATAGAGAGAGAAGATTGCTGAGAGGACTAGGAGAGGAGGGGAAGAACTCAGCAAAGCTTATGAGATTTCACCACATCTCTCTGATATATGAAGGAGAACTTTAGGCATGCTGTGAAACTTAGACATGCAATCTGAGAAAAAAGAATTTTAGACAATATGTTTAACGTTTGTGTCAACAATTTGGCTTGGTCACACAAATGAGTAACTGCCAGGTCCCTGGCATAGTGGGCAAGGCCCTTTTTGGCCTACTTCCCTTGGGAGCTCCCTCGTCAAGCATGATTGCACCTGTGTGTAGGATGGTTGCTGGTGACATACCTGAAGGCTTGTTTCCCATCAAACACTATAGACAGATAAGCTAGCTCAGCTGTGACATGTGCCCTTTGGGACTCCCTCTTAAATGAGCTAGGGAAACAACCATATGATGTGTGATAAGTGATGCCATATCTTCGGTGCTTCCAGAGGTAAGATTTTAATGTTTGGGATGATAGCACTTCAGAATTATTTGCTAACAGCTTTCACATTAAAGGAAAATTTCCAAAGGAAGGAGAACAATCACTCAGGTATCTAAAATTTTACTAGAGGAAATTCCCCAAAACACTTTATATCAGAGCATGTTGTCTTTTTATGACATTAGTTGGATTTAAAAATTTTTCTCATTTAAGATCAGTATCCCAATACTTATGTTTTTAATCAAATCCAGTGCCCTGCTATGCTTAGAGTTGTAAACCGTTGCCCCACTGTGTCCTAAGAGACTTCTTTCAGCTGGAAGGGGCAGGCCCAGGAAGTCACAGAAGTTCCAAGTTGTGCTGTACTCCCTGACATTGTCCTGTTTGACCAGAGTGGACTCCCATTAAGGACAGCTCAACCATAGGAAGGCCTATGGTCTGGTGAGAAAAGAGGAACTGACCCAATTAGATTCCTTTCTTGAAATGTTTGGATTTGGGAAACTGAGATATTGACTTAGCTGTAAGAAGGTCATGTAGACTTGGGGGCTGGGATGGCCATCATGGGACATGCTAAATGAGAAGAGAATAGAACAGATGCAGAGAAAGAGAAGGGGAGGGGAAAGGGAGGAGTAGGGAATGCCCCTAAAAAGAGTGGTTTTGATTCCCGGCAACATTCCAGGTCCCATGTGTTCCCGTGGTGCTTCATTTCTTGTTTTTGCATCCCTGTGACTCTTCTTGGCTTCCTAACCATCACACTCCCTACCATCACTCCCAATAACAACTCCCATTCCCAACTACCACCACCTCTACAAGTGGGTTTGCCTGGCTCTTTATTCCTTCCAACCATGAAGATGAATGCCTGCAAAAAATCTCTCAAACTCTATCTGGGATTTCCTTTAAAGCCACCAAACCAAGAGAAATACAAAGTGCCAAAAAAGAAGAAAGCAAGTATAAGTAAAAAAAGAAGGAAGTAATCACAAACTAGATATGAGATCTGACCAAAATTTAACTAAATTTTGTTCAATTTAAACTTTTAAAGTTACATTTAAGCTAAAAATATGTAAACCATGATAAAAAGGAAGAATGAAAGAAGACAGCATTGAGTAGAACAGGAAAAGACTGAAACTTTAAAAAAAAAAGAGCAAACAGTAAAAGAAAAAACTAGAGAGAACTCTGACATTCTTTCTGAAAGGAGAAATGCCAGAAGGGGATACCTACTATGTGCTAATGGCTTTACACATTATCTCGCTGGATTCTCACAACCAGCTCTATTTTATAGGAGCACAAACAACTCAAAATAGTTAAGTTAACCTGCCAAAGTTAGAAAGCAAAAAAGAGCAAAATTCCATGTCTGGATGGCTCTAGAGCTGACGCTCTAAAGGAACAATCTGAAGGAAAAACATGTTTGTCCCAGAGCCTCTGATCAGGCGGCTGTCAGAAAAGGCTCACTGGTGCTGAGATGAAGTGCTCTAAGAGGGACTAATCTTCAGCAGGTTTTCCCACCTGAAAGTCTCAGCGGCAAAGCATTGAGGCTTCTGTTCTATCAAGTGTTTGCAATGGTTGGGATTTTCTGTACAACTGGATCTTTTACAAAACAAATCCTGGACTGAGACATGATTACTGAGAGAGACAGCTGTAGGGTGGGACTTGTGTGTAGCCTCATCTGAGGTCAGTATTGGGCAAACAAGATTAGGCAAAAAGGGTGCATCTTGTAAAAAGCCTTGGTGATATTTACCAAAGGAGGAAACTGCCAGTGAGAACAGCACAGCCTCGGTGGTGGATAGTTTATAGTGTCTAGATGCAGGACATTTACCATTGAGGGTATCCTTGCTTTCCAGGCATTGGAAGGAAAGACCTTATTTGGAACAATTAAAAAAAATAACTCGGCTACAGCATTTGAAACCGACGTGCCCATGACTTTATTATAGCTGTCTCAAGAGGCTTTGAACTCAAAGCAGTTTTTTAAACCCTCTCCAAAATATGACATTCTGTGAGATATGCCTATTCTATAAGGAAGCACATTTAAGAGCAGAAAGACAGGAATGAATTATACTAGATTATATACTGCAAGCTAAGTCAGGCAAAAATTGGGACATGGAAATTCTGACTCCCAGGTGCAGATTTTGCACTTTGGTGCCATTGTTTTATAACACCCAAGGAGCCTTGCGTTATCTCTTGCTTATTTATTCATTGGTCATATATACATTGAGGTATATGTCTGAGATATGAAAGTCACTTTGCCAAGAGCTAGAAAATTCAAAGACAAAATCTTAGCCCTTGCGGTCTGATATGTGGACAGTCCTCCATCGTGGGACTGAGAAATATTACATCTAAATTCTCCATTGTAGGATTGGGAAAATAGAAATGATTTTATATAAGTATATTAAGTGCTATGTGAACACATAGGGAGAGAACTACTTCGGTCTGAAGGAGTCAAAGAATGCTTCACAGGGGAAGCAAAGAATAAGTAGATGTTTCATGGGAAGAAGAAAAGTAACAGAAACAGTCTATGGGTGGCTTTGGAAACAAGAAAGAGCAAGCATGTTTGGAAAATAGTAAATAACCCTGTATGCTGATTGATTGGTGAGTAAAGATTAGAAAAGTTATCAAGAGTCAAATCATGAAAAATTTTGTGTGCTAACATAAGGTTAGAATTAATGTGGTAGGTGTTGCAATTCTATAAACAGATTTTAGAAAGGGGAGTGCTATGATTATAGCTTTAGAAAATAATCGTGATTCAAATTAAACATGAAAAATTAAAAATAAGCATTTATATAAACTCTCCCTACAACTGATGATGAAGGAATTAATAAAGGTGTAAACTCCAAGGATCTGTAGAGAAGACATCAGACAAGAATTGTCAACTGCATTTTGAATGATGGTTAGCCAAAAGAAGAGGAGCAGCTGATTGAACAGAGTAGAGAAAGCTAATAAAAGCTAAAAGCCTAATAAAAACTAAGAAGAGGAAGCCAAGAAGAAGCAAGATGAGCTGCTCTAAAGAATTTTGGAAAGGTCAGGAATGGATGGTCCCTGTTTCTTATGAAGATGAAGGGAATGGGTGGGGCAAAATCAAAGAATTTGTTGAAGGTCTGCATAAGTTATAGACCCTTCTCTACGCCCCACAGCTAAGTGAGCAACCCGCCCTTGCCCTGGCAGAAAGCAAGACATTTGCTCTCTGGAGATGCTGAACCAGCAAGGTTCTGGTCTCAGTGATACCAGGGAGCTAGATAGAAATAGGTTGAAGTGGAAGTCCACATTCTGAAGGGTGAGACTTGGAAACCTTCCCTCAACTCCCTGAATGTTGACATCAAGCTTATACTCCCCATTGAGGTGACTGGCAACTCCTTCTTTGGAGAAAGTGACAAGCCCCCCCCCCCACAAAAAAAACAAACTACCAGTACTGACATGGGAGTTACCCAACAAAATGCCTGGGTTCCATCTCATGACTCTACAAGAAAGCTCACCAGTCAGTAAGTCCTACCCCTGTACAGAGGGCTTCCAATCAGCTTTTTATTCCTTGACACCTAAATGAAAACAGGCAGCCAAAGATCTCCAGATATAAAAGGAAATTCTCTAATATGAAAGATAGATTTAAAAATCAAAAGCAACTATAAATGAATGGGAAAAAAATAAACCATGGAGAAAAGAGAGGCAGTGCAAGAGAAAAAACTTTTATTAACAGTTATTACATCTATGAAACAACAGGATGAAATAAAAAGGGAATAATGAATGAACAAGAAAAACCTCTTGAAAATTACAAATATAAAAGTTTTTTTTTTTTTTTTTTTTTTGCGGTACACGGGCCTCTCACTGTTGTGTCCTCTCCCATTGTGGAGTACAGGCTCCGGACGCGCAGGCTCAGCGGCCATGGCTCACGGGCCCAGCCACTCCACGGCATGTGGGATCTTCCCGAACCGGGACACGAACCCGTGTCCCCTGCATCGGCAGGCGGACTCTCAACCACTGCGCCACCAGGGAAGCCCAAAAGAACTATTTTTTAAAATCAATAAAAGAATTGGAAGATAAAGTTGAGAAAATATTCTAGAAAGTAATAGAAAAAGGTAATGATGAAATATAAGAAAGTGAAACACTCACACCAAGGCATACCATTGTGAAATGTCTGAATACTAGGGATAAAGAGAAAACCCTGAAAACTTCCAAAGAGAAAAACAGTTCCCACATAAAGAATCACAATGGCATTGGATTTCTTTTTTTTTTTTTCTTTTTTTTTTTCTTTTTGCGGTATGCGGGCCTCTCACTGTTGTGGCCCCTCCCGTTGCGGAGCACAGGCTCCGGATGCGCAGGCCCAGCGGCCATGGCTCACGGGCCCAGCCGCTCCGCGGCATATGGGATCCTCCCAGACCAGGGCACGAACCTGTATCCCCTGCATCGGCAGGCGGACTCTCAACCACTGCGCCACCAGGGAGGCCCCTGGATTTCTTAAAAGAAATACCAGAAGCTAAAAGATAATGGAGAAATGACTTCACAATTCCAAGGAAAATAATTACTTTCTACCTAGAATTTAACACCTGGCCAAAATTTTTGTTTCAGTATAACATTAGAACAGAGGTATTGTCAGATATGTGAAGTGTGGTACACATTTATGGTCACCTATATTCGTTTCTCCATTCCTTCCTGGTACACAGAAAACTATACTTCCCAAATCTCTCCAAGTTAGGCAGGGCCATGTGCTCTGATCAAGTGGCTGTGAGCAGAAGTGACATGTGCCAATTCTTGGACAAAGAATTGAAGAAAGAGGTATGAGCTCCATCATATTGAGATGGTGGACCCACAGGATTGAAGCAGTTTGGAACACTGAATCACCACGTGAAAGACAGCTGCCCTGGAGAGTTACCTGACCTCCAGCAGACTTTTGTAAGTCAGAAGGGACATAATATATTAAAGCATTAAGATGCGAGTCTTATTTGTTTCTACAACATAGTCTAGTCTAACCTACACACAACCTACCAAAAATATTTCTAAATGCACCATATCTCAAGAAATTAATGGCTACCCTACAACCCAGAAATTCCACTCCTAGGTGATAAACCAAAAAGAAATGAGTACATACATACTACATACCATAGCAAAAAACAGAAGAATAAACTACTGGTACATGAAACAACATGGATGACTCTCCCAAGCATAATGAAAAGTAAAAGAAAGTGAGATATAAAAGTATATACTTGGGCTTCCCTGGTGGTGCAGTGGTTAAGAATCCGCCTGCCAATGCAGGGGACACGGGTTTGACCCCTGGTCCAGGAAGATCCCACATGCCGTGGAGCAACTAAGCCCGTGCACCACAACTACTGAGCCTGGGCTCTAGAGCCTGCGAGCCACAACTACTGAGCCTGTGTGCCAAAACTACTTAAGCCTGCGTGCCTAGAGCATGTGCTCCACAACAAGAGAAGCCACTGCAATGAGAAGCCCGTGCACCGCAACGAGGAATTGGCCCCACTCTCTGCAACCAGAGAAAAGCCCACGTGCAGCAACGAAGCCCCAACATGGCCAAAAATAAAATAAATAAAATAAAATAAATAAATTTTTAAAATAAAAAAAGAGTATATACTTGATGATTCTTTTACATGAAGTTCAAGAACAGGTAAAATTGATAGATGGTGATAGAAGTCAGAATAGTGATTACCTTGTTGGGGATGGAGTGATGGTGGAGGACATTGGGAAGAGGCATGAGGGAGCCCTGAAAACACTGGAGATATTCAATATCATGATCTGGATGGTGGTTACGTGCATGTGTGTATGTATATATACATATATATACACACATACACACAGATTTATTGGGCTGGACATTTAAGTTTAGCACATTTTATGTTTGTTGTACCTCAACTAAAAAAATTTTTTTAAAGAAACTAGTGGAGACTGTGACTCACTCAAATGAGGACATAAGCCAAAAGTAGGAAAGCATGGGATCCAGGCAATAGGAAATCCCCCAGAGGACAGAGGTGAAGGGAATTCCTAAGAAGATGGCGAGTCATAGGATGGAAATAGGCTGGAGAGTCACAGTTGGAGCCAGAGGCAGAGGGATCAAAGAGAAGCATCTAGAAAAAAAAGGAAGAAAAAAAAAAAAAAAAGAAAAGAAACTGTAGACTACCTTAGTGCTCAGCTCTATTCAAGGGAATGTTACTATTCTATCAAAGAATTTGGGGAGGAATTAATGATAAACACATGAAAAACTAAGCAAAAACACAAAAAATGCTATTATTAATGAAAAATGTTACATACATAAACATGTTAGCATATTAACTATGGCTGAGCTGTAAACTGAACCAAAATGTTGTTATACAATTACATTGGGAGGATGGAAAGAAGGAAAGTAGGGTGGGAGGAGTATGCAGCGAAGGGGTATGGTAAGAAAGCTGAATTCTCATCAGGTGCAGAGGAAAACCAGAAGAAAGTGCCTAAATTAGAAAAAAGAAAAAGGAAATAGCTGCACATGCATATTATTTAGCAAACTGAATGCAAAGAAAATAACAAACAGTTGAAAATATTTTGACTCAAGATGGAGAAGGGTAGGCAGAGGATTTCTATTTTTCATTATACACCTTGTTATATCATTGACTTTTAAAGCTACAATATAAAGTATTTCTGCACCATGCTGAAGCAATTAAAAGACATCTCAGAAAATTCTAAGAAATTTAAAATAAAAGAAAGTAACTCATTTCAAAGCATATTTTGATCTAATTAATTTTTTTAAAGACATGTTTATAGTACCTAGTAATTTTCATTGGTAGAGGAGGTTTGTGAGATGATGTAAAATCATGCTGTAATCCTCTGGGGGGATCCAAAAAAGCTGGGACATCAAACTTTGTCAACTTCAGGGACTTACTTCAAAGAAAACAGTGTCATGAGGAAAAAAAAATTCTATCAGCTATCAGTTCTATCACAGCTAATAGCATGATAATATTATACCAGAATTTTTAGGTGTAATCATTTTTTGTCACTATTTTAAGTCCTGATTGTGTGATTTAAATGTGCTTTTAAAAAGTTAGGTTCTGTTAAAGAGAGGATGGTTGCATTAAAACAAGGCAATCTGTTCCTAGAAGGGCCTAGTCCTGCAACTTAAGAGCCACCAGTGTAGGCAAAAATAATAGGTACAGTGCTAGTTAAGATGCTAAGAGTAGCAAGTAACCAAAAAACTCAAAGTGGCTTAGACAATTAAAAAGAAAGGGGGGGGGGCGGGAATTTACTCATCCCAAAATGCTCAGAGGTAGAGAGATACCAGGCAAGGTTACATCAAGGATGTCACCAAGTATCTAGTTTCCTTCTGTTGCTTTCTGCTTCACATGCGATGGTGTCAGCTCTATCCTAAGGCTAGAACCTCTTTTGGTTTTAAGATTGCTGCTACTCTTTGCCAGCACTAATGTTTCCTCGTTCAAGTCCTTTGGGAAATAGTTGGCATCTGTGACAGATAATGCCAAGCAAAAGTCTCAAATTTGTTTGCAGTGGACAGGCTTAGGTACATGCCTACCGTTGAACTAGTTGTTGGCCAGGAGATGAAATGCACTGGAGCATTTCAAGTGGGTTCGACCTCTCTAGAACCACATTGATACTTAAATGGAAAGCAGAAAAGCTATTGGGAGAGGAGGAGTCGAGACAGACAGAGAAACAACTTTTTTTTTTTTTTTTTTTCAGTACGTGGGCCTCTCACTGTTGTGGCCCTTCCCGTTGCGGAGCGCAGGCTCAGCGGCCATGGCTCATGGGCCCGCATGTGGAATCTTCCTGGACCGGGGCACGAACCCGTGCCCCCTGCATCGGCAGGCAGACTCTCAACCACTGCACCACCAGGGAAGCCCGAGAAAAAACTTTTGTTCAAAGGAAGCTCAGAATGTGTTGGCAGTTGCAAATGGACCATCTTAAGATTGTCACACAGTACATATATGGGACCTGAAAATACTTATTTCTTTAATTCCTGTTGAAACTTGAAGAGAGAAAGAAAGTCAAGAAGAGCAGAATATTTGAAAGAACAAATGGGGACTTTTCCATAAGTTATATGTAGGAAAAAGCATGTCTCTCCTGCTAGAATAAAGACTAGGGTAACACACATAAATGTATGGTGAAACAAAGGCTTTAGGTTTTCTGACTAAATCAAGTGATCTCAGAATAATAGGCAAACCCTGAGAAAGTCCCTAAGTCGACTCCAGCCTGGGGGAAAACCATAGCATATCAAGCTGTAACTTAAAAGGGTTTGTCCAAAATATCAAAAGATGTAGGACTGGATTCTCCTGAGATTCCTAGGTTGAATTATTTATATTAAAAAAGGGACAATAATGTCCCTCTTACATAGTGGTCATAAGGATTAAAACAGATATTTAAATATGTGTGAGACGTAAGTATGAGACAGTTTGAGGAGAATATGAATAACTGTAAAAGATTGAAAAAGCGGTCTCAGTTCATAATTTAAGATCTTTCTCTATTTCTAAATGAGCCATTTCTCAAGAAATTAATGGCTACCCTATGATCCATCAATTCCACTCCTAGGTGATAAAACAAAAGGAAGTGAGTGCATACATACTACATACCATAGCAAAAAACAAAAGAATAAACTACTGGTACATGCAACAACATGGATGACTCTCCCAAGCATAATGAAGAGTAAAAGAAATTGAGATATAAAAGAGTATACACTTGGGCTTTGTGGTGGCGCAGTGGTTGAGAGTCCGCCTACCGATGCAGGGGACACGGGTTCGTGCCCCGGTCTGGGAGGACCCCATATGCCATGGAGCAGCTGGGCCAGTGGGCCATGGCCGCTGAGCCTGCGCATCCGGAGCCTGTGCTCCACAACGGAAGAGGCCACGGCAGTGAGAGGCCCGCGTACCGCAAAAAAAAAAAAGAGTATACACTTGATGATTCTTTTACATGAAGTTCAAGAACAGGTAATACTAACTGATGGTGATAGAAGTCAGAATAGTGATTACCTTGCTGGGGATGGAGTGATGGTGGTGGACACTGGGAAGAGGCATGAGGGAGCCCTGAAAGCACTGCAGATATTCAATATCTTGATCTGGATGGTGGTTATATGAATGTGTATATATATATATATATATATATATATATATATATATATATATAGAGAGAGAGAGAGAGAGAGAGAGAGAGAGACAAAATTAATTGGGTTGGACATTTAAGTTTAGTACACTTTACTATATGTTTGTTCCTCAACTTAAAAAAAAAAATTTAAACTGCTGGAGACCATAATTCACCAAAGTGAGGACATAAGCCAAAAGTAGGAAAGCATGGGATCCAGGCAATAGGAAACCCCCCAGAGGACAGAGATGAAGGGAATTCCTAAGATGATGAGTCCTAGGAAGGCAGCTGTACAATAGGCTGGAGAGTCATGGTTGGAGTCAGAGGAAGTCTGATAAATGTTACACTTAGCTGTAAGTATAAGGCACTTAAAATGGAAAATTGTATAGTTGGGTGGAAAATTACACTAATTTTGACTGCTTTTATCACTTGTGAGGCAGGCCTGCCTGTGGGGACACTGCCATGCTATTTAAAGGGGCACCATCACATCTATTGGAGGCCCATTGGAATTGCAACCCTAGTCCCAGGAGGGAATAAAGTCACATGTGTAATGCTGGCCATGTAATCTAAAAATGGGTGATGGAAAATGTCACACAGTGACAGAAAAACACAGAAAGATTCCATTATTTCAACAAACATGAAAAAAACACTGTTCTGGTGTGCATATGAGTTCAAGAGATATTGAGTGATCATTTTAAGATATCTGAATTTCATCACTTTTATTCTCTTCTCATTACTTTGGTCAATATGTTTCTTGTGAATGCTGCAACAGAATATTTGATGAGAACTCTTATTGTTTAGGCTAGACTGCTGCCACAGTAGAACCACAGTACTTAATTTTCTCTACTATCATTCAGATTATTTATATTAATCATGTGATCTTTTAGCCTATTGGCATTAAGACCACTACACAAGATCAAACGTGCTAGTAATGAACAAGACTGTACTGTGAGTATGGATTGTATTTACACTAGTTAATATTTATAAAATACTGGAGATGTTTTAGACTGATTTTTAAAAAGACAATAAATGGCAAGCAAATATATTTCATTTTGCCTAATATCTCATTGTGTTCTCTCTTAAATGAGCAAATATTTAACAATTGTTTTGCAAAGTAGCCTTTAATAGATATCCTAAAGCAATTTTTAAATATATATTTTTTACCTATTAGAGATATGAAAAATTTATAACAAGCAAGTTCATTGGCTTTTCTAACATCTTTATTGGAGTATAATTGCTTTAGAATGCTGTGTTAGTTTCTGCTTTATAACAAAGTGAATCAGCTATACATATACATATATCCCCATATCTCCTCCCTCTTGCGTCTCCCTCCCACCCTCCCTATCCCACCCCTCTAGGTGGTCACAAAGCACCCAGTTGATCTCCCTGTGCTATGCGGCTGCCTGCCACTAGCTATTTTACATTTGGTAGTGTATATATGTCCATGCTACTCTCTCACTTTGTCCCAGCTTACCCTTCCCCTTACCCGTGTCCTCAAGTCCATCCTCTAGATCTACATCTTTATTCCTGTCCTGTCCCTAGGTTCTTCAGAACCATTATTTATTTACTTATTTATTTAGATTCCATATATGTATGTTTTAGGATACAGTATTTGTTTTTCTCTTTCTGACTTACTTCACTCTGCGTGACAGACTCTAGGTCCATCCACCTCACTACAAAAAACTCAATTTCGTTTCTTTTGTGGATGAGTAATATTCATTGTACATATGTGCCACATCTTCTTTATCCATTCATCTGTCGATGGACACTTAGGTTGCTTCCATGACCTAGCTATTGTAAGTAGAGCTTCAATGAACATTGTGGTACATGACTCTTTTTGAGTTATGGTTTTCTCAGGGTTTATGCCCAGTAGTGGGATTGCTGGGTCATATGGTAGTTCTATTTTTAGTTTTCTAAGGAACCTCCATATAGTGGCTGTATCAATTTACCTTCCCACCAACAGTGCAAGAGGGTTCCGTTTTCTCCACACCCTCTCCAGCATTTATAGTTTGTAGATTTTTTGATGATGGCCATTCTGACTGGTGTGATGTGATATCTCATTGTAGTTTTGATTTGCATTTCTCTAATGATTAGTGATGTTGAGCATCCTTTTATGTGTTTGTTGGCAATCTGTATATCTTCTTTGGAGAAATGTCTATTTAGGTCTTCTGCCCATTTTTGGATTGGGTTGTTTGTTTTTTTCATATTGAGCTGAGCTGCTTATAAATTTTGGAGATTAATCCTTTGTCAGTTGCTTCATTTGAAAATATTTTCTCCCATTCTGAGGGCTGTCTTTTCATCTTGTTTATGGTTTCCTTTGCTGTCCAAAAGCTTTTAAGTTTCATTAGGTCCCATTTATTTATTTTTGTTTTTATTTCCATTTCTCTGGGAGGTGGGTCAAAAAGGATCTTTCTGTGATGTATGTCATAGAGTTTTCTGCCTATATTTGCCTCTAAGACTGTTATAGTGTCTGGCCTTACATTTAGGTCTTTAATCCATTTGGAGTTTATTTTTGTGTATGGTGTTAGGGAGTGTTATAATTTCATTCTTTTACGTGTAGCTGTCCAGTTTATCCAGCACCACTTATTGAAGAGGCTGTCTTTACTCCATTGTGTATTGTTGCCTCCTTTATCAAAGATAAGGTGAACATATGTGTGTGGGTTTATCTCAAGGCTTTCTATCTTGTTCCATTTAACTATATTTCTGTTTTTGTGCCACTACCATATTGTCTTGATTACTATAGCTTTGTAGTATTGTCTGAAGTCAGGGAGCCTGATTCCACCAGCTCCGTTTTTCTTCCTCATGATTGCTTTGGCTATTTGGGGTCTTTTTTGTTTCCATACAGATTGTGAAATTTTTTGTTCTAGTTCTGTGAAGAATGCTATTGGTAGTTTGATAGGGATTGCATTGAATCTGTAGACTGCTTTGGGTAGTATAGTCATTTTCACAATGTTGATTCTTCCAACCCAAGAACATGGTATATCTCTCCATCTGTTTGTATCATCTTTAATTTCTTTCATCACTATCTTATAGTTTTCAGCATACAGGTCTTTTGTCTCCCTAGGTAGGTTTATTCCTAGGTATTTTATTCTTTTTGTTGCAATGGTAAATGGGAGTGTTTCCTTAATTTCTCTTTCAGATTTTTCATCATTAGTGTATAGGAATGCAAGAGATTTCTGTGCATTAATTTTGTGTCCTGCTACTTTACCAAATTCATTGATTAGCTCTAGTAGTTTCCTGGTAGTGTCTTTAGGATTCTCTATGTATAGTATCATGTCATTTGCAAACACTGACAGCTTTATTTCTTCTTTTCCGATTTGGATTCCTTTTATTTCTTTTTCTTCTCTGATTGCTGTGGCTAAAACTTCCAAAACTATGTTGAATAATAGTGGTGAGAGTGAACAACCTTGTCTTGTTCCTGGTCTTAGAGGAAATGTTTTCAGTTCTTCACCATTGAGAACGATGTTGGCTGTGGGTTTGTCATATATGGCCTTTATTATGTTGAGGTAAGTTCCCACTATGCCTACTTTCTGGAGGGTTTTTATCATAAATGGGTGTTGAATTTTGTTGAAAGCTTTTTCTGCATCTATTGAAATGATCATATGGTTTTTATCCTTCAATTTGTTAATATGGTGTATCACGTTGATTGATTTGCATATATTGAAGAATCCTTGCATTCCTGGGATAAACTCCACTTGATCATGGTGTATGGTACTTTTAATGTGCTGTTGGATTCTGTTTGCTAGTACTTTGTTGAGGATTTTTGCATCTATGTTCATCAGTGATATTAGCCTGTAGTTTTCTTTCTTTGTGACATCTTTGTCTGGTTTTGGTATCAGGGTGATGGTGGCCTTGTAGAATGAGTTTGGGAGTGTTCCTCCCTCTGCTATATTTTCAAAGAGTTTGAGAAGGACGGGTATTAGCTCTTCTCTAAATGTTTGATAGAATTCTGCTGTGAAGCCATCTGTTCCTGGGCTTTTGTTTGTTCGAAGATTTTTAATCACAGTCTCAACATCAGTGCTTGTGATTGGTCTGTTTATATTTTCTATTTCTTCCTGGTTCAGTTTCAGAAGGTTGTGCTTTTCTAAGAATTTGTCCATTACTTCCAAATTGTCCAGTTTATTGGCATAGAGTTGCTTGTAGTAATCTCTTATAATCCTTTGTATTTCTGCAGTGTCAGTGGTTACTTCACCTTTTCTATTTCTAATTCTATTGATTTGAGTCTTCTCCCTTTTTTTCTTGATGAGTCTGGCTAATGGTTTATCACTTTTGTTTATCTTCTCAAACAACAAGCTTTTAGTTTTATTGATCTTTGCTATCGTTTACTTCATTTCTTTTTCATTTATTTCTGATCTGATCTTTATGATTTCTTTCCTTCTGCTAACTTTGGGTTCTTTTGTTCTTTCTCTAATTACTTTAGGTGTAAGGTGAGGTTGTTTATTTGAGATTTTTCTTGTTTCTTGACATAGGATTGTATTGCTATAAACTTCTGTCTTAGAACTGCTTTTCCTGCATCCCATAGGATTTGGGTTATCGAGTTTTCATTGTCAATTGTTTCTAGGTATTTTTTGATTTCCTCTTTGATTTCTTCAGTCATCTCTTGGTTACTAAGTAGTGTAGAGTTTAGCCTCTATGTGTTTTTATTTTTTATGGACTTTTTCCTGTAACTGATATCTAGTCTCAAACCGTTGTTTTCCGAAAAGATACTTGATACGATTTCAATTTTTAAAAATTTACCAAGGCTTGATTTGTGACCCAAGATATGATCTATCTTGGAGAATGTTCCATGAGCACTTGAGAAGAAAGTGTATTCTGTTGTTTTTGGATGGAATGTCCTATAAATATCAGTTAAGTCCATCTTGTTTAATGTATCATTTAAAGCTTGTATTTCCTTACTTATTTTCATTTTGGATGATCTGTCCATTGGTGAAAGTGGGGTATTAAAGTTCCCTACTATGATTGTGTTACTGTTGATTTCCCCTTTTATGGCTGTTAGTATTTGCCTTATGTATTGAGGTGCTCCTATGTTGGGTGCATAAATATTTACAATTGTTATATCTTCTTCTTGGATTGATCCTTTGATGATTATGCAGTGTCCTTCTTTGTCTCTTGTAAGAGTCTTTATTTTCAAGTCTATTTTGTCTGATATGAGAATGCTACTCCAGTTTCCTTTTGATTTCCATTTGCATGGAATATCTTTTTCCATCCCCTCACTTTCAGTCTGTATGTGTCCCTAGGTCTGAAGTGGGTCTCTTGTAGACAGCACATATATGGGTCTTGTTTTTGTATCCATTCAGCCAGTCTATATCTTTTGGTGGGAGCATTTAATCCATTTACATTTAAGGTAGTTATCACTATGTATGTTCCTATTACCATTTTCTTAATTGTTTTGGGTTTGTTATTGTATGTTTTTTCCTTCTCTTGTGTTTCCTGCCTAGAGAAGTTCCTTTAGCATTTGTTGTAAAGCTGGTTTGGTGGTTCTGAATTCTCCTGGCTTTTGCTTGTCTGTAAATGTTTTAAGTTCTCTGTCGAAACTGAATGAGATCCTTGCTGGGTAGAGTAATCTTGGTTGTAGGCTTTTCTGTTTCATCACTTTAAGTATGTTCTGCCACTCCCTTCTGGCTTGCAGAATTTCTGCTGAAAGATTGGCTGTTAACTTTATGGGGATTCCCTTGTATGTTATTTGTTGTTTTCCCCTCACTGCTTCTAATATTTTTTCTTTGTATTTAAGTTTTGTTAGCTTGATAAATATGTGTCTTGGCATGTTTCTCCTTGGATTTATCCTGTATGGGAGTCTCTGCAGTTCTTGGACTTGATTGACTATTTCCTTTCCCATATTAGGGAAGTTTTCAACTATAATCTCTTCAAATGTTTTCTCAGTTCCTTTGTTTTTTCTGTTTTTCTTCTGGGAGCCGTATAATTCAAATGTTGCTGTGTTTAATGTTGTCCCAGAGGTCTCTGAGACTGTCCTCAATTCTTTTCATTCTTTTTTCTTTATTCTGCTCTACAGTAGTTATTTCCACTGTTTTATCTTTCAGGTCACTTATCTGTTCTTCTCCCTCAGTTATCTGCTATTGATTCCTTCTAGAGAATTTTTAATTTCATTTATTGTATTGTTCATCATTGTTTGTTTGCTCTTTAGTTCTTCTAGCTCATTGTTAAACATTTCTTGTATTTTCTCCATTCTATTTCCAAGATTTTGGATCATCTTTACTATCATTACTCTGAATTCTTTTTCAGATAGACTGCCTATTTCCTCTTCATTTGTTTGGTCTGGTGGGTTTTTACCTTGCTCCTTCATGTGCTGTGTTTGTCTGTCTTCTCATTTTGCTTAACTTACTGTGTTTGGGGTCTCCTTTTTGCAGGCCGCAGGTTCATAGTTCCCATTGTTTTGGTGTCTGCCCCCAGTGGGTAATGTTGGTTCAGTGGGTTGTGTAGGCTTCCTGGTGTAGGGGACTGGTGCCTGTGTTCTCTTGGATGAGGCTGGATCTTGTCTCTCTGGTGGATAGGATTGAGTCTGGTGGTGTGTTTTGGGGTGTCTGTGACCTTATTAGGATTTTAGGCAGCCTCTCTGCTAATGGGTGGGGTTGTGTTCCTATCTTGCTAGTTGTTTGGCATAGGGTGTCCAGCATTGCTTCTTGCTGGTCATTGAGAGGAGCTGGGTCTAGCATTGAGATGGAGATCTCTGGGAGAGCTTTTGCCATTTGATATTATGTGGAGTCAGGAGGTCTCTGGTGGACCAACGTCCTGATCTTGGCTCTCCCACCTCAGAGACACAGGCCTGACACCCAGCCGGAGCACCAAGACCCTGTCAGCCACATGGCTCAGAAGAAAATGAGAAAGAAAAAAAGAAAGAAAACATAAATAAAATAAAGTTATTAAAATAAAAAATAATTATTAAAAACTAAAAAAATTTAAAAGTAATTTTAAAAAAAGAAAGAAGAGAGCAACCAATGCAAAAAACAAATCTACCAATGATATGAAGCACTAAAAAGTATACTAAAAAAAAAAAAAAACGGACAGACAGAACCCTAGGACAAATGTTAAAAGCAAATCTATACTGACAAAATCACACAAAGAAGCATACACATACACACTCACAAAAAGAGAAAAAGGAAAAAATATATATATATTGTTGCTCCCAAAATCCACTGCCTCAATTTTGGGATGATTCGTTGTCTATTCAGGTATTCCAGAGATGCAGGGTACATCAAGTTCATTGTGGAGATTTAATCCATTGCTTCTGAGGCTGCTGGGAAAGATTTCCCTTTCTCTCCTTTGTTCGCACAGCTCCTGGGGTTCAGCTTTGGATTTGGTCCCGCCTCTGCGTGTAGGTCGCCTGAGGGCATCTGTTCTTCACCCAGACAGGACGGGGTTAAAGTAGCAGCTGATTAGCAGGCTCTGGCTCACTCAGGCTGCAGGGAGGGAGGGTACAGAATGCAGGGCGAGCCTGCGGCAGCAGAGCCCAGAGTGACATTGCACCAGCCAGAGGCGCGCTGTGTGTTCTCTCAGGGAAGAGAGAGTGTGTTGTTCCTGGATCACGGGAGCCTGGCAGTGGCGGGTTGCACAGGTTCTTGGGAGAGGAGGTGTGGATAGTGACCCGTGCTTGCACACGGGCTTCTTGGTGGCTGCAGCAGCAGACTTTGTGTTTCATGCCCATTTCTGGTGTCCGCACTGATAGCTGTGGCTCACGCCCATCTCTGGAGCTCATTTAGGCGGTGCTCCAAATCCCCTCTCCTCGTGCACCCCGAAATAATGGTCTCTTGCCTCTTAGGCAGTTCCAGACTTTTTCCCTGACTCCTTCCCGGCTAGCTGTGGTGCACTAGCCCCCTTCAGGCTGTGTTCATACAGCCAACCCCAGTCCTCTCCCTGGGATGCGACCGAAGCCCAAGCCTCAGCTCCCAGCCCCTACCCGCCCCGGCAGGTGAGAAGACAAGCCTCTCGGGCTGGTAAGTGCCGGTCGGCACCAATCCTCTGTGCAGGAATCTCTCTGCTTTGCCCTCTGCACCCCTGTTGCTGTGCTCTCCTCCGTGGCCCTGAAGCTCCCCTCGTCTGCCACCCGCAGTCTCCACCCGCGAAGGGGTTTCCTAGTGTGTGGAAACTTTTCCTCCTTCACAGCTCCCTCCCACTGGTGCAGGTCCTGTCCCTATTCTTTTGTCTCTGTTTTTTCTTTTTTATTTTGCCCTACCCAGGTATGTGGGGAGTTTCTTGCCTTTTGGGAAGTCTGAGGTCTTCTGCCAGAGTTCAGTAGGTGTTCTGTAAGAGTTGTTCCACATGTAGATGTACTTCTGATGTATTTGTGGGGAGGAAGGTGATCTCCACGTCTTACTCTTCTGCCATCTTGAACATCTCCCCCAAGTTCATTGACTTTTGTGTTTGTATTTAAAGTGATAGAACTAATCGGAAACCAAATTCAAGATGTATTTTCAGGTGCTTCAGTGGCATAGCAAATTTTACCCTGAACACACAATTCTTTGCAAGGTTCTCATCAGACAAATATGACAGATGATATAAAAATGGCCAAAGTTTGTAAAGACATAATTGTCTGGCTTCATAATAATGATTATGATAGTAGATCCTATTAAACACTTACTAGGGAGTAGGTCCTATCTAAGCATTTTGCCAATAGGGTTTATTTACTCTTCCACAAAAAAGTAACATAGGCAGTATAATTTCCCCCATTTTACCAGAAGATGATACTGAAGCATAGGCTAATTAACTTGCCCAAATCCATAGCTAGTAAGTGGTGGAGCTAAGGTTTGAACCCAGGCAGTTTGCTTTCAAAGCCCATAGCCACAACTACTTTACAGTAGAGCTAAGACTGCTAAGAACGTACGGGTTTATTCTAGATTTTCATTTTTTTTACTTGAAGGATGTTTCTTTAAAACATGCTGGTTTTTAATTTTTTAAATACTTTTCATTTTATGTCATATTAAAGCTTTATATTAAAAAGTGGAAAAGATGATAAATCAATTTCTAGTACTGTACTTCTTTTTTATTTCTATAAAAGGAAGACAATAAAATAGTGTTTTGGACTACAGTATAGGAAAGCATATGTGTGTGGTATAAATGCAATAAATCTTGATAATACTATTTAAATCTCTAGATTCAGCTCTGGAAAAAAAGGAATGCCTAATGACAATGAACAATAGAGGGAAGTTTGATGACAAGTTTAAGACAATCTTAAATTGAGTTTATAGCTCTGTGTCTCAGACCTTTAAAGTATTCCAGATCAGGATGATGCATGTGTCTTTTCAGTCCTCAGTTTTTTCTTTGTTACTGCCTACCTCAGGCTCTTTATTAGAACAACATTTCTATACTAAAGATGAAAAACAGAACTGCTTGATGGCAGTATTTTTATCAAATTCCATCTACTTCAGATATTTAGGAAAATTTTTTTAGCTAAGACTTTCAGAAAATAACCAGAATTACTGCCATATGATTATAAAAACTTATTCTATGACATTTTCAAATCAACCCAATCTACTATCTTCATGTTCCAATTCTCAAAGTTTCAAGACAAATATTTAGCAGTTGTCAGTCTTTAAAACTAGGAGATATTCACCATGGTTTTTATTCTCATAATATGTACATTATTGAAAAATAAAAGATAAACTAAAAGACAGAGAAAATGCTATCAAATAGCCACCCTTAAAAAAAAGGTGGGGGAGACCTTTGGTTGAGACTTTTGATTTTGGTGGTTCTTATGTTATAGAATCCATTTGACAGCCATTTAGATCTGGATACATAAAGATTATGCAACTAAGATATTCCTTCTCTTTTATTACTTGGAATAGCAATACCTCCTCTGTCATTTAATGTATGTTGGTTTGAAAAAATGTTTTTAAAAGTATGAATTATTTAGACAGAACACAGTAAATAAAAGCACTACGTATTTATATATCTAGGTTAATTTGAGGAACTGTGTAAGTTTAGTAGCAGCAAAATGTTCACCAAGTATTCACTGGTTTAATAATTTTAGTAATTTAGTAAAAAATCTCTTCTTAATTATTATTTTCGAAATTTGGGGAATAAATATGCTGATAATTCTTTTTCAACTCTGACATGTAGCAGCAGGACTGTTTTTAAGATTGGGACCCTATGAGGTACTAAAGCAAGCATTCACTTCTCTTACACTTGAGGTCACAAATTTTTGCAAGTCAAAAATGTTGAGCATGCCAAAAATATCATGCTGCACACTACCAAATAAAAGAACACTGTTATTCTTACAAGGAAAGGTTTGACAAGACAGGAAATAGGCAGGGTCAGAGAAGTTTACTTAATACCGAGTCTTATTTAACCATCGTGAAGCCAAAATACAATGACAGTTTAAAAAAAATAAACAAATAGCTGTTACACAAAACAAAACCCCAGGATACATGGTCTCTACTGGAACTGATTATTAGATTTTTAGCAAATACAGGAAGTGGATAACCCCAGAGAGTCCTCACAAAATTTCTAGACATCTTCCCCATTTACTTTTGTCACATGCGCTTCACTGAGACAATGTGGATTAAAGTAGTTTTAATTTGTGGGTAGAAATTTGAACAAAGAAAAATTGATCTTAACATGCTGCAAAATACCTTCATTAAAGGGCAATCATTTTAAAAGTTGCATTCTCCTAAAAATGGGGAGGGAAGAGAAAGAAAAAAGAAAATGGAAGATAGGAAAAATCTAGCTGTTCATTACAATTTTCCATTTTTTGTTTAAACACAGCAGGAGGGCAAAGCTGCTGGCTTCTCTTCATCCTTGCAAATGCCAGGAGGGATTATGCAAACCCTACAACCACCCAAATCTTATTTAAAGTTATAATCATTGTTCTCATTTAATGACTTTCGCCTGCTTTCACTCAATTATTGCTGCATCTTGTTTTCTGCCAGTTTGGACCCACTGGGAGTCGTTGATTCATAATTGCAGATAAACCTTTTTTTAAAAAAGAAACATGCTACCTTTACAAAAAGCAAACATCAAGTGACATCTAGTGGATATTTGAATATCATTTTCTAAGGCCTCTGAATAGCAATATTCTCAACAATATGTTATCTTAATATTGCTTATAATTTATGTTTCTCAGCTAGAGCCTCTGTCTTTTCCTAAGACAGAAAGACAAGCTATCAGATAGAAAAGTTGTCGTTTTCTTTTCTCAAAGAAAATTTCTCTTTCCATTAGTATGTGAATAATAATTCTCAGGATAAAGCACCCTGGAAATAACTCATCTGTAACTCATGCTATAAGTGTGAAAAAAACGTTACAGTATATCCAACATTGAACATTTTTGAGCAATTATCAACTGTGTAGATAGTTCTTAAAAGAAGATGGCACTTCGAGTCTCAAATTCCTCTTTTTATCTATAATCTTAAAGAGCACTATAAATCTAGCAAATCTATATTTAGTCCAGATATTGTCCCTATTTTCCTTGAGAATGCTGTAGGAGAATTATGCAAGTATTTAGGTCCACTTTCCATAACCTTTGGTAATTTTTGCTGGTTCACCACAAGTTACTGAAAAGAGTGACTTAATCAGAGTCACACACAAAGCTGTTGAAAACTTAATTGATTGGGATTGCTGAACAGTTCCTCTCCAGAGATTTCATGTGTCTGAAAGGCTTCATGGAGAATAAATCCCCTGCATTGATGTCTAGAGACTGCATTTGTAAGAGACAGAAAGGGAAATTATTGACTGAGAAATTGAAAGATGGTGTTTAAATTTAGTATTTTCTTTCCTTTCAAGGAAAGGAAACTTGGAATATGCAACTGTAACCCAAATGCCAGCTGTCTGGTTGTCCCCAAGTCTTCCAGTCTTTTAGAGTTGCTCTTCATTTTAATAATAAAACACACACACACACACACACACACACACACACTCACAGCCCTGAGTAAAGCCCTTCTCTGACTTCCTGCAGAAAATCTATCATCCCTTTCCCCCCTGCATTCCCCCAATAATTTCAAGAATTCTTGGGAGCTCTGCTTATTCTTAATCTCAGCTCTGCATCAAGCTTAATACTACTGTCTTATTCTTTATCCACTTCAGCCCAAATGCAAACTGTTTTTTGCTTTTTGCCCCCAGTCCAAAGTGACACTTAAGCAATGTGTGTAGTCAACTTTATTGAAGTTTGGGTAATAGGAGGGAAGCTAAAGCACAGACGGCTCAGTAAACAGATTAAAATGTAATCTATGCAGTGATACTATGTCTGGGCTTTGTTTCAAAATAATTCATTGGGGTTGGGGATGGGGGAATAGGTGGAGACACAGAAGAAACAAAATCAGCTAAGAGCTGATAATTGTTGAAGTTGAGTGATGAGTACATGGGATTCCTCATACTACAAATTCTACTTTTGTACATGATTGAAATTTGTATAATAGCTATTTGAGAGAGGAAGTTCCTTGGTCATCCCTGATGCAGGAAATTTCTCTGGCTTCCAGGCCCTTCTCCAATTAGCCTCTTACCACATTTTGGGACCCCCTCCCAGAACTTCTGAGTCTCACTGTCTCTCCTCCTTCTCAGGCTGCCCAAGCAAGCCTTGAGCTCTGGACACACTCTAATACTGGGGGAGCCCAGCAGAATGGTTTGCTGACTCCCTAAAAATTCAAGAAACCAGTTTTCACCCTAAGAGGAATTTTGCCCTAGCTTTACAAAATAACATCAGGTAAAACTAGCATAACACCTGAAGTGTATAGAATTTTTTTTAAAGTTAGTTCTCTTCCACTTACTATTTGTATTTTAATGGAAGTCTTGACAAGTGATTCTAGCAAAAGTTAATATAGATAGTATATCAGGACAAAGCAGCTAAAAGATGATATTCTATACCTACAAACAAGTCTTGGGGAGAAATAAGTAAACTGTGGCAAAAGAGTAATTATTTTTGCCTCTTAACAAAAGATGTTCAGAGCAGACGTTGTGTCATACATAAATAAAACTATCTTTAAAAATAATTTTTGGGGGCTTCCCTTGTGGCGCAGTGGTTGAGAGTCCGCCTGCCGATGCAGGGGACACGGGCTTGTGCCCCAGTCTGGGAAGATCCCACATGCTGCGGAGCGGCTGGGCCCGTGAGCCATGGCCGCTGAGCCTGCGCGTCCAGAGCCTGTGCTCCACAACGGGAGAGGCCACAACAGTGAGAGGCCTGCGTACCGCAAAAAATAAAAATAATAATAAATAATAATAATATATATATTTTTGCTACTCAATTATACTGCAGTAGCCAAGTGCTAGGCAGCTATCACAGTAGGCTCATCAGAGGTGCATGGGAGACCTGAGGAGTCTGAACCCTGCCCCCCAACCATGAACTTGGTGAGGGGGAGAGGGAGGTGCACCACTGGCTCCCGGTTCATGATGGTGATTAACCCAGTCTCTCTCCTGTCGTAGCATCAATTAGCAACCGCTCCTTTCGCTTTGTCTACTTTGGCCTAGAAAATGAAAGCTTTGCTTAGTGCAGGTCTGAAGTCAGCTGAGATTAATGTTCAAACCCCCCAAAAATGTGTGCTTACAAAAAGAGGAAATGAAGTCATGTAAGGAAAAAGACTTTTCACACTTTTCACAAAATACTTGTACAGGAAGAATAAGAGAATTTGCTCTGGATGATTATGCTAATAAGGCAAAGGTGGAAACTGTGCCTGTTGTCCCCATTTAATATTCCCAAGAGGAAGGAAAGGGATTCAGAGATTTGGGGACGGGGAGGGAGACACTTGCCAAAGGCCTCTGAGCAAGGGACTCAAAAAAGTGGACGTGTCACCATTGGCATGTGCCATTGTCCCCAAACACATGCAAGACAATGTCAGCACTCACTTCTGGCTCTAAATTGAAAAAACACTTCCTCTCCTTCTGCCAGCACCATTTTCCCTCCTCCTCACCCCTGGAGTCTGACACAGTTTCCATTCCGAGGAGACCCGGTAATGACTCCAAGGAGACTGGGTAACATATTCCAGTGAAAGAGCTGGCAGACAGCGTGAGACAGCACGGGGATAAGTTTAGGCTGACATGAATTAGGAAGCATTTTTAAGTTATCCTTTGAAGTTTTTATTGCCTTATCATCAAACGGCTTCTCTTCTTTGGCTGTATATTGATTTTTCTGACTATGAAAAAGCGTTTCATCTCTTCTATGATAATCAAACAGTCTCAGTCAACGGGCACCTTCTTTTTTCTGAACCATATTATTGCACATATCATGGAATTATCCTACACTCCCCATCTGACAGGACCCCCATACAGCATTAGTCTCTTTCTAATGTTATTTTCCCTGTCATGTCCAACAATATAATGTTTACATTCCAAACATATAGCTGCAGGGATCATTTCATTATTTGCCTTTGCTCTAGTCAAGGTCTATTTTACGAGAGCTTCCTGTCATTTGTCCTGATCTACGCTACTGTTTGTCAAAACATCACCTCTGAAATTGCCTGCTTCCCTAAGATGCCAGAAAAAAAAATATTTCATGTCAACTAAAAATTAAGTCATTATAAATCCCACAGAGGTTTCTAAATGGGGTCACCCTTGGGATTTTATTTTTCTTTACGTATAATGCGCTTTCTAATAGTCAAAGTGATTGGACTTGAAGAGTATTTTTGTCTTATTTCCCCTCTAGCCCCTGGCACATTAGAAAATAGTCACAAAAAGGTGGCTTCTTTTTTATCTACTTGTACAATGTGTGATGACAGGGCCAACCTCATATTTGGTTCATACCTGAGTGGAAAGTTGGGTTAACGTCTTTCCTGAGTGGAGAAGGGGTATGAGACCCTTAATCAGGAACCTGGAAACTAGCCCTACAACTACTGTGGTTTGGTTGGTTTCATGACCCCAAACACATAAACTCCTTTAGGTTCAGGCAATTCATTCGTTATCTAACAATGTCTTAGGTCAGCTTGAAAGATGCAGTCCCTATGTTGTTCTTACAGTTTCTCACTGTCATTTTCATCCATCTTTCCTTTGCCATCCTCTGTGCTCATTAGCTGGCTATTTTGGTGACGGCTTCTTAACCTCATTGTCACAGACATCAGATTAATATCAATTCCTGAAGCTCAGCTCTGGTGATGTTACTCTTTGCCCCAAACTCTTCCATGGCTGGTTATTGCTTCCCTGGTGTTTAGGACCCTCCAGAGTGAACCTGCAACCTACAATTCCAGGATGCTTACCAGCGATTTTCTATATGTCCTTTACACTCCAGTCTATTTGAACTTTCATTTTCCCATTTTATGAATATGCCTTGTGTCTTCTTTGTATTTTCAAGGTATATCACCTACTGCAGAGATTTCTATATTTATCTTACTTCCCCTGCTAGATGGTAACATTCCTGAAGATAATTGTGACCATTTATTGACCAAATATTCTTTGCTATGAACTGTGTGAGATACTTTACATCCATCAACTCTAGATTTTCTAATAATGTAAGGTGGATATTACTATCTTGATTTTTCAGATGGGAAGATAGCGGTTAGATGATGTCCTCAAGGTCATGTAGCTAGCATGTGACAGCTCATGTCTTAGTTGTTTCATGTATATCATCTAGAAAAACACTAAATTGAATAAATGATGATGCTGGCACTTGTTCAGCACACAGATGCTAGGCAATTACAAGTGTGAATAAATGAATGAATGACGGGATTTTATACCTTAAATTAGCCCCCTAACTTTAGATAATTGCCACCAGGTGGCAGTAGTTCACCACAGCCATACAGTCAGGTCCAAAGATTCACTAAATGGAATAAGAGAGCTGGAAGGGACACTGGAGATTATCTGAGGAGTTTGCCCTATTTTATGCTAAGAAAATTGAGAATCTGTAAAGTTATTTTATTTACTCAACATCTTTTAGTTAGTGAAAGAGTGGAACTTAAACTTAGGTCTAAAATTACCAAAGCCAGTGCTTTACCATTAGACTAACTTGTATATTTTTTCTTCAAAACTTATAATTTATAGTAATAATTTTCCCACTGAGTATTAAAATATTCAGTAAAATAGTAAATGTAATCAAAACTAAAGAAATATATTTTATCATAAAGTTTTAAGTGTTTCCCTTAACCAAGTAATAAAGTTTTCATGTTAAAAGTTGTTAAGATATAGATAATGCAAAAAGGAAAAATACTAGCAATTCCAACAGCCAGAGATAATAATTATTTTGGAATATATTCTCCCAGAGGATTCTTTACTCATCTGTAAAACCCATTTTTTAAATTAGGATCAATCCAAGACATAATTTAGTAATTTGTTAACTTTAATTTCTCTCTATAATCTTACTTTCATAAATAGTTCCTTGACATTATCTTTAGGAGACCTCCTGGACCTTAAAAATTCTCCCAAATTAACCACGTTTAGTTGCTAGTAAAGGGAGACCATTTTTATATTTATTTATTTATTTATTTATTTATTTAACATCTTTATTGGAGTATAACTGCTTCCCACTACCTATCTATTTTACATTTGGTAGTGTATATATGTCCATGCCACTCACTCACTTAGTCCCAGCTTACCCTTCCCCCTTCCCGTGTCCTCAAGTCCATTCTCTATGTCTGTCTTTATTCTTGTCCTGCTCCTGGGTTCTTCAGAACAATTATTTTTTTTTCTTTAGATTCCATATATATGTGTTAGCATACGGTATTTGTTTTTCTCTTTCTGACTTAACTTCACTCTGTATGACAGACTCTAGGTCCATCCACCTCACTAGAAATAACTCAATTTCATTTCTTTGTATGGCTGGGCAATATTCCATTGTATATATGTGCCACATCTTCTTTATCCATTCATCTGTTGATGGAAACTTGGGTGCTTCCATGTCCTGGCTATTGTAAATAGAGCTGCAATGAACATTGTGGTATATGACTCTTTTTGAATTATGGATTGCTCAAGGTATATGGCCAGTAGTGGGATTGCTGGGTCGTATGGTACTTCTATTTTTAGTTTTTTAAGGAACCTCCATACCGTTCTCCATAGTGGCTCTATCAAGTTACATTCCCACCAACAGTGTAGGAGGGTTCCCTTTTCTACACACCCTCTCCAGCATTTACTGTTTGTAGATAATCTGATGATGGCCATTCTGACTGGTGTGAGATGATACCTCATTGTAGTTTTGATTTGCATGTTGAGCATCCTTTCATGTGTTTGTTGGCAATCTGTATATCCTCTTTGGTGAAATGTCTATTTAGGTCTTCTGCCCATTTTTGGATTCGGTTGTTTGTTTTTCCGATATTGAGCTGAATGAGCTGCTTGTAAATTTTGGAGATTAATCCTTTGTCAGTGGCTTAGTTTGCAAATATTTTCTCCCATTCTGAGGGTTGTCATTTTGTCTTGATTATGGTCTCATTTGCTGCTCAAAAGCTTTTAGGTTTCATTAGGTCCCATTTGTTTATTTTTGTTTTTATTTCCATTTCTCTGGGAGCTGTGTCAAAAAGGATCTTGCTGCGATGTATGTCATAGAGTGTTCTGCCTATGTTTTCCTCTTCCTACGAGTTTAATAGTGTCTGACCTTACATTTAGGTTTTTAATCCATTTTGAGTTTATTTTTGTGTATGGTGTTAGGGAGTGTTCTAATTTCATTCTTTTACATGTAGCTGTCCAGTTTTCCAAGCACCACTTATTAAAGAGGAAGTCTTTTCTCCATTTTATATTCTTGCCTCCTTTATCAAAGATAAGGTGACCATATAGGCATGGCTTTCTCTCTGGGCTTTCTATCCTGTTCCATTTAACGATATTTCTGTTTTTGTGCCAGTACCATGCTGTCTTGATGACTGTAGCTTTGTAGTATAGTCTGAAGTCTGGGAGCTGAATTCTTCCAGCTCCGTTTTTCTTTCTCAAGATTGCTTTGGCTATTCGGGGTCTTTTTTGTTTCCATACAAATTGTGAAATTTTTTGTTCTAGTTCTGTGAAAAATGCCATTGGTAGTTTGAGAGGGATTGCATTGAATCTGTAGATTGCTTTGGGTAGTATAGTCATTTTCACAATGTTGATTCTTCCAATCCAAGAACATGGTATATCTCTCCATCTCTTTGTATCATCTTTAATTTCCTTCATCAGTGTTTTATAGTTTTGAGCATACAGGTCTTTTGTCTCCTTATGTAGGTTTATTCCTAGGTATTTTATTCTTTTTGTTGCAATGGTAAATGGGAGTGTTTCCTTAATTTCTCTTTCAGATTTTTCATCATTAGTGTATAGGAATGCAAGGGATTTCTGTGCATTAATTTTGTGTCCTGCTACTTTACCAAATTCATTGATTAGCTCTAGTAGTTTTCTGGTAGTGTCTTTAGGATTCTCTGTATAGTATCATGTCATCTGCAAAAAGTGACAGATTTCTTCTTTTCTGATTTGGATTCCTTTTATTTCTTTTTCTTCTCTGATTGCTGTGGCTAAAACTTCAGAAACTATGTTGAATAATAGTGGTGAGAGTGGACAACCTTGTCTTGTTCCTGATCTTAGAGGAAATGTTTTCAGTTTTTCACCATTGAGAACAATGTTGGCTCTGGGTTTGTCATATATGGCCTCTATTATGTTGAGGTAAGTTCCCTCTGTGCCTACTTTCTGGAGGGTTTTTATCATAAATGGGTGTTGAATTTTGTTGAAAATTTTCTGCATCTATTGAGATGATCATATGGTTTTTATAGTTCAATTTGTTAATATGGTGTATCACGTTGATTGATTTGCATATATTGAAGAATCCTTGCATCCCTGGGATAAACCCCACTTGATCATGGTGTATGATCCTTTTAATGTGCTGTTGGATTCTGTTTGCTAGTATTTTGTTGAGGATTTTTGCATCTATGTTCATCAGTGATATTGGCCTGTAGTATTCTTTCTTTGTGACGTCTTTGTCTGTTTTTGGTATCAGGGTGATGGTGGCCTCGTAGAATGAGTTTCCGAGTGTTCCTCCCTCTGCTATATTTTGGAAGATTTTAAGGAGGATAGGTGTTAGCTCTTCTGTGAGCGTTTGATAGAATTCGCCTGTGAAGCCATCTGACCCTGGGCTTTGTTTGTTCGAAGATTTTTAATCACAGTTTCAATTTCAGTGCTTGTGATTGGTCTCTTTATATTTTCTATTCTTCCTGGTTCAGTCTTGGAAGGTTGTGCTTTTCTAAGAATTGGTCCATTTCTTCCAGATTGTCCATTTTATTGGCATATAGTTGCTTGTAGTAATCTCTCATGATCCTTTGTATTTCTGCAGTGTCAGTTGTTACTTCTTTTTCATTTCTAATTCTATTGATTTGAGTCTTCTCCCTTTTTTTCTTGAGGAGTCTGGCTAATGGTTTATCCATTTTATTTACCTTCTCAAAGAACCAGCTTTTCATTTTATTGATCTTTGCTATCGTTTCCTTCATTTCTTTGTCATTTATTTCTGATCTGATCTTTATGATTTCTTTCCCTCTGCTAACTTTGGGGTTTCTTTTGTTCTCTTTTCTCTAGTTGCTTTAGGTGTAAGGTTAGGTTGTTTATTTGAGATGTTTCTTGGTTTTTGAGGTGGGATTGTATTGCTATAAACTTCCCTGTTAGAACTGCTTTTGCTGCATCCCATCAGTTTTGGGTTGTAGTGGGGTTTTTTTGTCATTTGTTTCTAGGTATTTTTTGATTTCCTCTTTGATTTCTTCAGTCATCTCTTGGTTATTAAGTAGTGTATTATTTAGCCTCCATGTATTTGTATTTTTTACAGATTTTTTTCCTATAATTGATATCTAGTCTCATAGCATTGTGGTTGGAAAAGATACTTGATATGATTTCAATTTTCTTAAATTTACCAAGGCTTGATTTGTGACCCAAGATATGATCTATCCTGGAGAATGTTCCATGAGCACTTGAGAAGAAAGTGTATTCTGTTGTTTTTGGATGGAATGTCCTATAAATATCAATTAAGTCCATCTTGTTTAATGTATCATTTAAAGCTTGTATTTCCTTATTTATTTTCATTTTGGATGATCTGTCCATTGGTGAAAGTAGGGTGTTAAAGTCCCCTACTATGATTGTGTTACTGTCGATTTCCCCTTTTATGGCTGTTAGCATTTGCTGTATGTATTGAGGTGCTCCTATGTTGGGTGCATACTTATTTACAATTTTTATATCTTCTTGGATTGATCCCTTGATCATTATGTAGTGTCCTTCTTTGTCTCTTGTAAGAGTCTTTATTTTCAAGTCTATTTTGTCTGATATGAAAATTGCTATTACAGCTTTGTTTTGATTTCTATGGAATATCTTTTTCCATCTCCTCACTTTTAGTCTGTATGTGTCCCTAGGTCTGAAGTGAGTCTTTCGTAGACAGCATATATATGGGTCTTGTTTTTGTATCCATTCAGCCAGTCTGTGTCTTTTGGTGGGAGCATTTAAGCTATTTACATTTAAGGTAGTTATCGATATGTAGGTTCCTATTACCATTTTTATAATTGTTTTGGATTTGTTATTGTAGGTCTTTTCCTTCTCTTGTGTTTCCTGCCTAGAGAAGTTCCTTTAGCATTTGTTGTAAAGCTGGTTTGGTGGTGCTGAATTCTCTTAGCTTTTGCTTGTCTGTAAAGGTTTTAATTTCTCTGTCGAATCTGCATGAGATCTTTGCTGGGTAGAGTAATCTTGGTTTAGGTTTTTCCCTTTCATCACTTTAAATATGTCCTGCCACTCCCTTCTGGCTTGCAGAATATCTGCCGAAAGATCAGCTGTTAACCTTATGGGGATTCCCTTGTATGTTATTTGTTGTTTTTCCCTTTCTGCTTTTAATATTTTGTATTTAATTTTTGATAGTTTGGTTAATATGTGTCTTCGTGTGTTTCTCTTTGGAATTATCCTGTATGGGACTTTCTGTGCTTCCTGGACTTGATTAAACCATTTCCTTTCCCACATTAGGGAAGTTTTCAACTATAATCTCTTCAAATATTTTCTCAGTCCCTTTTTCTCTTCTTCTTCTGGGACCCCTATAATTCGAATGTTGGTGTGTTTAATGTTGTCCCAGAGGTCTTTGAGACTGTCCTCAATTTTCCATTCTTTTTCCTTATTCTGCTCTGCAGTAGTTATTTCCAGTATTTTATCTTCCAGGTCACTTATCCGTTCTTCTGCCTCAGTCATTCTGCCATTGATTCCTTGTAGAGAATTT
Organism: Mesoplodon densirostris; assembly: GCF_025265405.1. Taxonomy (NCBI): domain Eukaryota; kingdom Metazoa; phylum Chordata; class Mammalia; order Artiodactyla; family Ziphiidae; genus Mesoplodon; species Mesoplodon densirostris. Next base: position 93,127,351 of record NC_082664.1, on the reverse strand, counting down.
TCAATTTCATTTATGGTGTTGTAAGAACCCTCACAAAATACACACTCACAAAAAGAGAAAAAGGCAAAAAATATATATATCATTGCTCCCCAAGTCCACCACCTCAATTTTCGGATGGTTCATTGTCTACTCAGGTATTCCACAGATGCAGGGGACATCAAGTTGATTGTGGAGATTTAATCTGCTGTTCCTGAGGCTGCTGGGAGTGATTTCCCTTTCTCTTCTTTGTTTGCACAGCTCCTGGCGTTCAGCTTTGGATTTGTCCCCGCCTCTGAATGTAGGTCACCCGCAGGCATCTGTTCTTCACCCAGACAGGGTGGGGTTAAAGTAGCAGCTGATTAGGGGGTTTTGGCTCACTCAGGCCACGGGGAGTGAGGAGCATGGAATGTGGGGCGAGCCTGTGGTGGCAGAGGCCATTATGACGTTGCAGCAGCCTGAGGCACGCGTGTGTTTCCCTTCCAAGGGAAGTTGTCCATGGATCACAGGACGCTGGCAGTGGCGGGCTGCACAGGCTCCTTGGACGGGAGGTGTGGATAGTGACTTGTGCTTGCACACAGGCTTCTTGGTGGCTGCAGCAGCAGCCTTAACGTTTCATGCCTGTCTCTGGTGTCCGCACTGATAGCCATGGCTCGCACTTGTCTCTGGAGCTCATTTAGGCAGTGCTCTGAATTCCCTCTCCTTGCCCACCCCAAAACAGTGGTCTCTTGCCTCTTAGGCAGTTCCAGACTTTTTCCCAGATTCCCTCCCGGCTAGCTGTGTCGCACTAGCCCCCTTTAGGCTGTGTTCATGCCCCTAAAACATCCTCTCCCTGGAATCCGACCAAAGCCCAAGCCTCAGCTCCCAGCCCCCGCCCACCCTGGCAGGTGAGCAGATGAGCCTCTCAGGCTGGTGAGTGCTGGTCGGCACCGATCCTCTGTATGTGAATCTCTACACTTTGCCCTCTGCACCCCTGTTGCCGTGCTCTCCTCCATGGCTCCAAAGCTTCCCCCCCCCCACCTACTGTCTCCTCCAGTGAAGGGGCTTCCTAGTGTGTGGAAACGTCTCCTCCTTCACAGCTCCCTCCCAGAGGTGCAGGTCCTGTCCTTATTATTTTGTCTTTTTTTTTTCTTTTTACTTTTGCCCTACCCAGGTGTGTGGGGAGTTTCTTGCCTTTTGGGCAGTCAGGTCTTCTGCCAGCGTTCAGTAGGTGTTCTGTAGTTGTTCCACATGTAGATGTATTTTTGATGTATTTGTGGGGAGGAAGGTGATCTCCACGTCTTACTCTTCCGCCATCTTGAAGGTCCGACCATTTTTTTTTTTTTTTTTTTTTTTTTGCGGTATGCGGGCCTCTCACTGTTGTGGCCTCTCCCGTTGCGGAGCACAGGCTCCGGATGCGCAGGCCCAGCGGCCATGGCTCACGGGCCCAGCCGCTCCGCGGCATATGGGATCCTCCCAGACCGGGGCACGAACCCGTATCCCCTGCATCGGCAGGCGGACTCTCAACCACTTGCGCCACCAGGGAGGCCCCCGACCATTTTTAATATATTTATCTTCATATACTTCTTGAGAAGACTCCCTCAGTGAAAATTTCAGTTTCATTTATATTTTTCCCTTTTCTCATTCTCTTTTCAGTAAGTAAAAGAGCAATGTCAGGGCTTCCCTGCTGGCGCAGTAGTTGAGAATCCTCCTGCAGATGCAGGGGACACGGGTTTCCTCCCTAGTCTGGAAGATCCCACATGCTGCTGAGCAACTAAGCCCCATGCACTACAACTACTGAGCCTGTGCTCTAGAGCCTGTGAGCCACAACTACGAGCCTGCGTGCTGCAACTACTGAAGCCTACATGCTTAGAGCCAGTGCTCCGCAAAAAGTGAAGCTACCACAATGAGAAGCCCGTGCACCGCAACAAAGAGTAGCCCCTGCTTACCGCAACTAGGGAAACCCTGTGGGCAGCAATGAAGACCCAACACAGTCAAACATAAAAAAAAAAAAAAAGAGCAATTTCAAAACACTGTGTACACAATCCATCCAAATGGAGATGTCTTTTCAGCAAGACATTTTACTTTCACTTTTGAGAAATTGTTCCTCCCCACCTCACCTCTCTTCTCAGGATGATGATACAATACTAGAGGGTATTTCTCAGCTAAAAGGATCAGGTCAGTTACAAAAATAGTATATTTTACACTAATGAGCAGAAGATAAAATGGCTCCAAATGCCTAATCAAAGATCACAGTATTACCTTTACTTGAGTGATTACATGCCTCTTAGCGTGGATTTTGCATGTAAAGCTTTCTCTACATCCAGGGATGCTCTCTGAATCTATAAATATTACTACAAAAGTTATTGTTGAATTTTGGCCAAGACGATTTGTCCTCTGTAATCGTCAATTCTTGTAACTCTCAATCTATCACCATTACCTTAAGGGTATATGCAGTAGAGGTTAGCAGTAGGAAAAGAAAGTTGTGAGGGATGGGGGTCGAGGTGTGTGTGTGTTGGTGCTCTCCTAACAAGGACCACTGCTGGAGTTGAAGTGGGGAAAGAAGAGCAAATGAGAAGTTGGATCAAGTGTGATTTGGGGACGGTCAGAGCAAGAGGATTGGGGTAGGTAGGAGCCCTGCTCAGAATGGTCTATATGACAACTTGGACTTAGTACTCATGTAATTATGTTAATATGCCCAAGGTCCATTAACCCCAAACACAAAACAACAAGTACCTACATATCTCAGCCCTCTAGTCTTCCACCATTCTTTCACTGATAAGATGGAAAATGAATTTGAGGAAATAATTATTTGACATCTCCTGCCAGGTGGGATGGAGATGGTCATGTGGCAAGAAATACAGTACGTTCCCTACATACGCACGAGTTCCATTCTGAGAGCGCGTTCGTAAGTCCAATTTGTTCCTACGTCCAACAAAGTTAGCCTAGATACCCAACTAACTAACTATCAGCTATATAGCTCAGGATTGTAATAGGTTTATAATACTTTTCACACAAATAATACATAAAAAACAAACACAAAAAATAAAACATTTTTAATCCTACAGTACAGTACCGTGAAAAATACAGTAGTATAGCACAACAGCTGGCATACAGGGGCTGGCATCGAGTGAACAGGAAGAAGAGTTACTGACTGGAGGAGGGAGAGGAGGTGGGAGGTGGTAGAGCTGAAGGATCATCAGCAATAGGAGACGGAGGGCAAGCTGCAATTTCACTCACACCTGACATTGATGGCACAGCTTCTGGTTCCTTGCGGGATTCAATTCTATCTGCCCTCTTTAAAAAGCAATCCAGTGATGTCTGGGTAGTAGCTCTTTCTTTCTCATCATAGATGACACAGTAGCACTGGATTGCATTCTGAACGGCTGCTGCAACCTTTGTGTACCATTGTGTTCAGGTCCTGTGTCTCAAAAACTAACAGTGCATCCTCAAATAAAGAAAATCCTCTGCCATTTCCTGCATCATGAATCTCTTCAGTTCTTCAGTTACTTTTTCTTCCTCTTGTCTCTCTTCATCCTTTCTCTGGGCCTCCAATACCCGGCACTTCTTAGCAGTACCAGCTACATCACCACTGCTTTTATGCTTGCTTCCGGACATCCTGGGCTTGAAATAAAGATACTGTACTACTGCCCTACACAAAAGCAAACCACTTGTAGAGGATGCACATATGTGACAATGTACGCCAGACACATGAACTAACTTACGTGATTGGACATGCAAACGCACGTTTGCATCTTTGAAAGCTCGCAACTTGAAGGTTCGTATGTAGGGGATTTACTGTACTGTGTAGGGAAGGTGCTTTGAAATCCAAATCTTGGGCCTTCCCCCACCTCCATCCCCCCATTCATTTAGGCTCCCTGTTTAAATACTAGTATGTAGATTCCTCTACAGATAGCCACCAAGGGAAATTAACTGAAGGAGCATCAGATTAGTTTGTAGGAGTCTCCCTGATTATTTCTCTTCTGATGTATACAGCACCAAGGACAGGAGTGGATAGTGGGCATCATTAGTGAGTGAGGCAGAACTGTCAAGGGAGAAGAAAACTGCCTGGTTTCTGCCTGGAAAGAAACTGAATGGTAATTGCTATTCAATTTGTAGTTAATTGATAATCAAAGTGCAGCCCTACATGTGAAAATGATGCTTCTCTTTGGTCATCAGTAAAAAACTGGTTTCCTTTGTAGCAGAAAGAAGACTTGCCCTAATAAAGGACTGCTTCCTGGTTTTCCTTTGCTACCAACTGAATCTAGCTGATTGAAATAAGGCAAAGCTGAAATGAGCTCAGGAACCAAGCCTTATTTATTTATTTATTTATTTAGCGGTATGTGGACCTCTCACTGTTGTGGCCTCTCCAGTTGCAGAGCACAGGCTCCGGATGCGCAGGCTCAGTGGCCATGGCTCACGGGCCCAGCCACTCCGCGGCATGTGGGATCCTCCCGGACTGGGGCACGAACCTGCGTCCCCTGCATCGGCAGGCGGAGTCTCAACCACTGCGCCACCAGGGAAGCCCCCAAGCCTTATTAACATAGGGTTTCACTTCCTAGAAAACTGGTCCAGACCATTATTTAGGTGTTCCTATCCTGCAGTTATTCACTATTCCATCCACTTTTGTTTCATACTGTTTTCTAAACGTTGTATTTCATAATAAAACAAAGTAAAAATATTATAAAATATTTGAACTTTACATACATAACAGGGAAAATGTCTCCAATAATCCCAACGCAACAGACTGTATTGTAGTCTTTCACATGGCATTTCCTTTTCTTGCTTTTTCCATATGGCATTTGCACTTTCTTTGCTTTTTTCACTGTCTTACGCAAGTTCCATGAGTCTGCCCTATGCCACTGTTAAGGAAAAACAGCTTTTTTTCTTCCTGTGTAGGGAAAGACTTAGTTCTTTCCTAACATGTCTTCCCTCCCTGTGAGTCTCCTTTACTACTCACAGAAAACACTTCACTTCTGGGTACCAAACTTGTGCAAGCTTTTTCCCACACCAAGCAATTCTGTGACACCAGCTGCGTGTTCTACAATTCCTCAGTCTGACACTGTGTCCTTGGAGATAGCCTCAGATACCGCAGGTTAAGGGCTCAGTCCCATAAGACTGACCACTCTCTCCCAACCATCCTTCCCACCACTTCAGACACCAGCTGCAAGCTCAGGTTTTCGCCTGTGCTTCTGACCAACTATAGAAGTTCCAAAGACCTCCTCTCCTTGGGGTCAATTAATTTGCTAGAGCAGTTCACAGAACTCAGGAAAACACTTATGTTTGCTAGTTTATTATAAAAGGATATGATAAAAGATACAGGTGAAAATACAGATGGGAGAGGTGCAGAGGGCAAGATACGTGGGAAGGGGCACGGAACTTCCATAACCTGTCCAGGCGCACCACTCTCCCAGCCCAACCTGTGAGCTCTCTGAGCCCTGTTCTTTTTGGGATTTTATGGAGGCTTCATCACGTAGGAACGATCCATGATTACTTCCAATTTCAGCCCTTCTCCCTTCACAAGAGAATGGGGGTGGGGCACGGGGTGGGCACTGAAAATTCTAAGCTTCTGATCATGTCTCGGTCCCTCTTTCCAGTGACCAGCCCTCATTCAGGAGCCATCCAGGAGCCCACCCACAGTCACCCCATTAGAACAAGACACTCCTACCACCCACAAAATTACAAGGGTTTCAGGAGCTCTGTCAGGAACAGAGGTCAAAGACCAACATAGAACAAGAGATGTTCCCAGTGTTCTTATCACCAGGGGGTCAGAGACCAATATCTATTTTCTATTATCTCACAGCCACTCTCTTCTATAGATGAAATTCACTGATCCTAGCTTCAGTCCCTCAGGTCACATATGACAAGCCTAATTCCCTGAGTCTTTAGACTATAAGAACATCTATTATATCCCTGGGACCTTCTGCCATCCCCCACCCCATTCCTCCCATCCCAACAAATACACTTCTCCAGACAAAAACCAAAACTTAAGACAAAAAAAACTCCATACCAGGTCTCTCATCTATCCCCCATGGATATCATTCTGGTCTCTAACTTTAGAGTAGCTTCAGATCTGAGCATCTTCCTTTAAGTATGGTACCAAGATGGAAACATATTCCAGGTATGAACAAGCTAGAGGAAGATTTTCATTAACCATCTCTTCCATTCTATATTCTCTTTACCACTTGAAAGACTGAAGATACTGCAAAGAACATGAGCTTTGAAGCCATAGGACCTGAATTTTAATAGTGGTCATCATTAGCTGAAATGTCTCTGAGCCGATTTTTGTTATCTATAAAAAAAAGTGTTTTATCTGTTCTCCCACAGGCATGTTATGAGAAAGAAATGAACAGTTTGTAAGTGCTTAATATAGTGGACTTAATGTTAACAGTGTAAGCTAAGACCATAACTCTTGGTAGTCACATCATACTCTTTGTTCTTACTCAACTGTTCCTATGTATTGGTCAGGGTTCAGAGAACCTGACTGGCTAGTTTAGCAGAAAAGAATTTATTTAAATTTTACTGACTTCAGAAATAATTTATACCATGACCCAGTACACACATGCACACATAAATATATAATTCAAATAATTGTCACAATATTTACCCATCTGACATGTTGTCCTCTGTTGTTTTTCTATTCAATTTTTTTTAATGCTAGTTATGACCCCTGAATTGATTTCACGACTCACTAATGAATTGTGACCCATAGTTACATTTCCAAAGTAATGGAAAACACTACACTGCAGGGTATTAAATGGCCTAGAGAATCACTAGGACAGAGGAAAAAAACTCTAACCTGTATTTCCAGGAACTGGGTGGCCAAGAGAGCTGCCAGCTCCAGAAGCATTCCATCTGTATGACCCACACCTGCAAAATGATGCCTTTTGAGTCTCACTAGTGCATCTGATTGAAAAAGTCCTGGTGTAAAGGGAAACCCTTTACACCAGAAAAGAAAAGCACACCAAGAAGAAGGATGCAATAGATGTTAATCAAGCTAATTCATGCTGCTGAGACTTACTCAAAGGTACTTGGTTTGGACAAACCCAGTGGCCTAAGCATACCTCTTTACATTTATCCCTATTAAATTGTATATTTTCTTGGATGCAGCCTATTACTGCTACTTCAGTGAGAGAAAGTCACATAACTACAGTTTACTTGATAGAATGAAATTCAGAAGAACCAACTGGAAATTCCCAAGTTACACTTCCTTTCACAAACACACCTCTACCCAGTTAACCTGGGGTCTACAAAAAAGAGAAGTTAAAAAAAAAAAGGAAAAACCTAAAAAAAATAATAATAAACTGAGGATTCTCCTCTTCCCACCCTCACAAAGAATCATAAGTTTAAAAAGACATTTTTTAGACCACTGAAGAGAAGGGAAGAATTAGGAATAATTTTAACTTCTTTTTATTGTCTTTCAGTTCAGTTTATACAGTAATTTGTATCTGTGAAAGAATTCAAATTTATTGAATGAAAGGCATTGCTTATGATATATAAAGCAATTAAAAAATAAGTTACTGAAGGGGTAATATATAGCGAATTAAATAATACAGGTTTTGGGGTAATTGATGTGCATTTAATTTAAAAGAAACTGCATGAGGTCACCACACAGATCTATATAACAGTCAAATGCAGAAAAACACAAGAAAGTAAGTTTCTATGTGATCCCAACAGAGGTATCCTTTCCTTGATCATAAGACAACCAAGTATTTTTAGAAGCTAAAACTGTTAAGTTTACAGAAGTGCAAAACACCAAAACACTTTAAGCAAAGTCTTTATTTTCAAGGAAAAAGTATATTTTCTCATTTTCTGTTCTTGGCATAAATCTTAATTATTTCCAGTGGAACCAAAACCTCCTGAACCCCTTTCAGTGTCATCTAAAACCTGAAAAGACATAAAGGTAGTAAGCCATGTAATTTCAGATCCTCTTTCAGTTCTCTCCAGCTCCAAATTTGTAAGACTTTTATTCTTGCTATACCATTGTTTCAAAAAGGAGATTACAGAAATTAAAATTTTAAAGTTTCATAAATTAAAATATTGAATAAGTTCCAAAAAAGCCAAGGGAACAGTAGAATTTCACAGGCTATTTAAGTGGTTTATTATCCAAAGTGATGCTGTATAATAGCTATGGAAAACATTTCAAGAAATTCTAAGATTTAAATTTTGCCTAAAATAGGACTAGTCACATATTCTACCTCAGATGGTCCCCAACTTAGGATGGTTTGACTTATGATTTTTTGACTTTATGATGGTGTGAAAGTGATTTGCATTCGGTAAAAACTGTGCCCCAACTATTGAATTCTGACCTTTTCCTGGACTAGTGATATACGGTGTGATATTCTTGTGATGCTAGGCAATGGCAGCAAGCTGCAGCCACCAGTCAGCCATGCCATCACAAGGGTGAACCACTGATAACACAACTGTTCTGCACTCATACAACCATTCTATTTTTCACTTTCAGCATGGTAGTCAATAAATTACATGAGATATTCAACACTTTCTTATAAAACAGGCTTTGTGTCATATGCTTTTGTCCAACTGTAGGTTAACGTAAGCATTCTGAGCACGTTTAAGTTAGGCTAGCCTAAGCTATGATGTTCGGTAGGTTAGCTGTATTAAGTGCATTTTCAACTTAAGATATTTTCAACTTATGATGGATTTATTGGGATGTAATCCCATTGTTAAGTCAAGGAAGATCTGTATCTAGTTACAAATAGCATATTAAATCCTCAAAATTTTATTTTTCCTTCACTGAAGATGTTACATCATTTATTCCCTATTCAGTTTTTATGATACTTACTTGAACTTCCTCTATTTCTGGGTAAAATATCCGTTCACAAATGAGCTGTGCAATTCGATCACCCTTTTTGACTTCAAAGGAAAAAAACAAAACAATTTATTACTGATACTGATGCATTCTCTGTATCCTGCCTTGTACTGTACGGTACAATGAGAATTAGAGTAGTATGAGTTACTGAGACATACATAACTTGGAAAACTCACTGCACTTACGTGACTGCATATATTTGACATACCTTCGAACTTTTCTTTGCCAAAATTAAACAGTACAACACCAACATTTCCTCTATAATCTTCATCTATGACACCAGCTAGAAAAAAGAAAAATAATATTAGCTTGGTTTATGGTACCAAAAGACTAAGGGTATATGATTACCTCAAAATCATTCCTAAGTAGCTCTGAGAGTTTTATCCTTACAACGAATATGTGTATCTTGCTCTGGTACTATGTAAAGCCTCAAAACTAAGAAATTACTAAAATGCAAAAAAGAATTAAGAAAGTGGTCCTAATTTTCCAACCTGTCATCCTTACAAATGGTGACCACTACCTATTCTAAATTGGGAGTAGGCACTTAGCATCTCAGACAAGTCATCCTGAATTGTTCTCTCCAATCCTACTGTCTATTTGTGGCACACCTGCCCAAAAGACTAAGAGAAAATTATGATTTGGGTTTTAAAGCCTTCTCCTGGTAGCAACTTCCCACTAACATCCAGATTGAAATATGATTGAGTCATAAATAAAAATGTCAAAAAGCCTAAAGATCTGCAGTAGAATAAGTCAGTGTTAAGCAGCAGTCTAGCAAATATCAGAACATTCCATTTTTATAATAAAAATGGAGCCGAATCGTTCCGTTCACATTCTTCTTCTTTTAACTTAAGCTACCAGCCTTTCTCAGAACATCTCTCAGAAGACATTAGCACATAAGCTTAATAACGAGTACACTTTTACACAGAACCGTGTGTAATTATTACCTGTTTGAGATTATAAACACAAAGGCAGCAAATCTTTGCAGTAGAGAAACTTGAGCCAGGGCCCTGCCTTGGCCTGGAGAAGTACATTTACCGGACTTGCTTGCATCTCTCTTTGGGCCAAGAATCCAAAACATTTCCATAAACACAAGCACAGATAATATAGGTGCACAAGGCCTTCTCATTTCCTTTTTTAATATTGAGAAACAATTCACAATTCAACGGTTCTTAGCATATTCAGAGTTGTGCAAACACGACCACAATCAATTTTAGAACATTTTTATTACCGCAAAAAGAAATCCCGTTAGCAGTCACTCTCCTACCCCCTTCATCCCCCTCAGTGCCTGTCTCCTTTTATACATGTTAATTCTTCCCCCCCAGTTTGTAAAATGCTGGATAGGATTCATGTGAATCTAATTAAACGTAGCTCCATGTCACATCTTACAGCTTCTCATTAACACCTCACTTCTTTAAAAAACAAAACAAAACTCTTATCAAAGAAGAAAAAAGAAAATAAAAAGAATCAGGAATTTAGCTCAATGGGTACTAATGCTGGTTGGTCAGACTCAGAATTATTTGACGGTCAACTGAAAAAAAATTTTTTTTCTTTCTTAGAACAAGGGTAAGCATCCCCTTTCAATTTTCTCATGTGTGGGTGGGGGGAAAGCAAAATTTAAAAAAGTTCCACCATGGGGAAAAATATTCAGAAAACCAACATTTTAGATTTTTCCAGTGGATTAGAGTAGAAGTTTAAATGAACCCCTGTGGTTTATGCATGAATTACTAGGGGTAAGTGAAACTGAACTTAAGCACTTCTTAAAAGGTTCCTGATACAACACTTTTATTAAGAGTTTGAATTAAAGATAAACACATTTTTAACAGCGAGAAGGGTGAGTATAAAAGTGGCTGAAAGTGGTTCATATCATGTCTAGACTGAAGGAAACTATTCTTTTTTGGTTCTACAGCAATAAAACTTTGACCAATTCAAAAAATACTGAAGCCTGGCATCTTTCCCCACTGCCAGTTGATCATTAAATTAGTCCTTGATATTTATTGAAAGAATGGATATAAAAATGAGACCCACTGTTTTCTATATTAGCTAGATGTAGAAAGTTTCAGCTGCAGGAACAGTTTAGATCAGAGTTAATGAAGGAACCCCTCAGCAGCAGGTCATTCCATGCCTCCCATGCCGGAACAAATGACCACACGAGGCCTTGGCATCTCCATGTGGGAGTGCTGAAGCACAGGCTAGCTAGCACTCATTCACCTAGAATGCATTAGATGAAGGCAGTGTGGGCTGACTTCTGAACTCTTGTTTCATTCCCCAAATAGTACAAATACATATGAAGTAAAGGCCAATAATGTTCCCCGACCCTCCCTCAGGTAGCCAATGTTACAATAATGTATTTTACACATTTTCTTCCACCTAAAATATTATTGATATCCTTGGGGAGTAATATATCTAAAAGTCATTCTTTTAGATCCAAGATATGGAAATACAGCACCGTTATTTCTATGTAACTATTCTCTTAGGTAACATCAGACATTCAGGTCGTTTTCACATTTTTCCCATAATAATCAAGGCAGTCCTTTACATACATTCTTGAGTATTAGTGTTTTTTATTCTCATCAAATAGTTTCAAAAAAGCACTTTCCTGGGTTGAAGGGTGTGTATATTTAAAATTTTAATGGATATTGCTAGATAACTTTGCAAAAAAGGTATAGCAATTCAAATTTCTATCAGTGACATTTAAGAATGCCCATTTCCAAACTCCCTGACAGTACCAGATAGTAGCAATCTTTTAAATTCTGGCCAACGTGGTGAGTAAAAAATGGTATCTCATGGCTTTATTTACATTTCCCTGATGACTAGTGAGGCTCGGCTTTTTTCCTCCTTAAGTCCATCGTGCACATTTGCTCGTCCTCTTGTACATTTTATGATCAGTTTTGTTTTTTTTTATCTGTTTGGGTATTTAACTCTTTTTCATATGACTTGCAAGTATTTATTTGTTTACTTTATGGTATCTTCTACAATACAAAAACACTCCTTTTTGTAAAGGCCTTTGCTATGTATCTGTAAAGTAGTCCTATCACACTTATATGTTTGGGTGTCTTGAATTCTGCAAAGCCAGATTATCTACATAGATTTTATCCTTGGCACACAGAAGTTTGAAAAGTCCTTAACTAAAAGAAATGAAGTAATTTGAAGTCAATTAAAATGTATAACAAAAAAAAGGCCCTTCTTTTTTTTAAGTATGAATGCCAATAGTATTAAAAAAAATCTAATAGTTCTAAGTTCATTTATTACTTATTACTCAAAGGCAAACTGACCTTCAAAAAAAACACAAGACTTATTCCTTTTCTACATAAGGGACATAAACATCAGGGATATTTCTCTTCATGAGAAAGCATAAAGTATTTTGAAGTTATCACTGGAAAAACCATGCATTGGAACTGGCAGGGTGATTAACTGACTGCAGGCAAAAGTTTTACTGTGTCAAGACTTTGGCATGTCATTTGTTGGAAACCCTCTTTAGTGAAAACTATCCACACCTACCAGATGTGAATTCTGAACGGAATCCTGCATACTCAACTTTTCCCTTTGACCCTTATTTACAGCCTGGGAATTCTAACAACATCCCTCTTCTGAAATAAAAACTGTGGCCAACTATGATAAACTTGTGCCTAAGAGACATTTCTAAGATACTATGCATCCAAGAACACACCACAATGTGATTGTGTGAATAATACCACACCAACCACCAGGCAAACTAACTTTCCACTGCTTTTACATGAATTTTTTCAGAGGATTGTTTTAAACAGAGCAAAAATTAGTAACAAAGTTGGAAAAAAATGTTTCCATTAAAAAAAAAAAATCTGATAAGTCCCTAAGGGACAGGAAATATCAGATACATTATCATTCAATCTTCCCATCATTCAGGGACAAGCACACTGATTTTCATTGTTATAGATAAGAAAACTGAGGCTCAGAAAAGTTAATAACTAGCTTGTTAGTGACAAAGCTGGGGCCCAAATCCTGTTGTTATTCCAAAGCCCGTGTTCCTTTCACAACCCTTTGAAATTTATTTAAAAATATATACAATCTTTTACATCCTTAAGTTATAGGCCTAAGTGACCATACTGACCTTGTAAAAGTATTTTTGAAAGTCAAGCATAACTGAATCCAGGCAACCCTCAGCCCCCGAGGTCAGTCCATCTCAGTCAAACTCTGCTCCTCTTCAGTCCCTAAGACCTACTTTTAGGCTCCCGACTTGCCCCACAGCACCATCTAGTGACACCATAGGGAGACAGCCCAGGGACAGGCCTCAGCCACATGTTAACCCCTGAAGTGCAGGTAACAGCGAGCTAATTCAGGGCAGGGCTCCGCTGGTGGAGGGAAGGGGCAGGGTGATTCACAGTATTTAACTGCCGTGGAAAGAACAAGGGGATTGGAATAATATGGATGGATTCCAGTTTTTAACGTGTCAACTTGGGCTCATTTCTTTTTTTTTTTTTAAATAAATTTATTTATTTTTGGCTGTGCTGGGTCATCATTGGTGCGTGCAGGGTTTTCTCTAGTTGCGGTCAGCGGGGGTTACTCTTCATTGCGGTGTGCGGGCTTCTCATTGTGGTGGCTTCTCTTGTTGCAGAGCATGGGCCCTAGAGCACGTGGGCTTCAGTAGTTGTGGCATGTGGGCTCAGTAGTTGTGGCTCACGGGCTCTAGAGTACAGGCTCAGTAGTTGTGGCGCACGGGCTTACTTGCTCTGCAGCATGTGGTATCTTCCCGGACCAGGGCTCGAACCCGTATCCCCTGCATTGGCAGGAGGATTCTTAACCACTGTGTCACCAGGGAAGTCCCAGTCCCAACTTGGGCTCATTTCTGAGCCAGTTTCCTGGTCTGTTAAAAAGTAGCTTTGTAAAAATGGCAAGAGGTGGAGAATTTAGCATACCCACTTATCCGAGGGCCAGGATGTCTTGTTAGAGAAGCACTCACTACAGTTGCTTAAATAATGATATAAAAGCTTTTCCTTTCCTTATAATAACAAACTTCCTTCTATGAATAGAGTCAGTTTTGGACTAAATGCAGATCACTAAACCAAGGCAAAATCCTATCTGTCAGATAGTGTCTAGCTTATTAGGAAAATAACATGCATTTCACATAATGGTCATTAAAAAATTAGACATACTCAAATAGCATTTAAAACTATATCATAGTTGTAACTTCAGAGATAGAAATTTCTAAAAGGCAAGACACAACAAAAATCATTTTCTTTTCTTGATGATAAAAATAAAATTTGTCATTTGATTACTGCCTCTTAAGCAAAGACAAAGTAAACACCTGCAAATATTTACAGAATAAAAATGTACATATATTACCTCCTACATCTATGAAGTGTTTTGCAGCCAAGCCAGAACGTGGAGCTACAAAACAAAAAAGGAGAAATTGACTGTCTTAAGAGGGAAGGGCAATACTGAATATAATTGACACAATTTAAGCATGTCACTCTCATCTCCTATAACATCCATATCTTAACCTTAACCATAGCAGATGGTTAATCTTAACCTTAGCAGATGGCTCTGAATTAAAAATGTATTTATCACATTGTATTACCAAAGTAGAAAAGAACACTTTAGAAAAGGTTGACAAGGTTTAATTCAAAACCAAGTTAAACCACTCCAGCACGTCTTTAGGCAACTGAGGATCTATGGTGGTGAAGCTATGGACTGCTGGAATGAACTGGGAGGTGAACAAGTGGGGAAAACTGTAGACAACTCTGTCCAGACCGTCTGGTCACAAAGGGAGGATGGTAGCTGGCAGGGACATGGGGCAGAGGAAGAAGACTTTTATTTTAAGGTAGGAAATCAGAGCATGTTGCAGTATGGGAACAGACATACATGGGAACATGCAGGATGGGAACATCATGCTGGGAAGAAGGCAGAGAGAGAGAGAGAGGCATAAACGCAACCACAGAGTAGCAGAGCTTAGCCTAGAACTTGGAACTCCTACTCATAATTCAGATGCCAAAAGACATGTTTGTATGAAACAAATTAACCAGAGTAAGAAGCTAAGTTTATACCTTATTCTTGCTGACTTGAGCATCAGACCTACCATTAATTACCCTAACTTCTAGTATTTTATTGCAGAATAACCTAAATCAGGCACTTTGTCAATAAATGCTACACCTTCCTGCCTTCATTGTTATTTCACCTCATCTCCTAACTACCCCCCCCAAATACACTAAAAATGCAGTCAGTGCTGCCAAAAAGAGATGAAGAGAGCTCATCTCATTTTTCTTTTTTTTTTTTTTTTTCGGTATGGGGGGCCTCTCACCGTTGTGGCCTCTCCCGCTGCGGAGCACAGGCTCCAGACGCGCAGGCTCAGCGGCCATGGCTCACGGGCCCAGCCACTCCACGGCACGTGGGATCCTCCCAGACCGGGGCACGAACCCGCGTCCCCTGCATCGGCAGGCGGGCTCCCAACCACTGCGCCACCAGGGAAGCCCCTCATTTTTCTTTTAAAGGCTGAAGTATTAGCAGTTCTCTGACTCATGGCTAACAAGATTCCCCCAGGGATCACAGTTCCATTTGCTCCTTTATGTTTACTCTGAAGTTAGTCAGCAAGTAATTATGCTCTTGAAAAGAAGTTTTAAACTCTTTCTATAGTGACAACTGACTTGGGGCAGAAAAGTCAAACCTGTTGACTTGACCTGCATTTTGTCCTCTCTCCTCCCACTGTGAGGCATTTCCCTCTAGTGCACTGAAGCGCATCCCTTACCGAGCACACCCCATGAGAGGATACCCAAAGGGGGAAAGGCTAAGGGGCCTAATGTTTTCAGGGGTTAGAAACTTTACTCTCATAAGATGCCATGTGCCATTATCCTGAACCTGCCTCTTTTTTCTTATAAAACAAATACCACTTTCACAAAGAAGTCTGACTTCATATGCAATCTGATCCTTGACGGGGGAGTTGGTGTTAAGACTGGGAAAAGTACCAGTTAAAAATCACCTATGGGCTTCCCTGGTGGCGCAGTGGTTGAGAGTCCGCCTGCCGATGCAGGGGACATGGGTTCGTGCCCTGGTCCGGGAGGATCCCACATGCCGCGGAGGGGCTAGGCCCGTGAGCCATGGCCGCTGAGCCTGCGGGTCTGGAGCCTGTGCTCCGCAACGGGAGAGGCCACAACAGTGAGAGGCCCACATACCACAAACAAAACAAAACAAAACAAAACAAAACAAAAAAATCACCTATACTTTCAGTTTTTCTCACAGTGAGTAGTTGTGAAAACAACCTCCTGGGCCAATGTGAGTGTCAAAAAAAAAAAAGCAAAGCGATAGAGGCAAAAGTAGATATGTAAAGGAAAGTTTTCAAATGACTGCAGTTGCCATCACAGGTGGCACGTCTTTATTTTAGGACACAGGCCGAGCAATATCCCTTCCCTCATTTATACCCCAAATGAAACTAAGATGAAAGAACATATCACAAAGGAAGAGCCTGACAAAGAGTTACTTGTGTCTCAAAATCACTTACCTACTCTCCCATAGCACCCAGAAGGAAGAGCTATCTGAATGTCTGTTTTCACAAGGGCTTTCTCCATAGGTGGTACTGTGTAATCATAGGCACTAGGAAAATAATGAAAGATAACTGGTATTTAGATATAGTAATTCTCTGTGCATTTTTTGGTGAAAGAGGTGACATGTAAATGTATTCTCCCCTGAACAAAATTTTGTTGGCAAATTGAGGTAATTATTTAGCAGGAGGGGGCTGAAAGGCAGACTTTAAAAGGTATATGCTTCCCTAACATGGTATGAAAAGAGGAAAATAAAGAACCAAGAAAGAAGGGTAGATAATAGCAAATAATAGCTAACATTTATTAAGCCCTTACTGTGTGCCAGGCACAGTTCTAATTGCTTGGTATAACTCATTTTATTCTTACAACAATCCTCTAATCGTTAGGGAAAACATGTAGAAGGAAAGGAGAAAATAGATGGCCAACATAAATGGTGTGGGGGGGGGGTTTGGTTCAGCTGTGTTGCATCTGTTCTGGTCTTGGTAGTTTACCAAGCTTACCAAGCGGTGGCCATGAACTTCACTGGCTGAGGGAGAGAGCTGACCGCTGTGAACAGGCCCTGGAGATGGACACTACTGAGGAACTAATTCTCTAAGGTCCACTCACCAAATACTGCTACTTCGTTATTACTGTAGCCCTCTCCTTGATAGAAATTTAAGAGATTTTACAATAAGCAGAACTGGAAGTTACTTTTGAGCCCTTAATTAAGACTGGTAAAGTGGTGCTATATTTTTACTTCTTTCATTGGAATTTCCTCTCTTGAAATAGTTAAAACTCTAATTTATCAGAGATATTTCCAAGTCTATTTCAGTATACAGAAAGTCACCTGTGTTAGGAGGATGCTTACAAAGTATCTTAAATCGAAGTCTCTCCTAAGACTCACAACAGCGCCCAGATATGGTGTAGTCAATGTATATCACTCTACTTTTATTCATGAAAATAAAGGACTACAGCTTTCAGCTACAACAGTCTATACCTCGCTTTTCTTTTTCCTTCTTTTCTCCCACTATCATCACATACTCCTTTCTTCCCTTCTGTGGTACTTATGACTTAGACCTGTGGTTCTCACATTAGAATTATCTGGGATGCTTTAAAATAAATCCTAAGGCTTGGGATTTAGTCATGTAATCAACACACCCCCCCTCCCCAATATCACTTTTCACCTACCTTAATGGTTCTAAGAACTGGGGACAGTAGTCAAGTGGAAAAAAAAGCACTGAATTCAGGGTCAAAAATTTATTATACTCAAGCCCTTGGGTATCAATTCATCTCTTCACAAACTCCCACATCTGTAAAAGTACCACTCATGTACTTCAGGATTGTTGTTGAGTATTAAATACAATAGCACATGTGCCAGTTTTTAGTACAGGCAAAAAGTTCTGTACAAGAGAGAAGATGGTAGTATTACCAACATCCCTGCTTTTCATATTTGGACCCTTTTGGAAATTTCCAGTCCTTGGAGTGAACCTAAATATGGACATATAGAGAAATGTTACTAACCCTTAAAGGTAGAAGCAACTTTCATTAACCTTTCTTAGCTACCTTATTACCTAAGAACCTAGGCTCCTACCGTGGCTTTTCTTTCTACTGAGCACAGCATCACTCTCAGGCCACTCCTTGAAGGCCAAAGTGGGCCTTCTTCATCTCTACTTTCCACTTAGAAAGGGCGCAATAAATGCTGCAAAATAAATAACACCTGGGCGGACATTCACTGGTATTTACCACTCCACACTCTGCCCAAATCCGTATTTAATTTATGCTAAAGAGGAAAGCTAAATTTTTCAACATTAAAAAAAAGGCAGAAACTCTATATAATGCAAAAAGCGTTTGTTTCTGTACTTTTAAGTGGCTGTTTCAAGCTTTGGCAGCAGCGGGCTGGAACGTAAGCTAAGCTGAGAGCGCTATACCTCGGGAACTGGGGCTTCTCTGCGAGAGGTAAGGATGACGGGACAGAATGGGGCCCTCTCAGCCTCTTCGCCCGGGCCGGCCTTCCTCGGGGACGCGGGCGGACAGGGTGCCCACTCACCTGTATAGGTCATAGCCCGCGGCGCGCTCGGACCCCTTGGTCGGAGCGGTGGCGTGCTCCGAAAGCCGGACAAAGCGGATCCGTATGCCGCCCTCCTCCGCAGGCCGGGCCCGTTTGCTGGGGGAGATGACTTGTGCCTCTTGAGAGCAGGGCATGGCAGCGCAGAATGTGAGCACAAAGGGAGCCGGCGGAACGAGAGAGAGCAGGATGAGCGCAGCGCACCAGTTCTAAACTTCCCGCCAACAACTCCCCGCCCCACCCCCCCCCTACCCCGCCGGACGAGCCCACGGTTCTGGCTGAGAGGGGAGATGAGTCTCAAATTTGGAGCTGGAAATCCTCCTCGAAAAAGATCTGGGAACAGAAAGTACTGAGCCTTTTAAAGCTTTCTAAACTCAATGCATGGATCCAAAGTTAGTGGCAGCTTCTCTGGCCTTGCCCTCACCCCAAAATAGAAAACCACTCGCCTTCCCCATGAGGGGACGCGAATGAACTCGCTCCCGCGCAGCTGAGGCTGCGATCCTTCCCACTCCCCCCCAACGCCCTAAGGCCATGGGCTTCCTCGGGTCCTGCCTGTTGGCCCGCCCCATCTGCGGCCCGGGGACGGGCGCGGGGGCAGCCGGTCGGCTCCCAGCCTCCCCACGCCGTGTCCTTCCAGCCTGGGCCCCGACATTACTGGCGCTGCGGCAACCTCGGCTCAGACTGCGGGCGCTGGTCAGCGGCCGGAGCGCCGGGAGCTGCATGGCCCCCCGCGGGGCGGGATCCAGGGACGAGCCTGGCCAGGACAGCCCTGCGGCCTCCGTCCCCGGTCTAGCCTGGCGCGCGCCGTTAAACACAGAGCGGAGTAAAGACGGAAGGAAATGGTAGCCGAGCACTGGGCGAGGGCAGAGGTAAGTCATTTGCCCGGGTTTGGGCTCAGGTTGGCGCCGCTTCTGCAGGCGCGCGCCAAATCTGCACCGAAAGACGCGTCATATGACCTCGGAAGCAGTAACCGCCGCCGTCTGACGAGGGGCGCACGGAGGCGGCGCATCAACAGCCCTCGGGCGGGTGTAGGCCCGGGTCCTCCCGGAAAGCTGTGTACTCGGCGTACTGAATCTCGCTGCTGCCTCCGGCTGCCTCTGCCTTCCTCTGTCGACTCTCACCTTTCATCTGGCGCTGGTTTTCCGAGGTCCGGGCCCAGCGCTCTATCGATTTACCTGGGGCGGTGCAGCCCGCGGCCATGACTCGCCGGCTTCGAATCTCAGGGGCCCCAAAAGCGACGTAACCGCATCACGATGCCCGTGACGGTCACCGCTCAGTGCTGCGCCCTAGGCGGTGGGCAAGGCAGCGAGTTGGATTTCCTTCCAACACTGAAGAGTGCAAGCTGGAGTGTTGTTTATTCTCAGAGGGGGCGGGGGACACAGTCTTGAGGATAACCACAGGGACATCTCGGTTGAAATCCTAGCACTCTTTCGGATGACCCCACAAGAGCACAGAGGAGGACCCCTGTAGCTGTGATTCGAGCAAAGGTTCCGGGCCACACTGGTATAATTTACAGTGGGGATGAGTAAATAACTTTTCCGGTAATTGTAAATTGATTTTTCTAAGGTACAAGTATCTCCACTTACCTCTGGAACTGACGCTAAAATCTCAAAACTAAATTGTAATGCATTTTGTCAAAAGAAATACAAACTATAGGGCAGTTTTAGGAAAATGACAAATAAAAATGTTAGGAAATTGTTGGGGAAGTTTTCAGACTTCCTGGCTGTGCCTTTCCTTACAGGCCCCACCTTTTCGGTCTCCTTTACTGGCTCTTCCTCTTAAATGCTGGAATTCCTCTGGATGAGGAATGCTCTATTTACACTCTTCACCCATGGCTTTAAATATCTGTACTCTGAGGACTCCCCAAATTTATACCTATAGCAAGGTGATCTGAGCCCTCTTCTTCAACCTTCTCTAGAGCCTTCTGACTCACCCCTGTTGCTCCTGACCACAGTGGCATTCTAACAGTTTCTAGACCCACCAGCCTTTCCTGCCTGGGAGTCTATACACATCCTTCCTTGGTTTATGCTCCATGTGTTTCAAGGCTCACTCATCTCTGAAAGACCTTCCCTGACAAACAACTGAAGTAGCTGCCCTTTGTTTCCCTCACCACCATTTTCTAGCACACAGTTTTTTTCTATTCACACCACTTGTTACTACAATCTGTATCTCTTCTATGTATTTATTTTCTTGTTCATTGTCTATTTGCTCTAGTAGACAGAAGCTCCATGAGGGCAGGGACCAAATATGTCTTCATTCACCATTGTACTCCTGGGGCCTAGCTTAGTGCCTGGCTCAGAATGTGCTTGATAACTATTTGTTGTATGAATGAATGAATGATAAGAGATCTCATTGCTATTCCATCGGGACCCTGCATATGATCTCAAAGTCTTCTGATTTTTCCATCCATTCCTTTAATTTTTAATCAAAAGTTTGTTCCATATAATGCTTTTTCAAGGTCTACACTGGAAAACCTCAATCCCTTCCCAAACCCTCCACAAACACCCTCCCTCAACTCTCACTCCTCAGGGGCAATACTTCCAACTTTTTTTTTGGCTCTTTCTATTGGAATCTACCTCCCTGTTTCTAAATTATATGTTGCTATTTATTTTTTTAATGGCATAGAAATGACCGTCTCAGTTAGAGTAGTTGAGGATTAAGTCTCTTAACCCCCTCTCCACCCCATTCTGCCAATAGTTTTGTAACAATTTTTTGTGTAAGTCAGCAGTTAGTATTTACTTTATCATGACTGTTAAATATTGACTTCAGCGACAAGTAATATGATAGTATTTTGGTTTTTTATACCTGTCCCCCTCAAATTTATAACTGCCTTATTTTCCTATTTTTATTGGTGATGGTGTTTTTGATTCACCCATTGCTTGTTTTTTTCCAGATGTTCCAGGGATCCTATACCTTAAACATCTATCACATCAAATGAAACACTGAAATTTAAATTCCCTATCAGTTCGGATTTTCCCTCCCTCACTCCTCTATTCTTCTGCTCTGGTCTGTGCAAGTGACCCTCTAGTCCTGCTTGAATAACTGTTATCCTGGGACTTCCCTTTGCCCCATCTTATGTTGGAGCCCGGGTTTTATGGATCTAGTATCTTCCTTTTAGTTTACTTCCTCATTTTGCTGAAGTACTTTCTCTAGTAATTTTCTAAGGAAGTTTGCATTAAAGATAGTTTGAGTCCTTGCATATCCTAAAATGTAGTGACTGTAATGACTCCTTTACCCAGACCCACACAAAAATCTCACTTCATTCGTGAAACTTCTTAGAACCAGTAGTGAGATCTGCCTTATCTTTTATAACACTTACCATATCATTCATTAGCTATATACTCCCCTTGTGTAATCATCTCACTCAAGTACATGCATTTATCTTTCACATTAGTAAGAGTCATAAACTTTTATGAATGCTTCAAAGCACCTACTTCAGTATTTTACACTGGAAATGTTTTGTTTGCCTCCTTATAATAGCTAACACCAAGAAAGTATTAAGCTATTTCTTCTATTAATGTGCAGACTGAAAATTATATTGTTGTCACTTTTCATCTGAGTTTATTTTAGATTGAAAAGAGAAAAGGGAATAATCCAGCTGGAAAAGAGTAACAGGTTAGGGGTCTGAACCACTAAGCGTTTAAAGAATATTCCTTATGACACTGAAATATAATTTTATATGAAAATACACCTTAAATTCAAGATACTACAGTAAAGAAGAACCAGACATGTTTATTTCATGCTGTATATTGATCAGAATATAATTATCTTATCAGTCATGCTGATAATTTAATTACTTAAATCTTGTGCCAGAGTGAACCTACTGAGAATGCAAGTCTGTACTTTACAAGCAAAGTTGTCCTTCCTATCTTTGCCATTTTAGGGATTTTTCTCTTTTTAACAAGGACATAACATGGTGATTACTTTATATTCCAGGTATATTCTAAGCGCTTTATAAATATTAACTCATTTAATCACAACAAACAGAGAAGACAAGTGCTATTACTATCGCCATTATACAGATGGGGAAACCAAAGCACAGGGAGGTCAAATAATTTGCCTAAGACCACACAGCTCACAACCAGAAAGAGATGGAGCCAAGATTCAACTTCAGGTAGTCTGGCTTCAGAGTCCTTGCACTCAGCCACTCTCTGGGTTTATATATGCCTAATGAGACTATGACAGCTCTTCTTAATACTGAGCCTGGCCCTTATTCTCCAGGTCTGGGAAAGATGTGTGTAGAAAATTAACCAGGCATTCTTCGTTTCACAGTTGACCGTGCCCTCCTTGTTGAAACATTTCTTCACTGGGCAACACTCTGGTTTTACTGCCACTTCGCCTGCTGTCTCTTCTCAGTCTGTTTTCTGTCTTCTTTTCTCTTTTCAACCTTTTCTCTTGCTCAAGATAAAAAGCCTTAGAATCTTGCTTCCTCCCCTTTTCTCTCAGATCTTCCCTAATCTAAAAATAGTCTTCCTCTAAGCACCACCTAATGCTTTACCCGATTTGATTTTTCTTCATAACACAATACTACATGAAATGATGTACATATTTATTCATTTCACTTGTATGTTTCTGCCACTAGCATGTAAACTCCATACTGGATTTAAATTTATCCTAATTTGGGCTCCTTTCAGATGTTCTCTGTTTCTTTTTACCCCTTTTGCCTTTTACATTTTATTATTAATTTTATTTATAATTTAATTATTTTACTGTTTCACTTTTCCCTCTATTAATTTAGAAGTTTTACTCTCTGATTCTGTTGTTTCAGATAATAGAACACACATGCTTAATTCATGAGTTTCAAAGATCTAAAACAAAATTATTATCTTTCTCCTGGATAACAAGGACCTTAGAATGCTCTAACTCAATTAATTTTTCTTTTGGCATATATACTATTATTGTCTGGTATTTTAAACACATCTTTTTTTTTTTTTAGTTATTTCTGACATATACATTTTAAAATATTAACTACAATTATGACTTATAACATTATACCATACAAGATTTTTAGAAATTTCATGTAATGTCTGAAACATTTATATTAACATATTTCCATACAAATAACCCAAAGAAAGTTTAGTACTACTTGTTTTTTTTGTTTGTTTGTTTTATACTGCAGGTTCTTATTAGTCATCAATTTTATACACATCAGTGTATACATGTCAATCCCAATTGCCCAGGGCAGCACACCACCATCCCCAGCCCACCGCGGTTTTCCCCACCTTGGTGTCCATACGTTTGTTCTCTACATCTGTGTCTCAGCTTCTGCCCTGCAAACTGGTTCATCTGTACCATTTTTCTAGGTTCCACATACATGCGTTAATATACGATATTTGTTTTTCTCTTTCTGACTTACTTCACTCTGTATGACAGTCTCTAGATCCATCCACATCTCAACAAATGACTCAATTTCGTTCCTTTTTTATGGCTGAGTAATATTCCATTGTATATATATACCTCAACTTCTTTATCCATTTGTCTGTTGATAGGCATTTAGGTTGCTTCCATGACCTGGCTATTGTCAATAGTGCTGCAATGAACATTGGGGTGCATGTGTCTTTTTGAATTATGGTTTTCTCTGGGTATATGCCCTGCAGTGGGATTGCTGGATCATATGGTAATTCTATTTTTAGATTTTTAAGGAACCTGCATACTGTTCTCCATAGTGGCTGTATCAATTTACATTCCCACCAACAGTGCAAGAGGGTTCCCTTTTCTCCACAACCTCTCCAGCATTTGTTGTTTGTAGATTTTCTGATGATGCCCATTCTAACTGGTGTGAGGTGATACCTCATTGTAGTTTTGATTTGCATTTCTCTAATAATTAGTGATGTTGAGCAGCTTTTCATGTTTTTCTTGGCCATCTGTATGTCTTCTTTGGAGAAATGTCTATTTAAGTCTTCTGCCCATTTTTGGATTAGGTTGCTTGTTTCTTTAATATTGAGCTGCATGAGCTGTTTATATATTTTGGAGATTAATCCTTTGTCCGTTGATTTGTTTGCAAATATTTTCTCCCATTCTGAGGGTTGTCTTTTCGTCTTGTTTATGGTTTCCTTTGCTGTGCAAAAGCTTTTAAGTGTCATTAGGTCCCATTTGTTTGTTTTTGTTTTTATTTCCATCACTCTAGGAGGTGGATCAAAAAAGATCTTGCTGTGATTTATGTCAAAGAGGGTTCTTCCTATGTTTTCCTCTAAGAGTTTTATAGTGTCTGGTCTTACATTTAGGTCTAGAATCCATTTTGAGTTTATTTTTGTGTAAGGTGTTCCGGAGTGTTCTGTTTTCATTCTTTTACATGTAGCTGTCCAGTTTTCCCAGCACCACTTATTGAAGAGACTGTCTTTTCTCCATTGTATATCTTTGCCTCCTTTGTCGTAGATTAGTTGACCATAGGTGTGTGCGTTTCTCTCTGGGCTTTCTATCTTGTTCCATTGATCTCTGTTTCTGTTTTGTGCCAGTAACATATTGTCTTGCTTACTGTAGCTTTGTAGTATAGTCTGAAGTCAGGGAGTCTGATTCCTTCAGCTCCGTTTTTTTTCCCTCAAGACTGATTTGGCTATTTGGGGTCTTTGTGTCTCCATACAAATTTTAAGATGATTTGTTCTAGTTCCGTAAAAAATGCCATTGGTAATTTGATAGGGATTGCATTGAATCTGTAGATTGCTTTGGGTAGTATAGTCATTTTCACAATATTGATTCTTCCAATCCAAGAACATGGTATATCTCTCCGTTTGTATCATCTTTAATTTCTTTCATCATTGTCTTATAGTTTTCTGCATACAGGTCTTTTGTCTCCTTAGATAGGTTTATTCCTAGGTATTTTATTCTTTTTTGTTGCAATGGTAAATGGGAGTGTTTCCTTCATTTCTCTTTCAGATTTTTCATCATTACTGTATAGGAATGCAAGAGGTTTCTGTGCATTAATTTTGTATCCTGCTACTTTAGCAAATTCATTGATTAGCTCTGGTAATTTTTTGGTGGCATTTTTAGGATTCTCTGTGTATAGTATCATGTCATCTGCAAACAGTGACACTTTTACTTCTTTTCCAATTTGTATTCCTTTTATTTCTTTTTCTTCTCTGATTGCCATGGCTAGGACTTCCAAAATTATGTTGAATAATAGTGGTGAGAGTGGACATCCTCATCTCGTTCCTGATCTTAGAGGAAATGCTTTCAGTTTTTCACCATTGAGAATGATGTTTGCTGTGGGTTTTTCATATATGGCCTTTATTATGTTGAGGTAGGTTCCCTCTATGCCCACTTTCTGGAGAGTTTTTATCATAAATGGGTGTTGAATTTTGTCAAAAGCTTTTTCTGCATCTATTGAGATGATCATATGGTTTTTATTCTTCAATTTGTTAATATGGTGTATCACATTGATTGGTTTACGTATATTGAAGAATCCTTGCATCCGTAGGATAAATCCCACTTGATTGTGGTGTATGATCCTTTTAATGTGTTGCTGGATTCTGTTTGCTAGTATTTTGTTGAGGATTTTTGCATCTATATTCATCAGTGATATAGGTCTGTAATTTTCTTTTTTTGTAGTATCTTTATCTGGTTTACGTATCAGGGTGATTGTGGCCTCATAGAATGAGTTTGGGAGTGTTCGTTCCTCTGCAATTTTTTGGAAGAGTTTGAGAAGAATGGGTGTTAGCTCTTCTCTGAATGTTTGATATAATTCATCTGTGAAGCCATCTGGTCCTCAACTTTTCTTTCTTGGAAGATTTTTAATCACAGTTTCAATTTCATTACTTGTGATTGGTCTGTTCATATTTTGTTTCTTCCTGGTTCAGTCTTGGAAGGTTATACCTTTCTAAGAATTTGTCCATTTCTTCCAGGTTGTCCATTTTATTGGCATAGAGTTGCTTATAGTAGTCTCTTAAGATGCTTTGTATTTCTGCGGTGTCTGTTGTACCTTCTCCTTTTTCATTTCTAATTTTATTGATTTGAGTCCTCTCCCTCTTTTTCTTGATGCATCTGGCTAATGGCTTATCAATTTTGTTTATCTTTTCAAAGAACCAGCTTTTAGTTTCATTGATCTTTGCTGCTGTTTTCTTTGTTTCTATTTCATTTATTTCTGCTCTGATCTTTATGCTTTCTTTCCTTCTGCTAACTTTGGGGTTTCTCTGTTCTTCTTTCTCTAGTTCCTTTAGGTGTAAGGTTAGATTGTGTACTTGAGATTTTTTTTGTTTCTTGAGGTAGGCTTGTATGTATAGCTATAAACTTCCCTCTTAGAACTGTTTTTGCTGCATCCCATAGGTTTTGGGTCGTCGTGTTTTCGTTGGCATTTGTCTCTAGGTATTTTTTGATTTCCTCTTTGATTTCTTCAGTGATCTGTTGGTTATTTAGTAATGTATTGTTTAGCCTCCACGTGTTTGTATTTTTTACGTTTTTTTTCCTGTAATTCATTTCTAATCTCATAGCGTTGTGGTCAGAAAAGATGCCTGATATGACTTCAATTTTCTTAAACTTACTGAGGCTTGATTTGTGACCCAAGATGTGATCTATCCTGGAGAATGTTCCGTGCGCACTTGAGAAGAAAGTGTAATGTGCTGTTTTTGGATGGAATGTCCTATAAATATCAATTAAATCTATCTGGTCTGTTGTGTCATTTAAAGCTTCTCTTTCCTTATTTTCATTTTGCATGATCTGTCCATTGGTGTAGGTGAGGTGTTAAAGTCCCCCACTATTATTGTGTTACTGTTGATTTCCTCTTTTATAGCTTTTAGCAGTTGCCTTATATATTGAGGTGCTTCTCTGTTGGGTGCATATATATTTATAATTGTTATATCTTCTCCTTGGATTGATCCCTTGATCATTGTGTAGTGTCCTTCCTTGTCTCTCATAACATGCTTTATTTTAAAGTCTATTTTATCTGATATGAGTATAGCTACTCCAGGTTTGTTTTTTTGTTTGTTTGGGTTTTTTTTTTTTTTTTGCTGTACGTGGGCCTCTCACTGTTGTGGCCTCTTCCGCTGCAGAGCACAGGCTCCGGACGCGCAGGCTCAGCGGCCATGGCTCACGGGCCCAGCTGCTCCACGGCATGCGGGATCTTCCTGGACCATGGAATGAACCCGTGTCCCCTGCGTCGGCAGGCGGACTCTCTACCACTGCGCCACCAGGGAAGCCCTCCAGCTTTGTTTTGATTTCCATTTTCATGGAATATCTTTTTCCATCCCCTCACTCAGTCTGTATGTGTCCCTAGGTCTGAAGTGGGTCTCTTGTAGACAGCATATATATGGGTCTTCTTTTTGTATCCATTCAGCAAGCCTGTGTCCTTTGGTTGGAACATTTAAACCATTCACGTTTAAGGTAATTATTGATATGTATGTTCCTATGACCATTTTCTTAATTGTTTTGGATTTGTTTTTGTAGGTCCTCTTTCTTTTGTGTTTCCCACTTAGAGAAGTTCCTTTAGCATTTGTTGTAGAGCTGGTTTGGTGGTGCTGAATTCTCTTAGCTTTTGCTTGTCTGTAAAGCTTTTGATTTCTCCATGGAATCTGAATGAGATCCTTGCCGGGTAGAGTAATCTTGGTTGTAGGTTCTTCCCTTTCATCACTTTAAGTATATCATGCCACTCCTTTCTGGCTTGTAGTTTCTGGTGAGAAATCAGCTGTTAACCTTATGGGAGTTCCCTTGTATGTTATTTGTCATTTTTCCTTTGCTGCTTTCAATAATTTTTCTTTGTCTTTAATTTTTGCCAATTTGATTACTGTGTGTCTCAGCGTGTTTCTCCTTGGGTTTATCCTGTATGGGACTTGCTGCGCTTCCTGGACTTGGGTGGCTATTTCCTTTCCCATCTTAGGGAAGTTTTCAACTATAATCTCTTCATATATTTTCTCTGGTTCTTTCTCTCTCTCTTCTCCTTCTGAGACCCCTATAATGCGAATGTTCTTGCATTTAATGTTGTCCCAGAGGTCTCTTAGGCTGTCTTCATTTCTTTTCATTCTTTTTTCTTTATTCTGTTCTGCAGCAGTGAATTCCACCATTCTGTCTTCCAGGTCACTTATCCGTTCTTCTGCCTCAGTTATTCTGCTATTGATTCCTTCTAGTGTAGTTTTCATTTCAGTTATTGTATTGTTCATCTCTGTTTGTTCTTTAATTCTTCTAGGTCTTTGTTAAACATTTCTTGCATCTTCTCGATCTTTGCCTCCATTCTTTTTCCGAGGTCCTGGATCATCTTCACTATCATTATTCTGAATTCTTATTCTGGAAGGTTGCCTATCTCCACTTCATGCAGCTGTTTTTCTGGGGTTTTATCTTGTTCCTTCATCTGGTATATAGCCCTCTGCCTTTTCATTGTGTCTATCTTTCTGTGAATGTGGTTTTTGTTCCACAGGCTGCAGGATTGTAGTTCTTCTTGCTTCTGGTGTCTGCCCTCTGGTGGATGAGGCTATCTAAGAGGCTTGATGGGAGAGACTGGTGGTGGGTAGAGCTGACTGTTGCTCTGGTGGGCAGAGCTCAGTAAAAGTTCAATCCACTTGACTGTTGATGGGTGGGGCTGGGTTCCCTCCCTGTTGGTTGTTTGGCCTGAGGCAACCCAACACTGGAGCCTACCTGGGCTCTTTGGTGGGGCTAATGACAGACTCTGGGAGGGCTCATGCCAAAGAGTACTTCCCAGAACTTCTGCTGCCAGTGTCCCTGTTCTCACGGTGAGACAGAACCATCCCCCGCCTCTGCAGGAGACCCTCCAACACTAGCAGGTAGGTCTGGCTCAGTCTCCCCTGGGGCCACTGCTCCTTCCCCTGGGTCCTGATGGGCACACTACTTTGTGTGTGCCCTCCAAGAGTGGAGTCTGTGTTTCCCCCAGTGCTGTCGAAGTCCTGCAGTCAATTCCCACTAGGCTTCAAAGTCTGACCCTCTAGGAATTCCTCCTCCCATTGCCGGACCCGCAGGTTGGGAAGCCTGACGTGGGGCTCAGAAACTTCACTCCAGTGGGTGGACTTCTGTGGTATAAGTGTTCGCCAGTCTGTGAGTCACCCACCCAGCAGTCATGGGATTTGATTTTACTGTGATTGCGCCCCTCCTACCACCTCATTGTGGCTTCTCCTTTGTCTTTGGATATGGGGTATCTTTTTTGGTGAGTTCCAGTGTCTTCCTTTCGATGATTGTCCAGCAGCTAGTTGTGATTCTGGTGTTCTCGCAAGAGGGAGTGAGAGCACTTCCTTCTACTCTGCCATCTTGGTTCCTCCTCCTGGTATTTTAAACATATCTTTTCTTGAATCCCAATAAGCATTATTATCACTAATTTTTACAGTCATTTAAAAAAATGTTTACCCAGACTTTTATCATTTTCTTTGTTTTTCTTTCTGTACCTCAAACCTCCATCTCAGATTAGTGTCCTTTTGCTCAGATTTCCTATGGAGAGGTTCTCCAGTAGGTGAACTTTCTCAGTTTTTGTCAGTTTAAACTAGGGGTCCTCAACCCCCAGGCCACAGACTGTTATCTGTCTGTGGCCTGTTAGGAACTGGACTGCACAGCAGGAGGTGAGCGGTGGGCGATTGAGCGAAGCTTCATCTGTATTTACAGCCGCTCCCCATCGCTTGCATTACTGCTCTGCCTCTTGTCAGATCAGTGGTGGTATTAGATTCTCATAGGAGCATGAACACTACTGTGAACTGTGCATGCAAAGGATCTAGGTTGCGTGCTCCTTATGAGAATCTAATGCCTGATGATCTGAGGTGGAGCTGAGAGGTGGTGATGCTAGGGCTGGGGAGTGGCTGCAAATATCATTAGCAGAGGGGTTTGACTGTACAGAGACCATAATAAATCAATTGCTTGCAGGCTCACAGCAAAACCCTATCAGTGAGTGGCAAGTGAAAACAAGCTCAGGGCTCCCACTGATTCTGCATTATGGTGAGTTGTATAATTATTTCATTATATATTACAATGTACTAATAATACAAATAAAGTGCACAATAAATGTAATGCGCTTTAATCATCCCAAAACAATCCTTCCCCCCACCCCATTCTGTGGAAAAACTGTCTTCCACGAAATGGGTCTCTTTTGCCAAAAAGGTTGGGGACCGCTGGTTTAAACAAAACTCTTGAAATGTTCTTCAGGGGTAGTTCATTCTTTGACAATCATT
Organism: Mesoplodon densirostris; assembly: GCF_025265405.1. Taxonomy (NCBI): domain Eukaryota; kingdom Metazoa; phylum Chordata; class Mammalia; order Artiodactyla; family Ziphiidae; genus Mesoplodon; species Mesoplodon densirostris. The sequence goes on along the minus strand of NC_082664.1, from coordinate 93,096,925 downwards.
CAGGAATGGAAGCAGTGTGAATATTAATGGGAAAATATCGTAATTCCCCATAACTGCACAATCCTGTAGCTGAATTTAGAACATCCCAACATGGGCAAAAATAGCTCATTTGTCATGCCACACTTCATCTTGGCTAGAAATATGTGCAAGCCCAAAAATGACAGAAGCCATACTTTGGGTTCTGGTACCAAAAATTTAGAAGTTCTCCTTTGTTTCAAGCCTAGAGTTTTTTACACCAAGGAAAAGCACCAGTTAGCCTGAAGTTGGTGAGTCATATGCCTAGCTTTTGTAAAAGGGCGATTATAATAAAGGAGATGGGAAAGAACTAGTATATAGGCAGATCAATTTCAGTATAAAGTACATATGTATCACTATCTAGAAGGTCATTCTTTTAAAATTGTTTGGTCCAAAATGCCATCAAGATACCTCCTGGGATGTGTTTTGTTCCCCCAGGAGTATCTATAGCCCAATTTTAAAACACTAAACTAGCATATAACTCGTGAAACCCAGAAGAATGTTCCTACCAGGCTCTTGGGAAGAACACAAAGATCACATAAATATATGTAGCCTTTCAATTTCATAAAATCAGCACATGGATCTTAACCATATAAGTAGCTCAGAAGGTTGACACTAAGGTGAGCAGCTGTTGTTAAAAAACAAGGAACTAGCCGATAGTCAACAAAACAAGTATTTATTGCTACAAAACCACTTTCGACTAACTCACGAATTACTGCCACAAAAGTTCAAGGGGATCAGAATAATTAACATACAAACTCAGAACTATAGTTCTTACTATGCTCTGAGTACCCAATCTCTTAACATAATCATGAAAAGCTGACTCTGAATTGTGCCATTCTGTATAGGAGTACCAGAAAGTGAAAGTTCTGTAAATAACAGCCCAGAGAAGGACTATTGTTATTTCATTTTAAAGCATCATCAACTTTTCAGGAAGAAAATAAAAGCAGATGCCTTAAGAGCAGGGTACATGTGAGAATCGTCTAGAAAGACTGGTCAAATGCACATGTCCAAACCGTACTACAAACTGACTACTTGGGATCTCCAGGGTGATTCTTGTTGCCCACACTTAGTTAAGGACCACCGCTTTAGGGAATTTATTTCTAGAGAATCTGCTGGGGTCAAGACTTGTTAGAAAGAATTTCTTCACATTTAACCAATATTACGAACTTTACCAAAATCACTGTACTCAGTATCATTTTTATAGAGATTCCATTACCTTAAAAATAGAGGCAGGTCCAAGGCCTTTGTTCTTTTTTTTTTTTTTTTTTTTTTTTTCTTTTTGCGGTATGCGGGCCTCTCACTGTTGTGGCCTCTCCCGTTGCGGAGCACAGGCTCCGGACGCGCAGGCCCAGCGGCCATGGCTCACGGGCCCAGCCGCTCCGCGGCATATGGGATCCTCCCAGATCGGGGCACGAACCCGTATCCCCTGCATCGGCAGGCGGACTCTCAACCACTGCGCCACCAGGGAGGCCCGGCCTTTGTTCTTAACAATAAATTTGCAGTACAATTTTACTAAGAATAATTGCAGACCAGGCATCATTCAGAATATCTGCTAGTTTCTTGGTTAAGCCAAAGGGAGACCATCAAAGCAGGTCACAAAAGGTGCTCCACCAACAGTTAAATAGGACTAAAAGGCTGAAACTTACTATAGAATGTAAAGTGAAAGTTTGAGCAATGAGAAATGATATATTTGACAATTTTAATTGCAAGACTAGGAAAAGAGGAAAGGGTTAGGGGAAGGGGGATTATATGGATTAAACTGGAAAGTTGTCTGAGAACTAAGTCAGCTCTAGACTTCTACTGTCTTTCTTGGCTCACATGATCTCTTTCAAATCATGTCTCCCTCTTTTTCCTTCAAAGAGCATCTGGTTGGACTGGAAAATTAGCTATATAATATATTGTCATGTTACCATCCCTACTGACTAGCCCCCGGTTCAGAGATTAGTTGCATTATCCACTCTGGCCAGAGTAGTAGAAATGGTTTCACCCCAGCACACTGACTGATTTTATCAGTAGGGCTGTGTAACTGGTAAACGCTGCAAGACTTTATAAACCAACCAGTGGATTCCTATTGTTCAACATGTTTGGTGATGAAGCCCCTGGAAAATCCTGTTGACCAGTCTCTCCAAGGACTCTTTTCAGGGCATTTTCAGCAGTATTCACTAACCTTACACTTTGAACTTTGGCACTTCAGACCTTCTGATATTTACAGGAGCTTAGTTTGAAAACGTTGCCATTTGTAGGCTCTTGAACAGGGAAGTCGAATGAGTAGTGTGATAGTTGACAAGAGTTTGGTGAATAACAGTTTCTAAGATGACCTAGAGACTTGAGAGCCTGGAGAAATTAAAAATTTTCTATTGTGCTAATCCAAGCTTGAGGTGAGGAAGACTATAAGTTTTTACTGCTGCTGTAACAAATGACCACAGCAAATTACCTTAGTGGCTTAAACAATACAAATTTATCTTCAGTTATTTAGGTCAGAAGTCTGGCATGGGTCTCACAGGGCTAAAATCAAGGTGTTGGCAAGGCTGCAATCCTTTCTAGAAGCTCTAAGACGGAACCCATTTCCTTGCCTTTTCCAGCTCCCAGAAGCTGACCACATTCCCTGCCTTGCGACCACCATCCTCTGTCTTCAAAAACAGCAACAGCAGATTGAGTCTTTATGCTGCCATCTTTCTGGTTCTCTGATCATAGCTGGGAAAGTTTCTCCACTTTTAAGGAATCATGTTATTAGATTTGGCCCACCCAGATAATCCAGGATAATCCCTCCATCTCAAGGTCAGTAATCTTTTTTTTTTTTTTTTGCGGTATGCGGGCTTCTCACTGTTGTGGCCTCTCCCGCCTCGGAGCCTGTGCTCCAGACGTGCAGGCTCAGCAGCCATGGCTCACGGGCCCAGCTGCTCCGCAGCATGGGATCCTCCCGGACCGGGGCACGAACCTGTGTCCCTTGCATCTGCAGGCGGACTCTCAACCACTGCGCCACCAGGGAAGGCCCTCAAGGTCAGTAATCTTACTGACATCCGCAAAGTCCCTTTTGCCATATAAAGTAACATAATCACATTTTCCAGGGATCAAAGTGTAGATATCTTTGGGTGCCATTACTGTGTGTACCATAAAACACCTAGAACAGATATTTTAGGCAATCAATAGGCCTTCTCTTTTAGCTGGGTTGATGGCCCATAGAGTCAATTTGGTATGGAAATGGGGTGGAAGAGGTAAAAGAAGATATTGAGATCAAGCCTAGTCATTTGGGTAATTTCACCCCTTTTCAACCATTCTAAGATGGGTGAAAGTCTGTCTGCCTACTGCCTCTAAGAGGGACAGCCTGGTTCTCACGAAAACACGATGTCTAGGGGAAGCTTCCAGATTTGTGACCAATAAGCCTTACAAAAGCAAGCCTGGTTTTTTCCCCAAATGTTCCCAGGGATGGGCTTATTTTCTCACATTCCCTGAGAGCACTGGTGCCTCTCCTGTTGGCTCCCAGTTGCTGGAAACCATCTGCCTTCTTCTCCTCTTCACTCACGTGGGCCCCATCTCAGTCAGGCTTACTTCTTGGAGGGAGCAAATGGGACCAGGGAGCAGGTTGTGGAGAATGACAGTGGAAGCAGAAGTCAGTGTTGGGGCGGGGCCACACTGGAACTGGTATGCTAGTGGAGACCCACTGGGTAGTTGATTTGGGTGCAGGCAAATGTTGTGGCAGTCATTCTGAGCAGAATGTGAGCACCAGAGCCTTTCTGTACCACTGGGAGTGGCTCCAGGGAAAAGGATGCCTAGCTAAGACACTACCTCTGAGAGTTTTGATATCTTTATTTCTCAGTCTCATTGGTTGCGCCTGATTTCCTCCATGACATTAAACAACTGTTGTATGATTTTTCTGTTGGTAGCACACAATTTTTCCAAATTAAAAAAAAAAAGACGGGAACAAAAAGGTTATGCTTTTCATCTGTGTTTGTGTAAACAAACCCAGTAATTACCATAACTCAAATTGCTGCTGAAGCTCTCCATATTTTAATGTGCACACTGTCGCTCTTGCTACTAAATCTCTGCCTATATCCTGGGAAGTTAATCCTGAATTAGGAAACAGAAAAACTGATTAAAATAACATTGGGCCAAGTCCATGATTTTTATATTCATAAGATTCAAAATTTCTGTGAGGAAATGTGCAATGCAAATTGAATTATCTTCCAGAGTAATAAAGAAAAAGAAGGAAACCAAAACAATGGTAAAATATGGGTATCCATGCAGAGAGATGTATGAATTAGGCTTTCTGTGGTTTGGTTTGATTCAATATTCCACTCCTCTGAAACAACCTTTACTTACCAGGCTGCATAAACTCAATTCTCTTCAGTATAAAGTGAATATTATCCAGTTTTCAAGTAGCAACATTTCCTTAAATTCTACACTTTTATCAAAAGAGGTTTTTCACTGAACTTTGAAGATAACATTATTAGTCCTTGCAAGTGTTCTAATCACGGTCTTTCTTGATGGCCTTTAGGACAAAAGAGCAGTTGTAAATGTTCAAAGAAAAATCAGGAAGGTGAAAGCCATTGTTTTTGTGCCTATTGGCATGGGGTAGGTGAAACTGAGTATTAAGGAAATAGTGTAGAAAATTCAGGTCTCCACATTTTCTTTTAATAAATTGGGCTAACTTTAACTCTCTACCACCTATCTTTTTTCCCTCCATACCCACTCTTGTCCCTTTCTACCCTGTTTCCTGCCTGGGAAGGCTGACCTGTAGGGACTTAACCAATGAGCTCTCTTGCTCTCTGGCTTGCGTTTGGGTTTGGCAATAGAGAGCCCCAGCAAGAGGTCAGAGGGAGAGGGGAGGGTAAGGTCAGAGTTCCCTCCGGATGGCTGTGTCTCTCCGCTGAAGACCACTGCTCTTGTCATGGTTGCCCTTTCTTCCAGGCTCTGGAAACTGCTTTCTCCTCCTTTCCCTTCAGGCTTGGCACTGTTTGTTTTAAGCTTCAGTGTACTGTACTTTCCTTTGTTGTTTTGGTTTCCCATATCTTGCCAAACCTTTATAAATACCCTCTTTAGTACACACTCCTCAAATTATTCTAATTTGACTGGGCTCTGTTTCATATTTCAACCCTTACAGAGACAGAATCTGCCTCATCCAGCCCTATATCTAAATTCTTCCCGCATCCTGGGGCCACCATCATTTCTTACCAGGACTACTAACTGACCTTTCTACTTCTACTCTTCATGGCTCGAAATCTTTTAAAAGTTTCTCATCACAAACATAATGAAGTCCAAATTCCCGCCCAGGGCCCTGTCAGTCTGTTAACATTCACCTTCATCTTGAGTCACGCTCATCTCCTAGGTTCTAGAACACACCAACTTCTCTCTTGCCTGAGGACCTTTGTCCATGTTGGTCACTCTGCCCGGGGTGTTCTGCTCCCCGGTCTTCGTTTGGTTAGCACTGTCAAAGACAAAAACGTGGTGAGGAGATGGATTTTATTCAGGCTATTGCAATAGGGAAACACCTCAGATCTGAAGATTAGAGTACGTATTAAGTTTCCTATGGTTGGCGCGACAAATCATTGCAAATTAGCGGCTTTAAACAATAGAAAGTTATCCTATTATTGTTGTGTGGGCCAGAAATCCAAAATGTATCTTACGTGGCTAAAATCGAGGTGTGGGCAGGGCTGTGCTGCCTCTGGAGGGTCCAGGGGAGAATATGTTCCCTTTCTTTTTCCCACATCTAGAGCTGAATTCCTTGTCTCCTGGTCCCTTCCTCTATCTTCAAAACCAGTGATGGAGCATCTTTTCTCTGACTCCGCCTCTCTCTGCTTCCATCACATGGCTGTCTTCTCTTTTATCTATGGTCGAGTCTCCTTCTGTTCCCCTCTTACAAGGATACTTGTGATTCTGTTTAGGGTCCAACCAGATAATCCAAGATAATTGTCCCGACTCAAGCTAATTAATCACATCTGCAAAAGCTCTTTTTCCGCATAAGGGAAGATATTCATAGATTCCAGGGCTTAGGACCTGGATATCTTGTAGGGCCATTTTTCAGCCTACTACAGCATGTCTCAGCAGAGGGGTTTGCCTTAGATTTTTATGGGGAGGAGTAGACAAGTTACAGGTGGGGTTATTTATAGTTGGGATTGTTTTTTCAATCAAAGCAAGTTTCAGTGGAACAGGAAATGCTTAGCTGGTTTCAGGGGAACAAACAGTTCTAATCTTGGCTAATTATTCATGGGACAAAGAAGAAAGAGGATCTCTGTCCTACCATGTCAACAGATTCAGGCAAAAGAGGAATGGTCTGGGTTTAACCTTGTCACCAGTAAAAATGGGAGCCATCTACAAATCTTGTGGGAGTCATGAGAAAGAGTGGATAGCAAGTCTTATCTAAGCCATGTGGGGAATGGTGGTTCATTGCAGTTAGTCATTTTCTAGAACACAGAGGGGTGGGGGATGTGAGGAAAAAAAGACTGGGGAGATTTCTTAACCATCACTGTTTTCTGGGAGCATAGAAGTCAGGTGAAGTTCAACACTGTCACCACCTTCTCATCCTTAAATATATTTTCATAGATGCCCTCCCTGCACACCCTATGTAAGTACTGCCCTCTGCATTATTCTCTGTCATAGTTTCCTCTTTATTTCCTTCACAGTATTTTTCACAATCCATAATTATTTTGTATACTTATTTGCTTGTCTCTCTAGACCATAAACTTTTTGAGGACAGGGAAAATGGTTGTCTTATCTTAAGAGCTTAGAACAATGTATCTTTATATCTTTACAGCCTGGCACATTTTTGTTGAATTGACAAAAGAAGCAATACCAGATGGCCAATAAACTCATGATGAACTGTCTAGTAATTACCTTATTGGTAGTGAAATAAAAAAGGATAAAAATAACAGTGAGGTAAACAAAAGAGAGTCAGACATCATAGGCAGCAGGACCCACATGTTCAGAGACACACAGTGGTGTGTGTGGAATGTGGGGCATGGCTGGTGTGAGATGGGACCTGAGCCTGGCAGGCTGAGGCTCCACAGTGAGTCAAAGACCAAATCTCAAAGGAGGTGGGGCTCTATACTTCCTATTCCCCTCAGTGCCTGCATTCATTCATCCTTTCAACAAATATTTTTGAATGTGTTCAGTTTGCCAGGCACTGGTCTAGACTTTGGGGACATAACAGAGAAGAGACCAGACAAAAATTAGTCTGACAGTAAATGGAAGAAGTGATTAAAATAAATAGTGCTGAATGTTAAAGAGAAAAGCAGAGCAGGAAAGTGAAATGTAGAATGTAGGCTTGCAGTTTAGAGAGAGTGGCCAGGGAAGGCCTCAGTGAGAATATGCTATCTGCCAGGTGTGGGATTGGGGGTGGAGGGCATGTAACTTGAAAGAAGTGATATTTGGGAGAAAGGCATTCCAGGCAGAGGGCACAGCAAGCACTCAGGTCCTGAGGTGCAAACTCACCTGTAAGAAGGCTGGTGTGGTCTAAACAGAGTGACAGAGAGGGGTGCATAGTTGTAGGAGATGCGGCCACAGAGGCAAGGGGTGAAGGTTGCAGTTGTAGGGCCTTATAAGCTTTTGTAAGGACAGTGGCTTTTCCACTGAGTGAAATGGGAAACCATTGGAATATTTTGATAAGAGGATTGACATGCTCTATTGCATTTAACAGGATTGCTTGGGCTGCTATTTTGAAATGAGACAGAAGAGGATCAAGGCCCAATGCAGGAAGACCCTTTAGGAGGCTACTCCGTGATCCAGGTGAGAGATGATGGAAGTAGCACGTATCAGGGAGGTAGCAGTGGAAATGATGAGAAATGGTTAGATTCTGGATATACTCTGAAGCCACTAGAATTTGCTGATGGGTCAGATGAGAAGTGAGGGAGAGAAGTCAAGGATGACTGCAAGATTTACGGCAAGGATGGGGTTGCCATTTACTGAGATTTGGAAGAATACTAAAAGAGCAGCTTCGGGAAGGAAGATCAAGAGCTCAGTTTGGGACACGTTAACTCCAGGGTGCACAAGTAATACTTTTTAAAATAGAACTTGTTTTGAAAACGTTCCTGTGAACATTACGAAATTATAGAACTGGTGATCATCTCTCTCCAGTGTGCTGGTTGCTTTAGTTTAATATCTTTCAAGACCTGTTATTGCTTACTTCTCTGAACTTCTCACCTTCCTGGAGAATATTTCTAGCACGTCTTTGTTGGGAGAAGTACAGCAGGAAAATTAGAAAATCTAAGTATATAACTGCTTTGGAAATAGCAACAGAAAAGTCTGTATGTGAAATATCTCCTTTTCCTGATCTCTTGGGCATCCAAAAGAGCAGATGAATTGAATTTGGAAGTTGAAGAAAGCCACCAGCTTTGGGTAAAGAGCTGCATCAGAACAGAGGCCCAGCTTTGGCCCCCAGGGCTCTGCAGCTGAGTCCACAGCTTGGCAGTTGCCATGTCTTTCTCTAAAAAGCTGACTGCTTAGCTTTGGCCTCAGGCAGCCCTGTGCTGAGAGATCTTCCAGGCAGAGAAAGAGAGCCCAGGCTCCTTGCTCCAGATGTCATTGCTTGTCACCTGCCCTGAAGTGATGACACTCATAACCTAGATCTTGGCCTTAACCTCTGATTTCTCCTGCATCCCTCATCTTGAACTGCCCAACCTGAAAAAACACTCTTTAAGCCTCACACAAGAGCTCCATACACTCTGCTTCACTGCAGGGTCATTCCATGTAAATTAATTTTCCAGGTAACTGAAGCTTAGCTGTCCTTTGATGTTAACCATATGAAGGAAAATTTTTCTGAGGCTGAACTGTAAACATTCTTGCTTTCTTAACCAGGGCACCTAGAACAAAATTGAACTTTTCTGACGTTAAGCTGTCTCCTCACAACTTGATGATGCCCTCAGGCTCTAGTGAGGTATATAGAGTCTGTGCCTACTACACTTAGAACCTCAAACTGCTGTGTATTTGAGGCTTGTATTTTCTTTTTTAAAATGTTTTTGTTGTTTTGCTGCATCATCCCTGCTGTCATTGCTAGTTGCTGCTTGATTATTTGGATGCTTCACAGGCCATTTTTAATTTATTATCTGATTCCGAGCTTGGGTCTTAGTAGCTCAAATATGATCTTCAGAAATGCAAGGTAGCATTTGTGGTGGACAGAATTGTAAGGTGGCCCCTTCATGTTCACACCCTGTGTAATCTCCTCCCCTTGAATCTGATCAGGACTTATGAGTATGATGGGATGGCCACTCCAGTGATTAGGTTACCTATATGTTTGGCAAAGGTGAAGGGACTTTGATTATGTAAAGTCCCATAATCATTTGACTTTAATTTAATCAGAAGGAAGATTGACCCAGGTAGGCCTGACTTAAGCAGGCAAGCCCTTTAAAAGATGATCTAGAGGTTAAGAGGTTTTCTCTCCTGTTGGCTTTGAAGAAGTGAACTACCATGGATTCTATAGCAGCAAGAAAATTAATTTGGCCAAAAACCACATGAGCTTGGAAGAGGACCCTGAGCCTCAGATAAGAACTCAGCCCTCAGCAACACCTTGACTGCAGTGCTGTGAAACCCTGAGCAGAAAATCCAGCTTAAGCTATGTCTGTACTCTCAACCCGTGGAAACTGTGAGATAATAAATGGGTATTGTTTTATGCTGATACGTTTGTGATAATTTATTATGAAGCAATAGAAAATTAATATAGTATCCTATTTGGATTTTGTATTTAAAAGGGTAAAAACATACTGCACTTGCAATGCATGGGTTCATACAGACTTAATCACATTATTATAATTACCCCATCCTACTATGCATAATAGCAATTCTGAGTTTTATTCATCTCAGGAAATAAAACTCCAGAACCTATTAAGATTGTGCTTGTCCATTCCTGAGCTTCAGCAAATAAAATATGCAGGGCTGTAGTGGAAATCCAACTCAATATTTCTCTTCTCTACTAATTTTTCTACCCAGGAGAGAATCATAAATTAGAAAAAAAAAGATCTCATGTTTAAAAAAAACTCAAATGGAACAAAACTAAACTTATCAGTGGCTGAGTGGTGGGGTCAACTTTTTCTACATGATATTTTAGTTACCTATGTTATAAGTAAGTGCAAAAAATTATCATGATGGTATAATATCTCTTATATTTTTGAGCATTTTATAAAACTTTAAAAAGTTTATTTCATACGACCTTCACAATATATGTCACTTCAAACACGAATTAACAACTAAACACAGCCTAGCAGGCTAGTAGTTTGTTTATATATTCAATTTTTAAAATATTGTTTTTGAGTAATTATTATTGGTGCATAGTAAAAATCAAATCTCTCTTTCACAGCCACCTTCATTAATCTTATTTTCCTCTCCAGAGTCAACTCTTACTGGTTTCTTGTGCATTTTTCTAGAGGTATTCTCTGCAGTTACAAATAAATATTCAAACATGATGTGTTAATTTTAGTAATTTATATTTTACCAGAAATTGATACATTTCACTGGAATTTAATAATTTACCGGAATAAAGTTTTAAAGGGTGTTCTTCTCCATAGTTGTACTCATAATTCCTTGCTCATTTGTAAATTTGTATATTTATATTTTATCCTTCGACATTCCTTTTTTTTTTAAGTGATAGCAACAAACAGCACTTGAGCTTATCAGTTGTACTGTTTTTGTCTGTCCTGGTCTAACATTTAGTTAAGCACTTACAATAAAGTGCGCAGTCAGGTACTGTGCTCTGCTTTTAATACACATGATCTCATTTCCCTGCAACAACCCTCCAGGGTAGATCTTTTAATAATGCTCATTTTACGTATGAGAAAATGGATTCTGCAGGAGGCCAGGTAATGAGCCTTCCACTAGTAAGGGGGGAAACTGAGACTCAACCCCTGTCTTTCTGACTCCAGAACCTCAGCTTTTAATTTTACTTCCCTGCTTTTCTTCCTTAATGTCTTCTTCATGCTTTCCTTTAATTATCTTGCACAGTTTCTAACTTCTTGAGTTGACCATTAACTTTCATTTTTCGTATTTATTAATAAATCCATTTATAGATATAAATCTACCTCTGAGCCTGCTTCATCAGCATAAACTATGTTTTGTTATGTGGAATTCCCAATGTCATTTTTGCTAGTCAAAATGTGTTATTTCTTTCTTTTTTGACATGAGATATTTAGAATTTTATTTCGCAGTGAGTAAGATTTCTCATGTTGTTTATATTTTTGTAAGTAATATTAGTTTTATTGTATTGTGATAAAAGTGTAATATTTCCTATTTCTACATTTTAGAATTTACTGAGTTATCTAATATATAATTTGTTTTCAAAAACATTCTATAGATCTCTAAAAGACAGTGTAGTGTTTGTAAGTGAGCACTATGGTACCTATTAAATCCATTTTTTAAAAAATGTAGTTTGAATTTTCCTATACTTGATCTGTCAAAGTTAGAGATAATGGTGAGCTGTTTCCTAAGAAAATTGACTTTCTTAGTGACTCTCTCCTCGCTTCCAACGATTCTTGTGTTATTTATGTCAATATGATGTTATTTATTTAGATAAATCTCCATTATTATCATAGCTGTATTATGGCTATATATCTTTTATAAATATAAAAAATTATGCTCTCTTATCCCTCCTAATTCTTTTAAACTTTGAAATTAAAATTGCCAACTCTATTCTTTTTGTTTGAATGTTTCTATATATTTTTTATTCTTTTGTTTCTAGCCTTTTGGAGATATAATTTAGAATATTATGCTAGCAGATCAAATAGAGTTTGATTTTATTTTTTTGGTATTAAATTTGAGAGTCTGTTAAAAAAGATAAACACACTTATATTTTCTGTTTATTTCTTGTATGTTTGAATGTCTTTTATTCTATTGTATGATTTCTCTTTTTTTAAATGATAATTTTTTTCTGACATTTTGGGATTGTTTTTTCCTTGTTTTTATGTTCTTTATGCATCAGAATTTACATACAATGTTTTAAATTCTGTTAGGAGACAAATTTAAGCTATTAAAAAACTACTCAAACCTAGAATTATCAAAATTATTAAAGCCAATGACAAAATAGTGTCCACTGGCTTTCTCTTGTGAGAAATACTGAGTCACTAGTGCTCCTCCAGGCACTGAGGATCTGTCCTGTGAAAAAACAGACATAAAAAGAGCGGAAAGGTGAAAAGAAGAGTGGGACTTTGAAGTGGAACCAAATTTATTTCACTTATCTTTTCCTTTTTTTATATGCACAAGAATGGTATGTGATTTAAAATAAGCCTAAGAAAAGGCATCTCAATATAACAAAATGCCAAGTGTTAGGATATTATGTCATAATTTAAATAGCAGAAATTTTTCTTCCTTAGTGGGACCTAAAATAGTGTGTTTAGAATGGTGTCATAGATGAGATGAAATATTATATATTCTTTTTGAAAACCCTTTTCTGCATTAAGAAAAGGGAGACTGAGATGGTTCTTTTCAGCATCAGAAATCCTAAAGAGGTAAGACTGACCAACACACCTTCTCTGGAGAGGAGATTTTGCCTGTAGACCAGGGCTGCCATGCTCTGGGGCAGCTGGTGGCCCCGTGGGAATGCCTGGGTCAGATGCTGGGCCCTGATCACTCTTGGCTTGACCTCTTGGCTCTTACTGCAACTCAACTCATGGGGATGCCCTGATCTGTCAGCACCTGGGACATCTGAGTCACACCCGAAGAGGAATTTCTCCTGTTCTCCCCCTGGGAGTCCAGACAGATTTCATCCTTATGTCAACACGTCCCCTACATCTCTGCAGAGGAAAACATTAGAAATATCTAGGTGGACTGGCTCCAGGTGACCTGTGCATCAATATCCAGCCAGCAAGGATCCTGTGGATGCTAAGTTTGACAACCAGCAGATGTGCTGATCTTCTGTGAATGACACAGGGACCCTCACCACATCACCTGGTTATCGTTACAATCCTCCTATTTAATTTTAGCTGAAGGCCTGGTTGATATCGACTTGCAGTGCCAGTTTAGGAACGCAACAGCCTAAGAACAGTGAGACCCAGGGACAAGATCGACCATCTCTGAGTTTTCTTCCCTGTACAGTATTAGGAGAATTGTGCATCGAGGGCTGATTTTCTCTTTGGCTCAGCCTCTATTGGTGGCACATATCTTTCTGGTGCCTTTCAAGGACACCTATGAGATGCTCCACTGCAATACCCATGTCCGCTTTGAGTGTTCACCAAGCATACCATTTGGCCTCTCCGGGCAGCCATTTCTGAATATTCTCAGTATCCAACAAAAGGAATCCCACCCAGTGCTGCACTCTGTCTGTCGTACCTTCAGCTTCTTACATTCACCTACACACTTGGGGGAGGAGTTAGTGGAACTCTCCCAGGGTCTCCTGCAACTATTTCCTGTGACATGTTGGATTTTTCTCAGGAGCATTTGTTGCAAGCTGACCTTCTCTAGCTTTCATCAATCTCATCCCATGTAAACTCCAGCTTGATTGTATTTCTAAAAATGTTATCATGTGAATGGCATCCTTTCTTAGTTTCCTGCCATGATGCAGAACTTTCCTATTTGTATTCTCTTTGGTCATTTCAGAAAGGATCTGATAGGCAATGGAGAAAGAGACATAGATGCCTTTGCTCTAGTTGTGTGTTTTGTTTTTAACAGAAATCTGGTCATCTTGCATTTAGAGTGTCTGCAGGATACACAAAGAGAAACACCATGAAAATTAGTGATTGAATATATGGATCTGAGACTTAGGGGAGCTCTGTGTTAGAAATATAAATTTGGGAGGCATCAGCCCATGGTGGGAGTCAAGTCACAGGAACAGGGAAGACTGCCTAAAGCAGGAGTTCCAAAATCTTGTGGATCATCAGAATATACAGATTCCTTGGTCCTTCTCCCGTAGAGTCTAATTTAGTAGGCTTATGGTTGTCCTCAAGAATCTATCATCTTTTTTTTTAAAGCTTCCATTGAAAGAGCTCTAAACTTGAGTATTGAGGGAAGAAATTGTAAGGCAATGCTCCCAGTGTGGCCTTCCTTACATAAGAAAGCTTTAAGTCTATATGTACCTGGCTATGTTGTAGGGATGGTGGCAGGGTCATCAACTGAAAAAGTGATGAAGATTTTGAAAAGTCATTGTGAGAGAAGGGTAGGGACGCTGATGAGACACATGTACAAAGTGAGGGGAAAGAGAAAGCTGGACATCAATGAACATGAATGTGTAACCTCATTCTTGCTCAACACCCTGAGTATAGACATGGAGATAGTAGGAGGTTGGGTTAACAGAGTTGGGTAAATCAAAGGACAAGGACAGGACACTGAGGACTACAAAAATCTGTTGGCATTTGACCATAGCCCCCATCCTTTCGATTTTCTGCTACCTTAACCTATATTCCCAATACAGCTGCTCTTGACCTCAAGATCACCAGTCCCTTACTACCACCCATCCCCGTTTTTCTCGGTCCATGTTCTCCTCCTTTCTTAACCTGGAACCCAAGGGACATCCCTTCAGTCACTCTTTTGCCAGTAACCCTCAAAATATTAAATAACTAGTTTAAGGTAATACCACTAATAAATGGTGAGACTGAGACTTGAACTTAGGCCAGTCTGAGTGTTTGTTTGTTTTTTGACCAGTACTTTATATGACCCCTGCAGTTGTCATGGTGATAGCCCACCCAGACCCTGTTTAATGAAGGACTTATTGCCGCAGCATCTGGGAGTGCTGTCAGCAGACAGACTTCAGCTGTCAGGCCCTTTGGTGTGCCTCACCTGCAGAGAGTTGCCTCATCCAAGTTCACACTCCTTCCTGGGCCACTCACCTCCAATGACTGATAAATGTGGGAGTATAAAGTCCTGGCCCTCTCAGCCCTTCTTGGGACTACTCTGAAGGGACCTTCTGTCTCCAGAGCTCCCTGTGAGATCACTGAGACTGTCCTTGGGACTGCATCACAGCTCACCTTTCCCTCACCCTTCCACAGGTGTTGATCCCAAGGGCACTCCTTAATAAACATGCTCCACGCTAAACTCTCTCCGAGTCTGTTTCCTAAGGGACCTAACATGACAGCTTCTTCAAGAAACGAGAGCCAGAATTTCCTGTTATAGAAGTCATATGACTCTTC
This sequence comes from Mesoplodon densirostris, assembly GCF_025265405.1. Lineage (NCBI taxonomy): Eukaryota > Metazoa > Chordata > Mammalia > Artiodactyla > Ziphiidae > Mesoplodon > Mesoplodon densirostris. The sequence continues at coordinate 93,081,869 of NC_082664.1, read as the reverse complement.
ACCTTTTCCAGAGACCCTATCAAGTGTTTTAGGGAAGTGTCAGATCCAGATGAAGCCGGGTGCTCCTTGCCCTGGTCACCAGGATGGCATCTAGCCATTTGGATTTCAGGTACATAGGGCTCAAGAGAGAGGGCTAATCCAGGCCTGAGTTAAGTCCAATGGTGTCAGATTTGGAATAGGGATATCCTGCTGCTTAAGCTTTGCTATTTCCCTTTTCCCTCCCTAGTCATCCTTCTGAGGCCAGAGTCTGGCCTGGAAGACTAATCTTGAATCCCAGCTTTAAACAACCTGCAGATGAGGCAACCGATTGAAAATTTCAGGCTCACATCTGATACACCATTGCACTGTGATTTTTAAAGAAGATGTTGGGGGTAGGAGTTTATTAAGTAATTAATTTATTTTTGCTCTGTTGGGTCTTCATTTCTGTGCGAGCGCTTTCTCTAGTTGTGGCAAGCGGGGGCCACTCTTCATCGCGGTGCACGGGCCTCTCACTATCGCGGCCTCTCTTGTTGTGGGGCACAGGCTCAGTAGTTGTGGCTCACAGGCCCAGTCGCTCCGCAGCATGTGGGATCCTCCCAGACCAGGGCTCTAACCCGTGTTCCCTGCATTAGCAGGCAGATTCTCAAGCACTGCACCACCAGGGAAGCCCTGCACTGTGATTTTAGTGACTGAAAGGTAAAAACATGACCTAGGCCAGAGCAAATGAATTTGAGTGGTTTTATTTCAGGTTGATTTTTTCCCCTCCTATTTTATCAGTTAGAATAAACAGTCATAATATGTCAGGAAAAAAAATAAGCAAGCCATCCATCAGAAGAAAAATTTTGGTTGTTTTTTAATATGATTAAGTATTATAGGAACACTAACAAATGAAAAAAAATCGATACTTGTATATTCCAAATTTGCAAATTTCTCCACTTCACATTTTAATTATTCTTTTAAATCTATACAATCACTGTATAAAGTAACTAAATATATGATTCAGGATATATTTCTTTATAACAGTTAGAAAATGTGTGGTATTTGGTTTTCAATTAAACATCTATGAAGACTTCATCTGTGCTACCCACTTAATTAGAAAAAAAAAATATTCAAAGTAATACCCTGCTGGAAATGTCTAAATAGGGAAAGCAACTAAAATTTATATATTAAGGATGGAATATATTTCATTTAATTGGAATATATGTTGCCTCCTAATCCAGCTAATATATTTTTCAATCAGCCCCAAATTGAAGCCGTATGTTATCAGCGATCTCTCAGATCACTCTAAGTGTATAATCTGTGTTATATTAAATAACCTCATTTAGGTAACTGCTTTAAACATTGTGTAGAAGCAAGTACTTCTTAAAGGTTTCAGTTATTGATTTTCAAATCTTCTTTGTAGGTATAAGCTTCTCAGAAGGCCAAGCATAATCACGTTTCCTGCCCAGTTGGTCTTTTCCTTTGATAACCACCCATGGTTACTAAACCAGCCTGTCAGTAGGCATTTAATGAGAAACTGCTGGGGGCTGAAGCCTCTACCAGGGCCTAGAAGCAAACAGAAGATTAGGTGTGCCTGGAAAAGCTTACAAGAAGTTGGTGGTTTTCATGGGCATAAGCCAGCATGGGTTTGCTTAATCTTCTTGTTTTTCAACAGAAATGACAAGATGTTTTTCTAGGGGTAGCATTGGCTTTGACACCCCCTTAAGCTGATAAAAAAAAAATAGCTCCTATTAAGTAATAATTTAAAAAATGACAACGTTTACTTGGTCTCCAGAGGTTTGCATATCCACAGATCAGATTTATAACATGAAGTACTGGGACATGTCTCCTACTTATTCATACATTAAGTTAAAATGTGTTCTAATCCTTTATCTTTTAAGAATAAAATGTCAGGACATTTTTGTGATTTCCTCTAACTAGTAAGACAGGAGGGAGGTTCTTTGTGAGGATTTCCAGCCAAGCCATGTACAACCAATCTGATATAGATCCTTTTCTTGCCACTGGAAGGCTCCTGACAGCATGGAAGAAAAATAAAGAACAAACGTGACAATTAGTACAGGCAGTAACATCACTAGTTATCTGAGCTGTGTAATAACAAGTGGCCTGAACCTTTTATGTGCCTTCCCGACAAAATGAAAGCATGGAAATTATTTTGAATACAGATATTAAATTGATACACTTCTCAGATAATATAAATATCTACAAATGAGAAAAATAGGCTTGGGCATTGTAGGGTAGAGGCAAAGCATAAGTATAATAAATTTTCACTCTTTAAATAGAAAATGTGATCAACCAATACCTCTCCCCATTTTTGGAAAAAATGACTTTTCCTAATGGTTTAAAGCTCTTATATTTGGGAGAAACAGCTGTTTGAGCCCTACCACCTGATTCAGGAGAACAATCTATGTCTTAAATGGATAGTCCTCCAGTGCAGACCTTGTTTGAAGACATACTTACCTTTGTACATAGGAGTCAGTTCATGAGGTATAAATGTGAAATTGTTGGTTTTCATGTTTAGCAATGAATCTTTAGGTAAACATTCATATTTTCAGCAGGTACACCCCTAACATTTGTGGAGTGGAGGGCAAAGAGTGGAAATGGAAAAGCCCACTCCTTTTTCTCCTGCCCTGCCCTCTTCCCCCATGGTAAAGAGCCTTGCAAACATGCTATGGACTCCATACCTCAGGAGCAGCTGTCTAGGGAAGGGGCCTGGGAACCTTGGTAGCCAGCTTGGGGCTAATTAGGCAGGGAATTCCAGGGTCAGGTTCCCTGGAACCTGGGAGGAGCCAGGGTTCTAGATGGGCATGCCCTATGCCCCTGGCCCTTTGGGTGGGGAACACCTGGTGGAAAGTCCAAATGGAGCCCTCTAAAGCCCATGGGCTCAATTGTCAGTGTCTCAGGGTGGCCTTTATTTTCCCTCCCTGCCTAAAATCCCACATGTTCCAAATTTAACTTTCCTGAATAGCTGTGAGCTTTTAAATTCACAACTAAGGTTTCTCTGTAACAATCTTAAATGCCTGCAGTGATACTTACAGGACTATGAGATTAGCAGCCCTTGAGTGCTCCTGTAAGAGTTCGTTCAGTCGAACTTGGCGGTAACTCTGTGGACAACATTCAGATTTTGTTGAGGGCAGTTTTCCCAGAATTATGAATGAGAATTTATCTTCTTACCTCAAATTATGGACAAGTAGAAAAACCTCATTGAAAAAAATTAGTTATTTCATTCAAATTTGGAAACTTAACAGTGTTTTTAAAACTCATGGGAAATTTTAGAAACATAAAGAATAAGACCATTGTGCTATAGTGTCTTATTAAATTCTAGAAGAAAAAAGTAAGCAACATGGATAACGGTAAAAAGAAGATAAGAATGGCCAGTGCTGGGGAACAGGTTTGCAGCTGAAGAAAACTAACCTAATCTTGATACTAATTTGATATCCTAAGAACATAGGTTATACCCTAGTCTATCTTTATTTAAGCTCTTTGATTTTTACCGGCACAGGGGACTGGTTTCAATGAAATAGTCACCAAAAGACACATTTGGAAAAATAACTACATTAACTATTTTGCAGTGATGAGAGTAATATTTATTATTACATTTCACTGGTTCAGAAACCAAGGTTTAGGTAAGTGATTTGCTCAATTATATGAAAACTTTTTGTTAGAACTGGGAAGTTTATCACACACAGAGCTTATGATTCTTAGCTCAGTATTTTTCCACTAAATTTGAAAGGCTTTTAGTATCTCCTGCTCTAATTTGTTCCAACTTCAGCTCCTAATATAATTTATTTAAATTTTGTAGTTTAGAGGTTCTTTTGGTCCTTTTCCTTGAACGTCTAATCCAATTCAGACGTCAGTTCTTCTGCCTTATTTTTATGTCCCTGCCCTTTTCACCATCCTCACTATTGCAACTTCATTCAGCTCAGGCCACTAGGGTAACTCCCATTTTATTGGGTTCTCTAGAAGAGCCCACCATTTTACATCCGTCCTACAAGATGTGCTGGATCCAACTTTCATATTCATTGCTCCAATTACATATTTTCTCAGATCCCTATGTTAGTTTTTATAGCTAACTTTATCAGGTTAAAATTCTTTGTTATTGTCTCAAACTGTGAGTCAATCTATATTTACTTTTCATATGTATTGACTTAAATTATTTTAGACTGGTGGGTCTGTCTCCTGTTCTATAAAATTAAATTGGAAAGAAGACTTCAGAATATGTATCAATAACCTATTTTAACTTAAAAATTGATTTTGTACTGAAAAATGAAAACAATTTTCTAAATCCTCATATTCAATAATATGATTGAAAAAGCACTTGAAATATGGAGAAACCCTGGATCTTGAATAATGAAATTCTATAATAGATACATTAATTCTTGATCTTTAAATCAACCACAATTTTCTTTTTCAGCTAGTTAGATAGCAAAGTAAAGATTAAGGGAGGCAAGTCCTTACCTTTTCCTTGACTGCTTCCAGTTCTGCATCTGTAATTTTCCACGGAGTTTCTCTCTTTAATTTCTCAGCAGTTGTTAAATCTTTGCAGCTTTCATGGAGACGATATGGTTCAATCATTTCTTCAAAGAATTTCCAGCTGAAATTGGAATTATAAAAGAGGCCTCACAGTGGGAAACCAACTCATTATTTCACAGATACTCTAGGTATGACTAGCTCTGCTGGCTACAGAATCAGAGCTGAATGTCATGCAAATCTTTTAAGAATTATCTTTGCAGGGGACTTTCTGTGAGTAAAACCATGGCTCTAGTAGTGCCTCCCTATCCAGGGAAAGGCCGTAACGTGTGTGAGGCCTTGATAGCCTACTGGGCATTAGATCCTCGATATAAATACACAAACACACAGATAGTAATTATTCTGCAAATACACGTTCTACATAATAGAGTCAAAGACACAGTTGTAACGTAGACACTTCAGCCCATAAATGAGTTTCCTTCTGCTTACTTTATAGATTCTATGGGAGACATTCATGAATTAATGTAGGAGATGAACTAGCATCCCTGGGAGTTGGATAGGGTTGCCCTCCTCACCTTTAGGCCACATGGCAACACACACTCATGGCAGGAGCCTGTGGGCAGGTAGGAGAACAGTAACTAAGAGGAGCAGGGAAGTGAGTTCAATGGCTATAGAACAATTTGAATGTTTGCTGTAAATAATGTAGCCTTTGTCCTTCTGGTATCTGCTGTTGCTGCCTGAGATTTTCAAATGGCTATTGTTCAGGTGCATGTTAGAGGAAAGAACAAAAATCAATAATATTTTAAAATCTGAGGGCATTTTAGAGTGATTAAGAAGAAATCATTGAATAGAAAAGGAGGAGCAGCATCTCAGAGCTGTGGAACATTTTAAAAATTGCTGAAAAATCTCATTCTTGTCTTTCATAATAATCTCATAAGACTTTCTTTTTTTAAATAGATTTATTTAATTTATTTATTTATTTATGGTTGTGTTGGGTCTTCGTTGCTGTGCGCGGGCTTTTCTCTAGTTGTGGCGAGTTGGGGCTACTCTTCATTGTGGTGCATGGGCTTCTTACTGTGGTGGCTTCTCCTGTTGCGGAGCACGAGCTCTAGGCACGCGGGCTTCAGTAGTTGTGGTACGCAGGCTCAGTAGCTGTGGTGCATGGGCTTAGCTGCTCTGCGGCATGTGGGATCTTCCCGTACCAGGGCTCGAACCCATGTCCCCTGCATTGGCAGGCGGATTCTCAACCACTGCGCCACCAGGAAAGCCCCAAGACTTATTTTTAAAATAGCACAAAACAAAGTTCATAATTTATAGGAGTAGTTGTCTTTACTATGCTACTGTAAGATGATCTCAAATATAAAGTTTTCTTTGGTTTTATATAATGTGGCTTACTTATAATTTAGTAACTTTGGAATGAGCGATAATTAGAATCAGTGTGATGTTAGGTTAAGAAATTAAAATATGAAGCAATGAGTTCAGTGATCTCATCAGTTGTCCTGATTTAGGATTTGTACAAAGTACAGAGATTATAAAGGAGTAGGTTGTCCTTACCAGTGTGCTTTTTTTAAGGGATTGAAGAGATACTTAATGCAGTAGATTTCTGATGCCTTTGACTTATTTAGAATGGTAGACAATGACAGGGAAGGAATAAGACTGATATGCCCTATTATTCTTTCAACCACACAATACTTTTATTTGCTCTTCCTCCCAACAGTTCTGTGCTTTCAGAGACCTTGGCGGTAATCAGTGCAAAGTTGCTAGCCTAGGAGAAAAGAGCCTGGGTTCTTGCTCCAGCTCTTCCATTGTCCTCCTTGACCTGGATAACCATGCCTATAATAGGGGGTAACAATGGCTCCTCAAAGCTGGCACGTGGTTGGTGTGTGTTAATATGATGATTTGGGTGACAGTGCTCTGAAGAGTATGAAGTGCCCTGTAAAAGCAAGGCATTCATTTTACTCAACAGCCATAGGACTGAGGTTAGCAATTGACAGTTTCTCTGTTTAAGCTCTACATATAATTATTTTGATCAGGATAAGAGTTTTCTTCACATCTCAGCCCAGGTGCTTATTAGAAAGAGCAGTTCAAAAATAGTTTCCTAAGAAATGGCAAGTGGAAAGGAGATTGCTGGTTGTCCCCCCGGCATGCATACTACGTTTCTCCATTGTAGTTTGGGTGGGAATGACTCTATCCCCAGCATCAGACAGTCAATACAATTCTATCCCTTCTGCCAGACTGATTGGCCAGGGTGGGCACATAACCCAGGAAATCTTGACCAATAGGCACCTTGCATTTTACTGACCACAACAAGTGGCTCAGTGGCTTGGGTTGGTGCTACCTGAATGCAGCCAATGACCTGAATTCAACAACTGGGGAAGAGACAAACTTTTTCTCCCACTGAACACAAATGAGCAAATATGTAGTTCTGGCTGCTATGGGCATTCATCTCGGTTTTATAAGCTAAATCAACTTTGATTGATGATTTCATAATATAAGGTAGAGTAGAGAGAATGAAGGAGAATTAGCCCTTAATTGTAAAATTAACCTTCTAGATCAAGGTTCACCTGAAAGCCAAAATACCCTTGGATTTTTCAGTTAAGTTTGATAATAATTTCCATTATTTAAGTCACTATGAGTTAAGTTTTCTTTTACTTGCAATTGAAGCATGCTAAGTGACACAGTAGGTTATAATGGGGCTGTATTTGTCCATTTATTTTCTCTAAACTCTTACCGCTCCTTATCTATGTTTATCTTTGATTTCTTCATCCTAAGGCTCATCTCTGAGTTGGCCATTTTCCATTCTCCTAGCTTGGTGATCCAAAGGTAGCTCAAGGTTTCTATTTGATTCTTATTAAATCTGATCTTTCTTATAATTATTTTTTAATTGATTCTAAAATAGGTCAAATATTACGTACTATTAAATATAAGTGAGAATTAATTTAATTTTAAAAATTAACTTATAGCTGCCCTGCCTTCCCCATCCTTGTTCCTCATAATAACAAAGTTAAAAACATTTTTTGACTGCATAAAAATTTCCCCCTAAGTTCATATAAGATTCCTTCTCACAAATTAATGTATTTGTTGTTTTTGTGATCACACTAGCATCTTTCAACTAAATTATCTAGTTAATTGCTTCTAGTTTCTCTCTGATTTCTGTTTAAAGATTGCTGTTCTATTGGCCTATTACTTTTAATTCAGTCTATACAATAAAAAATGAAATTTAGCCACAAGAGCTTTTCAGTTTTCCCTGGCCCAATTATTTTCTCATTAACTTTGCTTTTGTACTCCCTTCCACCCTTGCTCTACCATATTTATAGATAATATTTTTATGATAGAATGTCTCCATCAAGACTTGCTCATGTTTTATGGGTAGTTGAAAGATCTATTAAAGGCAATTGAAAGACAGTTAACATTAGCCTCCAACATGGAAATCACTGACAAACTATTTTCAACATTGTGTGAATATAGTGACCAAGAAAGAACAGTGATCAGGAGATAGCTGTTAATGGTAGACAAGGGCTGCCTGACCAACAAGGCCCATGTGAAAGCTGAAGTTGAGACAGTGCTGTAAGCTTTGGGCCCTGGGCCTGGGGCTGCATCAGCCCAGAGGAAGAGTTCTCTTTCTCTTATTAAACCACTCAGAGGAGTTGCCTTTTAAAAATTATCACAAAGGTGCTAGGTTTGTTACCAGTGGCCATTTGTGAGATTTACTAAATGACCATTCTCTGTTCTAAAATTTACCTTCATATATTGGAAAAGGCATTGCCAGCATTGGACATGTGGTTGTTTTATAAAGTAATATGGCATCAGTTATAGCTGAAGACTGAAGAGAAAAGGATGGCACTTCCAGCACACCTTTTCTTGGTGGTCTTTTGTCTTCACACCAGGGTACATTCACTGCAGTTATTCTAGTAAGAATGAACTTTTTTTCCTGCATCTTCCTCAAGACCTTGAAATATCACATTGAGAATCTCCACAATTGTGAAAACTAATTCATTGTTTTTTTCCTGAGAAAGGGGAATAGATCTCTTCACTGCAGGATGTGGAGGATATGTAAGAAACACCAAATCAGAATGGTGTCTAAAGTCAAATTTAGATACCAGGACAAAAGCACAAATGCCTGGGTCCTTTGTTTCTTACGACTGTGCATAGAGTTTTCTCCTTGAGAAGAGGAAACCATGGAACAAAGGTCAGGGGTAGGAAGATGAAGAGTGTCTAGCCTGTGATGGACACTCAAAGAAGGAAGAGGCATGGTTAGTAAAAGAGATACATCAACATCCTCAGAGATAGGACAGAAAGGATGGGTATGCAGCAGGTGACCATGGCAGCTGGGCAGAGACTAGCACAAAAGAGAGGGAAGGAAACAGGGACTTGGGTAGAGAAAACCATATTGATGGGTAAAGAGGCAAAGGATATAGAAACGAATTAATCAGCAAGCACAGACAGTCCTTAGCTGCTGATAAGACAAACAACAGCAAGAAGAATTCACCTGCGAGAAGTAGGTGACTGATTTGTGCCCAGCGTTGAGCCAGGGCTTATAGAAAATCCAAAGTCAGTAGGGGACACTGTGACTGTGCTCTAGACAACAGTAAATAGTCCTGTACTTGCAGAGCACTGGCAGGCTCTGGCCTGTTGCTAAGTGGCACATACTAGGGAATCACTGGACCTGCTGTGTTATGAAAGAATGCATTCCTACCAATTAGAGCTATAAGATGAGCCCGTTTGATCACATCACTGCAAAAGCCAAGAGGCAGCGGCTTAGGAATTAAAATTCTTCAAGTGAAATGTGGAAGGCTACCAGAGGTTACCACATGACAGTTCACTTCATATCAGAATGTTAATTCCATTTACCAAGGAGGATGATAAATCTGTTCTTAATTTTTTTAACTGTTTATAACTATAACTATAGAAATACAGGAATGAAAGGCATTAGTGGTATATATGATGTAAGGAAATACTACATAGTAATAATCCAGGTTAACCCTGTCAATTATAGCTTTCTTATCACAGTTAAGATGTTTCATAAAGCTGTTTTAACTGACCCATAACATTGAAGGAATCATGAATACCCTCAAACTATATGAAGTTCGAGGTTGCCATTTGGTCAGTAAGAATGCATCTTAAATCTGGATGATTTTCAGTTAGTTATTAAGCTCATCCAGGATAACAATGAATCAAAAGAAGGTAAGAGCAAGAAGGCTCAAGGAATATGGAATTGCAATCCATCAAGAACTGCAGGAGGAAGGAGAAATGATGGTCAACAGAAATGAGAAGAGGTCCAAGAGTCCAGCAAGGACCTAAGCCATACTGAGACCTTCGTGTCTCCCTCTACTCTAACCCTTGGAGACCCCATTCCACACCAAATCAAATGTATTAAACTGCATCTAGATGCAACAGTAAATATGATTTTGGACTGTAAACAATTGAAAATATTTTTTAATTGCTAAGTCATTTCTCTAAGTACTTTAATTTATAATTGGCTGTGACTTTCAGACAGTCTTCTTACACCTCTGGGAACTCCTTTTAACATCTACCTACAAATTGTTTTCAAATATCATGGACTTGACAAATTTAACAATCAATGAAGTTAAAACGATGTTGTTTTGAAGACATTTAAACAATTATTTCAATGTTTTTCATTTAAAAGTTTTGGAACCAATACATTTTCTTGCTAGGCTTCCCATTCAGGATGCCCCACCAGTAATGTTAAATAATGAAAACTTACCCTGACTGCTCAGGTCAGAATTGTCTGAGCTTGTGCTTCCTGTTCCTCTTGCCACCATAGAAACCAATAACATGAAGGGCAATTCTAAAATGTTAACTAAATGGTGTTTCAACAATTCTTCCTCTCAAGCTCATCTTCACCTTAAAACCTTTTCCTTCCATTAGAACGTGACAGCTCTGTGTCATGATTATTTGAAATCCCTTTTTATTATATCCTATCAGGACTCACTGCAGTAAATCCATAACATTTTTACCTTCTAATAATTAACACAGAAGAGAAGGCGAGAGTACCACGAATAAACAATGGGTCTTGTTAAATGTTTCATACCTTTCTTTGTTTGGCTTAATGTTGATGTCACCAATGACATGGATGTCTGCAAATTTTATCCTAAATTTGCTCAGGAGGGAAGCCATTCTGAAAATATAAGAGAGAAACACTTCATCATTGCATATTTAGCTATTTTCAATCAAAGAGTTTTGCTTTCATGTCTTATTTCAGCTTAGATTTTGGACAAAGGCTTTGGTTAGTGTTTGATTTTCATTACAGTACTTGATGAGTACAGATAAATGTGGACCAAGTTATTCCATTGAAGGCAAGGAGAAGTTTCTGTAGGTGCAGTCACTGGAAAGAGCAAACCCAGCTCTGCATTCATGTTTCAGGGAAGATATTGTGGAGCTGTCCACTCTTCCTTATCATTTGGAAAAAAGAGAGCAAGTTCCAATACTTATTGACTATTATGGATAATTTTTATAGAGTTACAAACTACTGACAAACTAATAATTATTATGTATTATATCATTATAGATTAAAGGTTTTTTCCCCTAGAAACTGAAAATTTTGATATAATTTCAAAGTTACAAAAAAGTTACAAGAATAGTGCAAAGAAAGCTCAGATTCACCAGTTGTTTATATTTTGCCCCATTTGATCTGTCATTCTCTTTTTCTATCTACATCTGTCTGTCTATATATTTTTTGCTTGCTGGCTTTCTACCTCCTACCTATTTTCCATTTTAAAGTAAGTTGCAGATATCAGGCCCCTTTACCTGTAAATACTTCAGTGGGTATTTCCTAAGAACAAGGACATTCTCTTTTATAAACAGAGTAGTTTTTGAAGTCAGGAAATTTAACACTGATGCCCTACTACCATCTAATCCACCACCATTTTCAAATTTTATCACTTGTCCCAATAAGGTACTAGAGGCTTTAAGAAAATATAAATTATTGTAGACCTCATGTTAGTTTCCATTTTAGTATGACTCTGTTTACGAGGAATTAAATATTTATAATATCTCTCTAAGAGGGGGGAGAAAATGTGAAAAACTACTGAATAAGAGCCAGTCATTATTTTGTGATTTCTGGAAGGAGCAGTTCCAGGAAGGGCTAGGACTTAGGCATGTCATGAGGGACCAAATGCCGCCAAAGGTCATTCTCCAGATTTCCGCCAGAGACCTTTGGATGCACCACACTCTCGGCATGCTTGTTGCTCTCACAACTACAGATCAACTCTCCATGGCTAAAGTAATAAGAAAGACACAGACTTACACCGTGGGACTTATTTATTTTTTTAATTAGAAGAGCTATCAACAGTCATCCATTTAAACACTTTCACACTACAAGTGAAAAACTGGGGACCCAGATATGTGCAGTGACTGTTGCAAAGTCCTGCAGCTTGTTGGTGGCAGAGCTGTGGCTCGGACCAGATGTAGTCTCTCTGTTCTCTTCTAAGTGTGCTGTGCTAGAGTGACTGCTGTGAATTAACGGGTTTGAATCTCCCGGAAGAAACTATTGGACACAAATGCCTTCAGGCTCTTCCTTTCTTGGATGCATTTACAAGTCAGAACAAAATAAACATTATACAAGATAATGATACTCTCATTCAAGACTTGAGATGAGGCTTCTGTGCCAAATGCTTGTTGGAAGCATTTGTGGAAGGGGATAAAAGGACTGAAGACAATGATTAGAAAAATTACACAGATAATTTACTGACCAGAAACAAGTAAGCTTGAGGCCTATCATGGTGACTTTGTCTTTAAATTTTTTGTGCCTCAAAGATGCTTACAGTTCTTAAAATTAAAGCATTAAAACAGCAAACATCCAAACACAGGAGTGATAAATTACTTACGTAATTTTTTCTTCTTCAATGCGATTGATCTTCCCTCCGACATAGATTCTTAATTTACAGTCTTTCCATTTTTTTCTGAGAGTCAAGATATAGGGGATAAGGAGTGTTAACCCTAACAACAAAAAAAGAGTAGATTATGACAAAAGAATGAGCATATCCAACTGAAAGGAAATGAGTAGCTTCATATCTTTATTCTTTCCCACATTCATAGCTCCTACATTATTTAAATCTTTGGAGAACACAGAAATGTTATTCTTTAACTGATATCATTTCATATACGTTCCCATGCAGTTTGTTAAATTTATCAACATAGAAATTCTGCTCCCTAGTGTATATTCTGGAATTTTTTACCTCCATCATCAAACAACCACCAAACATCAATTGTGCCTTTTCCTTGCTTCTTTTTAAATTGGGTGCTGGCTTCCACCAGTTTCTGGTTGATCTCCCCCACATGCATCGACTGGATTGTGTTAATGCTGCTGTCTGTAATGAAAGGGAAAGTAGTACATCCATTTGTCTTTTGAGGAAAGAAGCAAAATAACTTTCTAATAAATCTCTTCAGGAAAATAGAGGAAGGGTCATGAATTTGTGTTTTTTATACTTATGGGTAAATAGTGAGTCCTATTCTCCAGAAAAGGAGAGATAAAGGTCAAATTCCACAATAATTTAGATCACCTTCAATAGTTCAGAAAAACTTGATATTGATCTTATGATTACAGTTTTCATTATAAAGCAGCAGATTTTTTTTTTCAGATCCTTAGTAATCTCTCTCAGAGCAGAATTATTATTTAGGCAGGTACCAATACTAAATTATCTGATACAAAAGCCAAAATATCCCGATTTTTCCAAATTTCAGGTATAACTCAACTTATATTTTCTGATGTACTTAAAAGTAGAACATGTGGTTATTGGTTTTCTAGAGATAAGCAAAAGAATCAGAAGTACTCCTTCACTAGGCAGTTGTTCACTTGAGCACAATTTTGGTGTAAATTCCATCAATGTCTGGATTATAAACGTTGCCAGGGACCATAAGCATCTTGACTCTCTATGACCCTTTGGTCCTAATGTGGGCCTGGCTTACTCTTTTGTTTTCTCTTCAAGGAATCTGTGAATCTAAGGTAAAGCCATTTGAGCTATTTGAATCTCTGTGAATGAGATGAAAAAGCCAGGAAATATGATTAAAAACACCTTTTCTTGAGTTATAGTTAAGAGTGTACATAAAGTACTTAAAAAAAATTTTAATGCAATTTCCACCCTAACATGAACACAGCAAAAGTGTACCAGGAAACTAGGGCAGTGTTTGCTCAGAACCGTTGTTCCTGTTTCCCAGTAGGGGTTTCCTTCCTACTCCATATTATATTATTTCTCATTTCCACATCTTTGAAAGTTGTGACTTCATTGCTGTATTTCAAAGCGATGGTGTCAGCATAGTGCTTAGAGTAGAGCTGACAGCCTCTTCAGAGCTTCCTCTCTGATCTAAGAGGTTCTGAGGATGCTTTGTTCTATCTTTTGTTGTTTTCATGTTTGGGCCTGTCGGTTCTGAAGCAATTATCTCATATTGTTTGTATCTCCCTAGGACCGCTAAGGGAGAAAATTAAATATCTTTACAAAACGGACCAAACTCTGCCCCCACTTATATGCAAATCAAAGCATCCAGAGGACCATGTATGAGTGCCTGGAGGCAGAGTGGGTCCTAACTCAGAAGAGTCGTCAGCTAACAAAGGCCTGGAGCAGTGAAGGGGCCTACTTCAGAGCTGTGTTTGAAAATTTAGGTGTTGGAAACAAAATATAACATAATCTTGCTTTTCTGAACAATGAGACATGTTGACTTTCAGAGGTGTACATTTTTGCCAAAAGTATTGCGATGCAGAAACAGCGTTCCAGAATAAATAAGTCCCACTTTCACTAATAAGGACCTTAATGCTTCCCTCCTCCCCGTCAGCTAGAGAACAGTATGGGTTATGACTTCTGAATTTCCCATTGCTTTTCAGATTGTACCATTGCATAGTGCAGATTCAATGGATAGTTAATTCTTCTCGTGGGTACATGAAATAATTGAAAAGGAAAGAAGATAGTAGTTAGTATCCAGATGGTCTTATTCTAATATTTACACCCTGAAAGACCTGATGTAACTCCAACTTTAGATTCAAACACATCATTTTTCTAGAAAATGTCCTTTTAAGGGGACAGAGGCACAGTAGGTTCTCCCCTCGCCCATGGAATGTTCCTGGCACCCAAGGGTACCTCTAGTGTTTGAAGAAGGGAAATGTTTGGATTTCCTATAATTCTATGTAAATATATAAAAATGTTGTATTACAGGTTAAATTTAGTCCTTGGGTCACAGTAGGAAAATAAGCAAACAGAACCAAACCTTTTCCAGGGTAGGAGACAACCTCTTTGAAGGGCCTCTTTGAAAGGTTGGCTCTTATTAACCTAGACCAGCAGCTAAGTCTCAATTTGGATCTTGCTACTAGACTTGGAGACCCTGCCAGAGAAATGATCTTTCCTGGGCCTTACACCAGTAAATGACTTCAGTAACTATATGGGATTATTTGTGCATGAAAGAAAGAAATGTTAACATTCTAATTTTCTACCAGCAGAGGTCGCTGTGGACCTCATTAAACTCAACCCGCAGTGTTTCTGGAAAGAAAGCAATTTTCAAAAAATCAGTTACTTGAATCACCTGTTTATTAAACTTATAACAAGGTCTCATTCTGTGGTCCTCCATTTCGGGGATGTATACTGAACATTCAGAGATAAGTGTACCATTCAGCCAAAATCTGCAGATAATTAGTGTCAATGAAGTTCCAAGTCCGGAATTCTGGTTTGTGATAGAGACGCATTTTTGAAATTAGAATTCTATCTGGATCCCTTATTTACCTGTACCAGTCGACTTCCAATCTCCTGAAATGTCTGCAAGGTGTGTATGAGGTGTGTGAGTGTAGATAAACCAGTTTGGGGGCTGGGTCACGAATTTCTATCCCCTTTACATCTTAACTAAGAATTTTCTATTTTATGACGTTCCATCTGCTTAAGCACTGTTGGACTCCCAAACCAAATATTATTTTAAAACAAAGTTTTTACAGTAAGATGGTACAAAGGGGTGAATGTTGTTGATAAATGACAATAGTTTCTACCTTTTAGCCATACTATCTTCTCTTAAGGAAATATCTTTCAGTCCTTACCTACACTCAATGCCCCCAACGTCTTAGATGCTCACTACTGACCCCTATAGACACTCAAGTTGTGGCTCGTCTTGTAATCTTTCCTGTAAATTTTAAAGGCACTTACCTTTCTTGGGAGTTGGCTTAGTAATGTTCAGCTTGCCAGCTTTTTTAAACAAACCTCGGAGGCCTCTGCTTTCTTCTTCGCATTCATTATCTTTGATAGTGGCTTCCAAAGCCAGTCTCTCCTGTTCTAATTTCTCTAATTCATCTGATGAAGGAAGACAAAATCACTTACTCTGCTCAGAGCAGCAAAGTTTCTAGGAACAATCTTATTAACGATTTTAATATTAAAAATGGTGTCTGTGCAATTAAATGATTATACATAATATGGTTTTTCTGAATGATTATTAAAATAATGTATATCACTAAATTATATTCAGAAAGTAATGACTAGCTCAGAAAAATGACTATGTGTTGTTATAATACATGAAGACACTGGGTTTTTTATGTGTGAGAGCAAAGGAGGCTATTTAATGCCATCTTTATTTACTACTGGCAACACAAAATACCAGATCCACTGTAATAAGATCTTGTACACTGAAAGCTACTGATTTACTGACCTAAGCTACTGGGCTAGATATTTTACAACTGGGAGTGACAAAAATTACAGAAGTATACTGGGTGTATATCAGGCACAGAGCAATGCCTCCTGAATTGAAACATAAAACTAGAGAACAAGAATTAAGGAAAGAGAACCATATCTAATAATAAACCCTGTGGGCTCCAAATACAAATTACAGTGAAAAATATCCACCACCAACAGTTCTTTCCAAGAAGCAAGATACTTTCTGGAGTGAGTGACCAAAGCAAAAGAAATAAAAGCTGAGGTTTCTGTGTGCCTGTCAGAGTCCACATTGCTAAAAAGGGCCTCATGACACTGGAGCCTGGAATAGGAGTCAAGCTGTGCAAAATGTCCTGTCCAGGGTTTAGACCTACTATCCAAGCTTTTATGTTGCGTTTAGCTGCCTTTTATCTTTTTGGATTCTGATTATGACGGAAAATTCCTAGCTGCTGTGTAATCATTGCATCCCTCTCTGACCTTAACCTGCATTGAATCAGGGTAAATAAGACTTTAAAGGCAATCATGTGGCTGTGTTAAAGAATGATGGGCATTCTTGCTTACAGTCGTAAGTTGGCACTCTTGTCAGATTCCCTCATCTTCTTGCCTACTAAAGACAGAGCCTTAGAAAATGAGACGGGTTCCGAGGAAGAGAGTAGAAAACCTAGATTCAGTGTTACGAAACACCGGTAGGGCTACTGTAAATGTCAACCCTCGGAGCCTGTTGCCTTCTCTATCTGGGAAGTGAAGCTATACAAACTCTAGATTTATCAATTTTGTACTAACTAAATCTGTCAGGACATTCACATCCCTAGATGGTGCTGTTATTCAGCTACACAGAATTGTCTGGCCCCTTTCCAGGTGCTAGCAATTAATCTTTTGCCAGTGGCATGAGATTTAAGGTCAAATCACCCATGTGATTTCCCCAAAGCTTCAAAGGTTCTCAAGACCAGCAAACAGCTATAGAAAAATCTAAGAAATCAGATAGATGGTATTAAAGCTTAGACAGGAGTTGCTTACCCCTGACTTTCAAAAGGTGAACACAAGCTGCATTGCACTGGGGGTCATAACCAATTACAGCTCTGTTCCTGGCTTTATGTGACATTGGCCAAGTCATTTACTTTTCCTATGCCTCTGATTTCCTATCTGTGAAATGGAAAATTGTAACCCTTCACCTTTCCCACCCTCCTAGCTTTGCAAAAAGAATAAACAGCTCCTGAACAGTGCTTTGTTGCTCCTTAGAGAACAAAGCAATGAGTGCATTTCTATAGGCAGTGTATTGATGCAACTTCTGGAAATCGGCTTAGTCATGCATAGCAAATCAAGTATTTTGAGAAGGCTGGGAGTTATTTTAGAATTTAATATTTATTGTACACTCTTGGGTGCCAGGGACTGTGCTGCATATTATTCATTCCCAAACAACTCTGAGAAAGTTACTATTATTATCCTCATTTTGTAGATGAAGAAACTGAGGCTCAGAAAGTTTAAGTAATTTGTCTGATGTCACCCAGCAAATAACAGGGTTCCAGTGCAAAGAAGTCTGCTTGACTCCAAGTTCTGTATGCTCTCCTCTATGAAGACCTTCCGCTGTTGGCTTACTGCTATTATTTCAGAGTTGTTTTTATTAACCTCCAACTCTTTATCCTCAGATAAACCTAAACACTCAGGCACGTGGTGTAATGCCAAGTTAATTCCCCAAAACTATGGTCCCCTCAAAATTGTCATTTTAAAGAGAAGACTCTAAGGATATGGGTACATATGACAGGCTGCCCCAGAAAAGCATCATCACTGTCCTGGGTGATGGGTCACTAGCTGTTACCCATTCTGTGGGTTGTTGCAGGGGTCAGCTATGGGATAACCTGTTCTTTGTAGTCATCTGGAAGGCACGTATTTGTGAGCTGCTTTGGGGGCAACTGCAAGGGTTACACTGGGGAGGGGGTTCTTTTACTTTTCTTTTTGCAGCAGGCTCCGGCATACCCTGTGATTAGCCACTACTTGCCATGTTCTTTGTCCTCTAATTTGGACAAAGGAAGAAAAATAAATAAATCCTCCTTTGTAAGGATTCAGCTGGCTGAGTGAACCGGGAGCTGCTCCAATAATTTGCTCAAAGGTATGTACAAAGCCTGTCCTGGACAGAGCAAACTGCAAAATCCCACGCCTGAGAGACAGAACTAGACTTTGTGTGAATGAGTCAGATTCAGCAGTTCCCTCAAAGACGACAGAGACAGAGGGTGGCAGAGTCAATTCTAAAGGCTAAAATCTGCCTGCTTGGACATCTTGGATTTTCAGATCCACACAGTGGTATGACCACTCACAGTGATTTTGCAAATTCTTATTAAAGTTAATTCTTAATTATTCACTTTGTAGGTGATCTAAGGGCTCCTTCTGTGCACTCCCTCCTTTTCTCTTTTCAGTGCTAGGTAGAAATGACATTTTGATTATCTATTCTCCTGAATTATCTATCTGGCCTACTGTTTGCCTCTGTTTGCATGCGAAATCATGAGTAGACTTTGTCCAAACATTTCTTTCAACTGGAGTACTGGCTAGCTGACTTGCAAAAGTGTACCATTAATCACAGGAGAGATAAGGCAAGGGAGTAGGAATGGATAGATGTAAACTGATTTCCACGAGGCTGACTGAAAACGACTCATTTCTTTACTGTTTCCACCACCACCACCATACACTGTGATGTTCAGGATTCACAGTGCCCTTTCCAATAGTATTTTATTTCATCCCAGCGCCAATACTGGGATGCAGGCAGAGCTAGTAGCATTCTCCCCATTTTACTGTGGAGGAAATTTGGGTTCAGACTATTCAAGTGATTTGTCCAAGGTTGCATAGCTAGTGACTCAGGTCTTCTGTTTCCAATTCTGGTGTTCATCCTTCCACCGTTGTTCATCAGTGATATGCTCTGACTGCCAGTATCTGTCTATTGAAAAAATACCCAGTATGCATTTTTTGAAAAAAACATCCTCAAATTTCTGTCAGAGAAATTTCTGTAATACTCCATATTTCCATAATCTTCTTCCTCAACCTTTATTCCACTAACTATAACTATGTGACATGGAATAGAGTTTTAAGATACATGTCTATTATAACCCCACTAGTCTGCAAACTCCTGGAGGGTAGCTTATGTCATATTTCATTACCACCATTTACTGAAAGTTTATTTTGTGGGAAGTACAATGCCAAATAATTTGCAGCCACCATATCCTTTAATCCAAGCAACAAATCTGTGAGGTAGGTACTATAATTATTCCCATTTGGATAACTGAGTTTTAACCCAGGCCTGTCTGATTCCAAAACCCATGCTTAGGCTTCCCAGACTTCCTCTCACATTCTTAGTTGTGCCCCTGCCTTGCTAGTGCTCACCACCATAATCACTCAAGAATAGTTTGTTGAAATAAAAGAACAGCTCAATTCTGTTCAATACAGTTCAATACATTTGAGAGCATTATCTCTATAAAGGAAGAAAAACAT
This sequence comes from Mesoplodon densirostris, assembly GCF_025265405.1. Lineage (NCBI taxonomy): Eukaryota > Metazoa > Chordata > Mammalia > Artiodactyla > Ziphiidae > Mesoplodon > Mesoplodon densirostris. The sequence continues at coordinate 93,062,310 of NC_082664.1, read as the reverse complement.
GTGAACTGTTGTCAGGGGTGGGAGTGTGTACAATATGTATGTATGTAAGAGGAGTTGGTACAAAAGACAATGTTTGAAAGAAGTAGAGTTAGTGCTATATACAGAGTTATAAAACAGAGGGGCTGATAGCAGCTGATGGTACAAACCAGGCTGGAATGTGACAGAAGGTAGGACAGGTGGGGTTAATCTGAAGAATGAGAGGCAAGGAAAGGGCTCCTTACCCTGGAAAGGGCCACCACCCGGGCATCTGGTGGGACTCTGAATCTTGCATATTAGTTTCATATTATATCACATTTACAAAGCCACATAGCTAGGGAGAGAGAGTAAAAGCCTGCCCTTCTCTCATGCCAAGATTAAGAGGATCCCAGAGGTTCTAATCATGGAAGAAAAAGCTTAGACTTTTAGGATCTATCAGTTGAGAGTGAGTTTCTGAGTCTTCATACGTTCCCCAAAACAGTTCTCATAGGAAAAACAAAGAGTGAATCCTAAGCTGTATCCTCATGCAAATGCCAAAGCCACTTAGACAGTAGTTTATTTTCTAGTCCTTTATAAACTGATTGCATGATAACCAACTGGAGTGACTTTTGAAATTCAGTTTAGTTGTCAAGGTTGCCTCGAATGGTCTATTTCCAGTCTTTTTTTTTTTCTTTTTTTAGCAATGTCTTTTAGAAATAGGCAGGAGTCTACACATTGCAGTTCAGTCTGACTCTGAAAGATAGAGAATAGTCAAATATCTGACGACAAAAGAGAGAGCAGGGAAACCCACTGAGGAATCACGTATCCTCCAACTTCACAGCATCCTTTTTCTTTATTAATTATTAAATTATGATTCTTTCTTGATCAATCAACTAAAAGCTGTAAATGCTCACATGAATCAATGTGCTGTACCCCAGGTGAAGTCTAGTTGAATTGAAGGCAGGAAGGAATCCTGCAGTGGTTGCCTTCCAATCAAGTAATTATTTACTACACTGCCATCTGTCTTTATTTTGCTAAGCCACTCTATCAGACACAGCAGAACCCTCGTGCTCTGAGATGGTCATAAATCGTGCAGTACTTACATGGAACACTTGACCGCAGTATATTGCGAATCACGTTTCATCACGTTATTTCCTACCAGTACAATTTGGACTCTATGTTGTAGTTGGCAAACTTGCTAAATATCCATGGGAAGTGAACAATATGAAATACTGCATTTTTTTTGTGTTGTCAGGCAATAAATAAATTTCTTAAGAGAAACTATCAGCCATCAGTACTGGATGAGTTGCTGCACTATACAAGTAATTATGCTATGAGCATCAATTTTATTTACATAAAAAGTTATTCTCCTCACATAAGTCTGAGACACAGTATAGAAATAATTGTCATTAGCTGATAAATTACCTATAAAGTTGATTTCTATTCACTGCTTTATTAACTACAGTATATGGGCACTCTGAATTGCTAATATTTCCTTTAAATTATAATCTGTGATGACACTATGGTGTCTGTTTTGGAAAAGCTATGATGATTATCATTAACATATTGCAATGCAATACTTAAGATTTATCAGGCTCTTATTAAGCCCTATATTACAGCATAATACAATGAAATGCAAGCTTATTTCTTCCAATTCAAATTCTAATATGAGGGTTGTGTCATAAATTACATAACTTCAAAACAATGCACGGAAATGTGGGGTAAAGTTAATTTCTATCATTATGCTGTTGTTTTCCTGCATGTTCGTGTATTTGTGTAATGCTGTTTTTTCATTTACTCTAGATAATTGGTACTTATAATTATTTTATTAGCATCCTATTGCATTTTCCCTTGATTAAGAAGCAAAAATATTTCAAACATCAAAGTTGATATAAATTAGATACATCCCTTGGGAAATTAAAAGGGGATGCAGTTCACTGCCAGGATTCTTTCAGAAACATGCAGAATTTGCTTGCTGTATTGCTTTATAGAACTAAATTGATGGTGCATTTTGGCAGATGGAGCAGCGAGGGGTGGGAGCTACATCACATCTTTTAGCTTGAAGAGATCAACATACAAAACAAATGCAAATGTATAATTTAATACAAATTGTATTTTGCATTCTCATTTTTTTTGATGGAAAAACAGTACAGCACAAAAGGCCGAAAAATTAAAGTAAAATGTAGAAGGTTAACAGAACAGGTCTCTTCATATTAGGTTCTTGTGATTGTCCTCAACATCATGTCTATCTTACCACAGTCAGGCAGCCTCTGTGCTGCATTTTTGAAGGAATAGCCTTGTTCCATTCCCATCTCTCAGATTTTACCACTACTTCTCATTTAAGTCATTTCCTCTCTAGCTCTCCTTTTAGAAAGGTAGAATAGAGGCTTCAAACAGACATAGGTTTGAATATTAGCTCTACTAATTACTAGCACTGTGAATCTTAGGGAAGCCTCAGTTTTATTAGCTGTAAAATAGGGACAATGATTGTATTTTCCTTATAGGGTAGTTGGGATGATAACTGTTACATGTGAACATGAAGCATAACACATGACACATAATAAGTGCTCAAAAATTTGAGCTACTGTTGCTACAATGTATTAAGTTCTACTAGGAAGGAATATAAATGAATCATGAACACCATGTAGAATTAGTATATCTGACCTGGAGATATAAAGGGTCCATGAAAAAGAAAAGGGGCATAAAAAAGGAAGGCCGAAGGCACCAAAGATAACCTTTATATTGCAATTTTGCATAGGATGGACTCTACTCTCAGTTTTATTTTTTAAAGCTCTTCATACAAAATCATAGAGTATACATATCAGATAGTGGTTCTCCATCGTTTACAAGTGCTTGATTTCTAATTTCTTCTTCTTTCTCTTCCCTTGCAAGAAAAGAATTGTTGCATCAAAAAATTCACCTTGGGCTTCCCTCGTGGCGCAGTGGTTGAGAGTCCGCCTGCCGATGCAGGGGACACGGGTTCGTGCCCTGGTCCAGGAAGATCCCACATGCTGCAGAGCAGCTAGGCCCGTGAGCCATGGCCTCCGGGCCTACACGTCCAGAGCCTGTGCTCCACAACGGGAGAGGCCACAACAGTGAGAGGCCCGTGTACCGCAAAAAAAAAAAAAAAAAAAAAATTCACCTAATTCACTCATGTTCCCTTCTGTTAGGATGGAGACAATCGTGAAATGCCCAAATAGAATCTGAACCCATTAGGCACCTGCACTCTCAAATCTCTTGCAGGCTTTTCCTTTCCGTGAACCTCTCCGGCAAAACCCTGGTTCTCTTTACCTTGGAGATTAAGTGCCACTACAGAAAAAGCAGACAGCTAGCAAAATTGCTCCAACTACATAGAATTGAGACTACTGTGCATGATCTTCCTCAGTTTACCACTCTTAAAAATCCACATACCTCTCCATCAATCCTCCCCTCTTTACTCTAATTTTAGAAGATGAAGCATTTTTCTTCTGTGTTAGGGCAACTCTTTCATTCATGCCCTTCCCTGGATTCTTCCTGTTCCTCCAGGATCTTACTCCATAGTCATCTCTTTCTTTACCCTCATCTTCAATCTCTCCTACTCTCTTGAGCCCATCTTTTTCAGCCTGGAAACAAGCCCTTTCTCCCATTCTAAGGTCTATAGGTCTCCCTGTAGTAACCCTCCTCAACCTCATTCCTCTCCTTAACTTCCAGACTTCTCATATGGTGGGCCACATCCACATTCTCTGCTTCATCATCGCATATTCTCTCCTTAACCTACTGCATTCTGGATTCTGTCAACACTGCTCTACAGAAATTGTTCTCAGGTTATCTGTGCCATGTCAGTTATATTTCATTTGCAATTTTACTGGTGTTTTTTGCTGTATTTGACAATGCTGACGATTCTTGTCATTCTGAGCACTCTGCTCCCAAGACTTCCATAACAACACAGACTCCTGGTTCCTTTACTTTTCTGGCCACTCCTTCCCTGCTCCTCCTTGGGGACCCTTTTCCTGTGCCTTGGGGCTCTTGACTATACACACTTTTGGGGTTATATTTTCCAGTGTCACAGTTTCAATTTTCACCTTAATTATGATGTCTCTTGTATTAATTTGGTGGGGCTGTCATAGCACATACCATAGACTGGACAGAACACAACCTAAATTTATTTTCTTGCATTCTGGAGACTAGAAGTCCAATGTCAAGGTGTTGGCAGGGTTGGTTTCATTCTGAGGCCTCTCTCCTTGGTTTGTAGGTGGCCATCTTCTCCCTTTGTCTTCACATGATCTTTCCTCTGTGCTTGTCTGTGTCCTATCTCCTCTTTTCATAAGGACCCCATTCATATGGGATTAGGACCAAACCTACTGATCTCATTTTACCTTACTTACTTCTTTAAAGGCCTTGTCTCTAAATACATAAATAATCACATTCTGAGGTTAGGACCACAACATACGAATTCTGGAGGACACAATTTGACCCAAAACATCTAAATCGACATCTCCAGCTCAGATTTCTCCTTTAAGACCAGGACTGTCTAAATGCCTATTGGACAATTCTGGTAGGATTTCCCACAGGACCTTGTTTAAAACTGAACCAGACATCTCTTCATTGAACCTGCTCTTCCTCTTGTGTTTCCCATTTCCATTGGTAGCACCACCGTTCATTGTCAGCCAAGGAATATTTTTTCACTCCTCCCTCTCCCATATCCCACACGTCCTATCAAACCTAAAATGCTGCTCTTTGTACCTCCAAAGTACTCTGTCCTTTTTTCTCCATCCCCTGAGAGAGGCTGCTCTAGTCCAGGCTGTCACCTTCTCTGGCTTTGATTATTACAAAAATCTTTTTGATTTGTGTTTCTGTCTCTATTCTAGACCTCTTCACGTCCATGCCTCATGTAACTGAAAGAGTATGAGCTCTAAAGCTCAAATTTCACCATATTATTCCCTCACTTAAATCTCTTCAGCAGTTCCTCATTGTCTATAGAATATGGCCCACAATTTTTAATATGACAAATGAGGCTTTTAAAATCAGGATCTTATAACAGCCGCTTCATATTTCACTATTGTCTGCTTCATACTTCTTTTTTTTTTAAGGGGGCTTCCCGGACCAGGGTTGGAACCCGTGTCCCCTGCATTGGCAGGCGGATTCTTAACCACTGCGCCACCAGGGAAGCCCCATACTTTTCAGTTACACGAATCTGCTTTTGGTTGCCCATATACCCCATTCCTCCATATTCCTGTGTCTTCACATCTTTACTAATGCTCTCCTCTTTGCCAGGAATGCTGTTGCTCAAACTCTCATTTTTCTCTCTCCCAACATTGCCTGGTTAACTCCTTCTCATCCACTAGATCTAAAATCAAAGGTAATTTCCTCCAGGAAGCCTTTTGGAGTTAAGTGCCCCTTTCCTCTTTCCCATAATACCCTATTATCACACTAACAGTACACCCATTTTCATCATGGGGCTGAGTGTCTTGAGATTACAGACTCTTATTAGTCTTAGTCTACCCAGCGCTGACATATACACCATGCCTGGTACACAAGAGGTACCTTTTGTTTTAGTGTCATCTTGTCAGTGGACTCTATTGTGAAGTTTAGCTAAAGAGATAAGTAATGGATTAGAGTTCTATCTTAATATTTTAGCGACTCTTTACGTGTGTCCTTCACTCCATACACGAGAGGATGTGTTTAAACTCTAAGACTAAACAAGTAGTGTATGGAATCCTCTACAGGGGAAAAAGCAGAATCACTAAACTGAATTAGCGTTTCTGCCTCTGACTTAGATTGGTGATTCACAGCATGATACATTCAGGCTCATTTCCATGTTAGCTACAAACCAGATCATAGACTCTTAAAAACAAAATACATGGTTTTCTGAGGAAACAATCTTCATTTTCTGAAACATCTTGCAAAAATCAATTTGGCAGTTTATTTTACCAAAGGTATTTATTTTTAGTGATGCTTGCTTTGTGGTTTTGTGACGAGAAGAATAATTGATATCTGCCCTGAATTACTCTATATTTTTGGTTAGCAGGACAGAGGCCACTTGCATTAGCAGTGAGGAAAACACGGGGAAAGTGTACACACCTCGTGTCAGCACAAGAACGTGAGCTGCACTGTTGGAGGTTTTGTCTGTATTGGGTACTGTGCTATCCCCAGAACCTAGAACAATGCCAGGCAGGGAGTAGGTGCTCAATGAATATCTATTGGTTGAATAAAGAAAATACATACCTTGCACCTGAAGAACCTGGGAGATGTCAAACCCTTGGCTGATTCTGACTATGACAACACCAATCTCAAAATCAAACGCATCACTGAAAGTGGAAGCAAAATGGTTAGTGATTTAAATGACTCCTTTAATCCTCAAGATTTGGACTAATACTGAACTTGCTTCTAGGACTTTAATGTAATTAAACTCCAAAAATTCACTTTCAAACATAGCCAGGAGCTGATAGCCTCTTCTGTTTGTTTTCCCTTGATGTCTTTTAAAAATGTATTTTGAGTAAAGGTAACTAACTCTTATTCAAACAATACTGTCAACTAGAATTTTGATTATTTAAAATACTTGATTCTTTTCTAATGTAAACAAAACAATTGCTGAAATATTTAGAACAGAAGTTTCAAGGCTGCACAGAGCCTTTGAAATTATCAGTCAAACCTCTTACCCATTGAGGAGGAATCCTACAACATTTTGGACATCAAGTTCCCAGTTAAAACTGTCTCCAATTCCTCTAGGGAACTTTTATCATTGACTTTGGAGAGACCATTTGAAGCAACACTTTTTCATGGCAACTCTATCCTGTTGAAATTGGCAGTTGTGCCTTCTCTAAACCCAACCCAATGGAATTAGATTATCTAGAAGGGAAAGAAAGCCTTGCTCTTTTAACTGTGTTCTCGCAGAACATTTTTTCTTTGCCCTTAAATATTGGGCAAACTGATTAGTACTTTGAGTTCATTTGAAATATTCTCCTTAGGAGTTCCTTTGTTCAATCGTTTATGGATTGAACGAAGCCCAAGGACCCTTTCCGTTAGGTCGTCCTTTCCCAGAAACAATGCAGTTTGTGATTGTCTCACGATGTGCAAACAAGTCTCTAGCCAAAGTAAACCTGAATTTTCAAATAGTGATATAAATAAGTTCAGTATAATATGAATATCCATTCAGAATTTGAACCGTAAGTGAACTTCACTTAAAAAAAATAGATCCATTCTAGCAAAAGTGCCACAAGGTAAATTTCTGATAAATCTTGTTTGAGGTGTCCTTGATTATAAAAAGTAGGGTGTTCCACAAAAAATATCTGGATTCTGCATTAGGCAGAATATTTGTGGATCCCCAAAGGCATCCACATTCTAATCCGTGGAACCTATGAATATGTTACTTTACATGGCAAAAAGAACTTTGCAGGTGTGATTAGGTTAGGGGCCATGAGATGGGGAGACTATCCTGGATAATGTGGGTGGGCCCAGTGTAATCACAAGGGTCCTTAAAAGTGCAATTGGGAGGCAGAAGAGGAGGTCAGAATAATGTGGTGTGAGAAGGACTTGACTGTCAAGAGCTTTGCAGATGGAGGCAGGGGCCATGAGCAGTGAGCAGCCTCTAGAACCTAGAAAAGGCAAGCCCAGGAATTCTCTCCTAGAACCTCCAGAAGGGAAAACAGCTCAGCCCACACCTTGATTCCAGCTCAGGAAGTTAGTGTCTGAGCTTTTTTTTTTAATTGAAGTATAGTTGATTTACAATGTTTTATTTGTTTCTGGTGTAGAGCAAAGCGATTCAGTTATATATATATATATATTCTTTTTTATATTCTTTTCCATTATGGTTTATTAGAGGATATTGAATATAGTTCCCTGTGCTATCCAGTAGGACCTTGTTGCTTATCTATTTTATAAATAGTAGTTTGTATCTACTAGTACCAAACTCCTAATTTATCCCTCCCTCACCCCCTTTCCCCCTTTGGTAAACCTAAGTTTGTTTTCTAAGTCCATGAGTCTGTCTGTTTTGTAAATACATTCATTTGTATCATATTTTAGATTCCACATATAAGTGATATCATATGGTATTTGTCTTTCTCTTTCTGAGTCTCAGACTTTTAACCTATGTATTTGTAAGCTAACACATTTGTGTTGTTTTAAGTCATTAAGTTTGAGGTAATTTTTTATGGCAGCCCATGGAAACTAATACAATTATTTTAATTAAAATTAAACCATACTTAAGAATATTACAGAAATTTAAAATCTTTTAGTCAAAGAAAAATGGTAAAATATTGTACTATTGTAGTGATACCCCTTTATGTTAATAATAATACTGTGCTTTACATCATAAAACAGAACAGAATGAAAAAGTTGGAAATACAACGTGGGTGTCTGATTGTCTTCCTTCTGTATTGACCCCAGTGCTGTCGTAATAAAGTCATTTAACTTCACCAAACCAGCTAAGTTTTATACTATTACAAATTTGAGCCACCTTAACACTGAACTTTATTACCAAGAAGACCAATCATTAATTTGGTATAAAAGCCAGAAGTCTCCTAAGCTTGATATTACTGGGTTTGATTATTTTGGTCCTTTGAATTTTTAGAATGTTTTGGATGGTAGGGAGTTTGGAAGACGAACTCAGATAATTTTGTATCAACTGATGGACTCTTTGACTGAAGATTCACATATTTCTTCCTATTTGCTCCACGCTTTTTTGTTCCCAAAGGTGAGGATAACATTTTACTGAAGAATCTGGATGACAGAGTGTGGATCTAATCCATTTCTAAGAATGTCTAGTCAGCAACTGACTGTGATTTAAAATATCTCAAAATGCTGTTTGCTAAGCCTGGCAAAATTCTGTCCCTGATCACCTGGTTTAGCCTTAACCTACTGAACTTAGAGCACCAGCAGGAGCCAGATAGCAGCACGTGGCATCCAGCCTTTATATGTTTAGGGAACACGATTCAGGAGGATACATTTAATACATGGGTTCCCCAGGTTAAGAGGACTGTTAAGTCAATGTTTGGTCAGTAATGCATATAATTTCAGAAGATGAAAATTATTTCCTTAAGCTTCTTTTTAATAGGACTAATATTAGAATGCTTTTGTTATGTTCCCTAAGTCTCCCCCAAATAATGGTAAATGTGATGCTCATTCTAGCAGGGGCCAGAGGACAGATCCTAGTGTAAGGAGCACTATGTATATGCTTGCTTTGCAGGGATGAGGATTTCTTTCCTGTGTATTATGGACTTTTAAGTGCAGCCAGACCTCTCAGCACGTTCTCCGCCCTGTGGTATGAAATCAGAGCGAAGTCAGAACCCAGACAGAGGAAATCTTCCATTTTCAGAGCTGTTGACGCAAAAGACGGCTGTTACGGGTAGCTAACATTGCCCCCCTTGAGACAAAGCTGGTTAAGTATGTTCAGGCCTGGAAGAAAGGCTCAATTTTCTAGAATGGTCACTGAGGACACCCTGAGCTTCTCTGTATGGGTAGAATTTGTTTTCTGTTACTCAAAAGAAGGAACCAAGCCAGGTAATACTTTGTGTATATATATACTTTTGGAGGTCGCATAGCATTGGGATCATTAGTTTAAACTTTGAATTCAGTTGGTCCTGGGTCAGAATTCCAGGTTTGTCACTTATAAAACTCTGTCATTTTCTGCATTTTACTTAATTTTTAATGTCTGTGTCTCTATTTTAAAAATGGAGGGCTTCCCTGGTGGCACAGTGGTTGAGAGTCCGCCTGCCGATTCAGGGGACGCGGGTTTGTGCCCTGGTCCGGAAAGATCCCACATGCCGCGGAGCAGCTGGGCCCGTGAGCCATGGCCGCTGAGCCTGCGCGTCCGCGGTGGGAGAGGCCACAGCAGTGAGAGGCCCGCGTACCGCAAAAAAAAAAAAAAAATTGGGAACAGTACTTCCCATTTGAAGCACTTACTTCAAACTCTTCTTGTGAGAATTAAGTGGGATAATTCACGTTAAGGACATTAGCCTGGCACCGGCTAGTCTTTTAAGGATTATCATTATTATCCCTTTCCCAAGACTTCTTCAATTTTTAGATATTAGATGTCACATACCTTTTAAAACTCACTTTTTGTCTGTAAACCAGCACTGCTACATCAGCAAAGGGAGAGCTGAGGCTAAGTTCTATTATATTGGCAGTGTTTTCTCACTTCGGTAAATAATTCAGAGTACCAGGGGAATGTCTTCTTTTCAGGCAGTTTATTCTGTACAACAGTGTCAGTTATGTACTGCCCTGGTTAGTGCTTTATAAACAAGAGCACGTCTTGAAAGCCATCACTTACTGTATGATTCCCACGTAGTTTTCAATCTCTGTCAGGGGAGCCTTCCTCCAGTTTTTTTTATATCCAATCACCAGAGTGTTTGGTTTCATTCTTCCTAAGCCTGAGGCCTAAACAGAGGAGATAAACACATGGGCCATCCTTACCAGGCCAGGAAACTACTACTGCAAATGAAAAATAATGTCCAAAAGAGCACTGAAGTAAGGTTCTGAAGATTCTGAAGATTAGATTACATTTTAGTGCATGTCCTTCATGCCTGTACTCAAGCATAAAACAGAAAGATTAGTTCTAAATCATCTCAGCCAAATGGATTTTAGATGACAGAAATGAAGCTTTTCTAAATGAGCAGTCATTTGCATTTCTTCTGATACACTCATTAAAATGGTTCAATAATTTAAAGTCAAGTGAGGGTCGGCTTATCTGTTGGCATGCGTGTTGTAACTTAGTGGTTCAAAGCTCATTTCCACCTGCTATATCCATAATGTCATTAGCAATAAAATCCATGTTTGGAAAATTCTTATATAGAAGGATCGCTGAAACTTCTGCTTACATTATTTATTGAAGAATAACTGAACTATGTTTCCAGAACCTAAATCTCTTACATGACAGTATCGTGAATAGCCATCTTCCATATCAGAAGTTTCATTCCCCCCATTAGATGACAGAATATGGCTTCCAGTTAATTAAATTTAATCCGGCAATATTACTGAGCACCTATTAATTGCAAAGTGCTGTGTTAGGTGCTGTGAGAGAGTAGTGAGGCATATTCTTTGGACTGAAGGAGCTTAGAATAAAGTTGAGGTGATGAGATATATAATAACTATAATTCAAGTACAAATGCAGTAGAAAATCATATGGAAGCATAAAGGAAGAAAATTTGAATTCCAGCTAAGAATTCATGAATGGTTTCATGGGAGAGGTGGCATTTGTTTTGGATCTTGCAGGTTGGTTAGATGTTGCCAAGTAAAGGTAAGGAGAGCAGTGGAAGTGAAGGAAGGATATTCTGGGTTATGGGAAGAGTGAAACAAATGATCAGAGGCGGGTATTTTAGAGGGGACAGTAGCAAGTGGAAAGAGATAGGCATTGATGGAGGGTTCCTGAAATAAACTTTGCCTCCACCACATTTGGTGTATTGCCCTTAGAAATGTACAGGTAGCAGAACAACTCCTCTTAGAGCTGTCCTCTGGCCCCTGGCAGGTGCACGGCAGTACGGATGTAGTCTTTTCCATGACTACAATTTAGGGATGTGGTCATTCATACCATAATTTCTTTATTCAAAATGCTGTAGTTGTCAGTGCTTCCCTTTAATGCCACTCTGTCCTGCCCTTTTTGTCATGACCCCTCTGTGCTCCACCATTTTTCTTTGAAGAAATTCAGGTGAACAAGCTTTATGCACTGTCGAAATTTTTTACAATTTCTTCTGGATTAGCATACGAATTGTTTTCCATACCAATGTCCTTTCACTCCCTCTTCTTCTTTTGTGTCTGTCCTCTCATTCCTAGTTGAAATTTATTATTTTACTAATCTTACATGATAATTTTACATTAAATGTGTAACCTTCCCAACGTATTTAACCAAAGAGCTACTGAAAAGTAACTCTACTGAAAGAAAAATCAGCATTTTGCAATGACACCTATTTCTGTGGTTTATCAAATTAAAAACAGATGAAAAGAGACTCATGGGGGTACTGGATCTTTCAGAAATGGTGTCTCTGCAGACAGAAATGCATCAAATACTCTTACTCTCCAAAATATTACAATTTAATCAACATGTTTTCTTTCTTGCCTGTATAAGCCATCAGAATTACCTGGAAGCAATCCTGAATTTTGACACTCCTGTAGGTGGCAATTCTAAAAGCTAAATACATCATTTAGTATATGTAGAATCAGGTTTTTCCAACCATACTAAAGCCCAAATTATTAGAAAGCCAAGCCCTATAATTCTGAGTTTCTCTTGGATTGTTTTAGGATTCCCAGGCACTCTAAATTATGAAAATCAGAACTAGGGAAAGACTCTATATATTTATTATAGAAGGTGAGGAAAAAGGAAAGAATAAGGGAGAAAAGATGGAAGGACTGTGGGCTTTAGTGTTGAACCACAGATATTATTACATTTTATTTAACATTCTGGAAATAATTTAGGAGGAGAGGGAGATTTTATGCCCGGGATCACCAGGAATTTATTTAGTCCAGTCTTGCAGCTGCCCTCACACCATTTGCAAAAGAAAAAAGGAAAAGAATGCCTGACTTGAGCATTGCTGTATTCAGTATGAGATGTAAAAATAGTTTGAAGTTTTAATAGGATCTTGAATGTCGTCAGCGATCAGAACAAATTTGCATTTCAATAAGTATGGGGACAGAATATATGCTGTTGGCCAAAGGCAACCTCATTTTCCATTTCCAGTGAATCACTCATAGTTCATTGTAATAGAACCTCTCTGCTTCTGTTTTAGCTTTGCCTGTCCCCAGGAATTCAAAATGAATTCCTTAACCATCTGCATTGATCTCTGATGCTAGTCTGCCTAACTGGAGCCATTCCATTTGGGAGCTTCATTAAAATGGAATGCTAATTGTCTTTTGCCTCTGTACTCATTCACTCAATGCCAGCCTTACCTGAAGGAGACTTCGGACACCATCCCTGAAACAATATGCTGCCACTGCTGCATAAAAAGCCTTGATTTTGTTTTTTATAAGCCAGGCCTGCTTTTTTGCCATGCCACTGTTCATCTCTTTAACACACAGCTTGCGCGGTCCCTGTATGACACAATCAAATATTGGTTAGAAGCCCTGCTATTATACATCACACTGCTGTTGTTTTCTAAAGGACAAAAATAGCCAGCAATGCCCCCACTGAGTTAAGAAATGGGAAAGAGGGGGGAAACACCTCACTAAACAGGATTCACAGAAATTCAACCTTCTGGAGAGGACCTGGGTTGCTCACATTTTTCAATTTCTATGCAGAATGCCTAGATGTATTAGCACCTACTTAATTAACTGCCTCATGTCGAAAGAAAGAGCTGAGGGCATCATGGCACATGAGGAAAATGCTGAAAATGTGATTGAAGAAGTTCAGGATAAATTCACAATCAACCTTCGACTCAATAGCGAGAGCCACATTTAGGAACACCAAGGAAATCTCAGCTAGAGCCCAGTTTCAAGAAATGCGACAGCACTCTTAGGAGCCAAAATATGGTGAGTTGCAAATCCTGGCAGGAACTACCACATCTTGACAATTCTGTTAGGCCCATTCATTGCTTTTTGTGTATGGTGAAGACACCTTTGTACCACTTTTCCCTGTGTAATGTTGACATACTCCTATTCGAATTAACATTTCCCACTACTCAATGAAGTTGGTGGGATTAGAAATTCACATACCTATGGCATAGGAAGAACCGATTAAGAGAGAAGGAGGCAGGTGTTGCGGCGGTAGATGAAGCATTTTATAATTTCAAGATTTGAGTTCTGGAAACTCATTTTAATTAAAATTTCTTTTCCTGTTTCTTCCTTAAATGTCCAAGGTAGCGCTATTCTTTGCGTGTTTCAAATCAATCCCAAAGGTATTTCTGATTATCTACCATGTGCCTGACAAAGGTACAAATCTACTATTTTCCTGGGAAATTCTTTCAGTTCATAGAGAGATTTGGTATTTTACTGAATTGTCTTAGATGTCTTACTAACCAACTCAGATCTTGGTAAAAGGCAGTGAGCAGGACTGGAATGGGGCTTAAGATTCTACATTTCTAACAGACTCCCAGATGACACAGATGCTGCTCGTCCTCAGATCATGCTTGGAGATGTAGTCTTAGAGGGTCTTGGATTGGAGAGAAAGAGCATGGTGTGTATGAAAAAGATATCAGGTTTTGTGGTCAGACAGAACTGGGTTCTAAGTTTGGCCACTTTGGAGGTAGTTAATGATGTCTGAGCTTTGATAAGTTATTCTGGAAACAGGGATCAAATAGCTATCCTGCAAGGTCATCTCAAGCAGTCATGATTCACTACCTAGTATGATGTCTGGAATATAGTAAATGCTCATCCAAAGTTGATTTTTATTATAATAAAAGAGTGTTCACAGTCTTATTGAAGTCCCAGACCTTATTCCACCACTGTGTCTGTTCTACAACAGAGCTGAAAGAGTGCTCAACTGGGAGCTAGAGTGTAGCGTTTAGATTTGGCTCTTGGCACTGTCTAGCTGATACCCTGGGTATGCCATTTGTTTTCTCTCAATGTGGGCTCTACATTTATAAGAATAAGAAAGTTATCTAGGCCATCAATGTCCAGTATGATTAGCCCTTATGCACATGTTGATATTGAGCATTTGAAATGTGGCTAGTCCATACAGAGAGGTACTGGAAATGTAAAACATACCCTGGACTTTGAAGCCTTAGTATGAAAAAAAGAATGTGAAATATCTCATTAATACTTTTATACTGATTGTATATTAAAATGATAATCTGGATGCATTGCATTTACCTGTTTCTTTTTACTTTTTTTAATTGGCTACTAGAAAATTTCAAATTACATTTGTGGCACATATTATATGTCTATTATACAACACTAGTATTCTCTGGGGTCACTTCCATTTTAACATTCTATTTAAATTGGGTCAGATTCTTTTTTGTACTTATTTTTACCAGAATATTTTCTAGAACTTACCAACATATCAAAACAGTTTGGACAACTTACATTACAGTTAAAAAATAAGAATCTCCAATGAAGATGGAGAAGGTAAAGGCATAGGAAGGATAGTTATTAAACCAGAAGACCTAGCCTGAGGAAACATATGTCATTATAGACCAGATTTTGCTCAGGGTTCTAACTGTCAATGCATTTCAACCACTAGTCCTTCTTGGTCATCCTAGACACCATCAATTGCAAAAGAAAGAAGAGATATTTTATTCAACGAAGCTGAATGGTAACAACAGCCATGACATAGAAGAATAACCAACAACTAGGAAAGGTATCAGACTATGAGTATATTGAGTTATACCACAATGACTTTGAACCCCTGGGGAAACTGGCATTTATTTAAATAAATATAGTCTAATATATATCTATTAGTATTACAGAAATCCAAATTAAACATTAATTGTGACAGAGAGATTTACTTTAATGCCTAAATTTGCCATATTGAGAAGTCATAAAAATATTTCACGTAGAATCTCTCTTGGCTAAAAGCAATTATAATATCCTTGTAGCAAACTTATTAATGTGAGCCAAGGCTACAATACAAATGTAGTATGGAAAAAGCAAACTAACAGAAAGGGAAGACACACTGGAATATAATTATTCAACATTCAAATACGTCATAGTCACAAAAATGAATTTAACCACCCAATTAAAATATTATAGAGATTAGCTCAGTTAGGATCCAAAATATGAGTATATAAATTAATTCAGGATTTGAACAAAGAAGCTCTAAAATTTTTGTATATATTATAACTTTGACATCGATTGAGAAAGGGGTAAAGGAATTCTAATTATTTAGTCTGGAGAAGGAACTGATGTGACACTACTTCAAATAAATGAATATCATGAAAAAGAATTTGCAAAGGATTTCCAATATTATCGGGATCAAATAGAGGAATTTGGGCCAAATGCAGTGTTCCTTCCAACTCTTATATTTTAAAACATTAAGAGTCTTATTGCTCTGTCTTTGTTTTCCTTGCCTCTCTGGTTGGAACTGTGGGAAAGAAAATTTTTCCTTTTCTGATTTGGTGCATATTTCATCTCACCATGCATCCTAGCACCCAGTCATAGGTCACTTCATTCTTCCCATGTTTTGTCATGTCACTATTTTATTAACATCATGACAGAGACTTAATGACTATAAAAGAATAAATTCATCTAAAAAAAGCATTTTCTTCTAGATGGAGGTGAAAGTTGAGATTAAAAGAAGGATGACGATAGAAAAAAAGATGAAAATTTTAATTTTCCCTGGGTTATCTATGCTTGAACTGCCCTCCATAAGCCGTAGAGTTAAAAGTTGGTTGTCATACCTGAATTTTCTAATTTTCTTAAGAGATTCTTCAAATTCAAAGAGAGTTTTAGGTTTTATTAAGATATTTTGTAAATTTTCCAAAAAGAAAAAGAGAGAGAAAGGGTAACAGGGTGATATCTTGTTAAAAGGGGATCTATATGAGGAAGCTGGTCAAAAGTTATTCCTTTTCTTCTTTACAGTGAGAGGGGAGAACAGGACAATCAAGGTTTAAAGAATATTAATGAGTAGGAAAACATTAATCAAAATAGATCTACATCTTGGTACACATAGGTGAAATGACTAGAAGAAAATCAGTCAAACTCAGATAACATTGCCTTTGGAGACAGAGAGATCCCTGGGGCTGAGTAGCTATAAAGGGGACTTTAGCTTGATGTGCAATGGTTTATTTCATTTAAAAAGTGAGTGGAAGCATCTAAGAAAAATGCTAACTGTTGTTAATTAGGAGAAGTAGAATATGAGTGTTGTTTTATTGACTATAGTTTCATCATATGAAATTGCCAATATTCAACAGCTTTTGACATCCAAAAATGTAAATTTCACATGATTCAACCTAATATTTTTCTTAACGCTTCAAAATAAAAAATAGAAGCAATCTAAAAAAACAAAATCTTTATTTTTCAGCCAACACAACACGGTGTACTTAATAAAAGATGCCACTGTAAGCTTGAAAGCCTTTTGCAGTTTTAAGACAAAATTTAGAAAAGAAGTAAGTGTTGCATTTTCTGACAATAATGACTTTATCTGATTGGCATTTTAAATCCCAGATCAACTGGGCCACCTTTCTGTCTTTAAAGTATATTTGTTTTAATTAAAAAAAAAAACAACCTTCCTCTAAATGCAAAACTGAGAAGTATATGAGTGAGTGACTGCTGAAGCACGATGCCTTTTCACTTGATGAGCTGACAGTGTAATATTTTTAGAACTGAATGTAGTGTACCCAGAGAATTAAGGGTACATAAGTCCAAACTAAGTAATCTGCAATGATTGGTTTTACTATCTCTCCAGCTACTATGAATAAGTGAGGAAACTAACTGACAAAGAAAGGCAGTATTTTTTAAGCCACGGTACATAGGGCAGAATTGGTGGAGATCTACCACTTGACTTAATATTTGCCTGTTGCTGAACCCACGGAACTTGGCTATGCTCAGGAATACGAGGGGGGGTGCTAGAAGGTGGAATCCGACTCCTGGTCTTCATATGGTGAGAGGAGTGAGGCACACAAGAAAACGAAAATTACTTACGTGTTGAATATAAAGGCTCCTGGGATATAAGTATATCACTGACTTATGATAAGGTAATTTACAGGAGAAGAATAGACATTATTTTAAGTTACCAAGCTGGATTCCTTAAAAAGTATCCCCCAATTTGTCCTGATGAGGGGTCCCTCATTTGAAATCTTTAGGCTTAGTAGAATAAGGCAAGAGGTAGGAAGAGGCTGTGATGGGTGAGTGTAAGTGTTAGTTGAATAGTTGGAAGGCTACAGTGTGGGCTTGGGGCCCAGCAAAAGAATAATTTATTTTTTATTTTTTTTAATTTTCTGTACGTGGGCCTCTCACTGTTGTGGCCTCTCCCGTTGCGGAGCACAGGCTCCGGACGCGCAGGCTCAGCGGCCATGGCTTACGGGCCTAGCAGCTCCGCGGCATGTGGGATCTTCCCGGACCGGGGCACGAACCCATGTCCCCTGCATCAGCAGGCGGACTCTCAACCACTGCGCCACCAGGGAAGCCCAAGAATAATTCTTAATTTCACCTTCAGCAGCTTCTAGGGCTACAATGTCTAGTCCTTTAAAAATGCCTCTTTGCAGGAAATGGCAGCTGGGGGCATATGTTTTCTGTCTACCCACCAGCATCGAAATGCCAGTGAGCTCTGAGTCTTGCTTCTTCCTTGTAGTGTATGGCAGTTCATGTCAGCACTTCAAGTAACTGGAGGTCACCAGAGGGATGGAGCACAGAGCCTGCTGTCCAGTGATTATTTGGGTGGGAGTGCGTATCTCACTATTCTATCCTGATCAAGCCATTGGATACCTAAGAGTCCAAGGTCCAAAGTTGGACCTGGTTTCTCTAAGAGAGGGTGTTTTAGGTTTCTGTTGAAGGGGATATATTTTCAGAATGAAAATGTTAACCATGGTATATCGAAAATATACCATAATAATAACAATATCAACAGTAACAACTAAAATTAATTGAGCATTTACTATTTGACAGACACTGAGCTGACTACTAGAAAGCTTATCTTACAGATTTCTCACAACTCTGTAACAAACGTAGGTGCTATCATCATCATAACATCACCATCATCATTATTATTATGCCCATTTTATACCTGGGAAAATTGAGGCATAGGGAGACTAAATTATGGACCCAAGGGACTCACAGCTAATAGGTGGCAGAACAGTGATTCAGAACTTGACTGTGTGTCTCAAAAGTCCATGAGTGTGAGCTTCCTAGAGTTAAAAATTAAATTGTTATCTCTCAACATCATTGTTACCGTTTAACCTTTGCCACAAGGTTGGCCTAACCACCAACCACTATGCTTTTGGGAAAAAAAATTTAATGGTAGGTCAACTTCCACTACATCCCCTTCCATCTGTTTCTTTGCAAAGATGATTGACAACTGAGCATGTAGTTGAAAAATGCCGACAGCATCTGCAGCCCCAGGAGCTCACGGAGAGTAGCTAACTGGAAAGTCATTAAGTGATACAGTAACTATTTTCTGTCCCCAAGAGAACCTCAGCACCTGGGAGCAAGGCTCTTGGGCCTTACTCAGAGGGACCAGCACAGTGATGTATAAAGTGGTCCAATATACATGTCAAACAACCAGGGCCATTAGAGATACAGACCTAAGTACCTATTTCACATGAAATGATATTCCAGAATCATACTGTTTTATTATTGTTAAAGCAGCAAAGGGTTAATTTAAAGTAATATCTCATCTCTATAAAAAGACCTTTTCTCCCTTGCTAATATATGACTGTTTATACTCCAAGTTCATTTCTCCTGTCCTAAAGATATTTTATTGCCTGCTAAACTAAGTTTTCTCTAAATTGCTAGAGAAGAAAACCCCCCCAAACTGCTTATTCCATCAAAACTGGCTCCTGTATTTTATTGGCCAAAATGAAATCCATTAATCCAGGGCACCAAAGATGAGAGAAGGGTGCTTGATAAGATTTTTAAAAATCCTCTGGAGTCACTGTTGGTCATTACTTAACCTGTCAATCTTATGTAGTCAGTAGGATTCCCTCTACCCCCTACGGTATGATTACCTTGAGTTTTATTGTTTGAGTTACTATCATATAAGCACTTAGAGGAAAGAGAATATGACCATCTTTCTTCATATTGCATTTAGAGTATTGCCAAGTGTAAAAAGATGCTTAAGTGCTGGTCATGATGACATGTGGTGAATTAACCCCTGCATCATTGCACAGTCGGCTGGCCCCGCGGTTACACAGCTTCCTGACAGCCCTATTCCCTGGCAAGTATTGGAAGTTTAGGGAGTGGTATCTGATTCTAACAGCACTCTCAGGGATACAAGTCTGCTAAGGCTTTCTCCTCATGCTGTAACACAGAGCACAATTGGGTGACTTGGACCGATATGCTGGCTCTGCCACTTTCTTGTCATGTGACCCTGTGCATAATTTAATTTTCCTGAATCTCGCTTTTCTAATCAGTATAGTGAGAACAGGGCATCTTTTCTCTCTGCCTCACTAGACTATTATGTAGATTGAAATAAGAAAAACTGTAGGAAAATACTTTGAAGAATAGGTAAGTACGATAATAATACACTGGCACTGTTGAGGATTTTGAGTGGTATGTGTGCATGAGAGACAGAGAGAAACAGGGAGACACACACAGAGAGAGAGCACGTGAGCACACTGTGCGAATACAAGTAGAAGTAGCTGGTTTGGAGAATTTAGACTTATTATGTTGTTATAATTTTATAGATTGGTGATTGGTCAATAATTATGGTTAAATGTTTATCTACTTTGAATACCTCCTGGGAAAACCATGAATAAGTTATCATTAGTCTACCATATACTTCCTGAACAAAAAAGGAACTCATTCAGCTCTGAATATTTATCTAAGGCATGGAAAACTTGGTTTAACTCCCTAGATATCTGTAGTGTCATCAAGTTTATCCAAATATTTAATCTAAATTCTACATGCTCTCCATTTAAGGCCATTCTGTCTGGCTCTCTCCTCATCAGTTAATCTATATAATAGTGCTCTCTGGCTCATTCTGTCCTTTCATATTTCTGGGGACAGTTATCACCCCAAATATTTTCATTTTATTTCTGAGCCAATTCTCTTTTTCTTGGCTCAAAGGCCATCATTTAGAAATATTTATCACTTTTAGTTGGTCTCTTGTGAAATCTGAAACACATTTTATCCACTCATTTAAATTCAGGATCATGGGCCCTTGCTAGTCCTTGCTATATGAATCAAGGAAAAGCGTCCTTGTCCAAACGGCCTTGCCATTCTCCTATCACTGTGTGTACCTGTTAGGCTCATCTAAAAGAACACAAGTGAGCAGGGAGGAAAAAGCACCTTCAGGGGATGAAGTGACTCTTACCACAAAGACTTCACAGCAGATGCAAAGGCCACTGTTCTTGGTAAAGGCGTGAGTTATATCCAAGAGAGCAGGTCTTGTCATGGGTCCCCCTGTTAAGACAATGCACTGGGGCCTGGAAGTGGAGAAGAGAAGATGTGAGAACTGGCCATGGCAAGAAGCCTGTGAGCCCAGAACCGCCCCCCAATGGAATGGGCTGGTACAGAAGGCTTGGCAAAATGGGACAACTGCTCTCCTATTTCTTGGGTTTCTCACTGGAGGTCCTGAATCATGACTTCCTGTGAATTTTGCCATCTTTGTATTCTTAGTTTAGTTAGTGACAGTAAAAATGTAAAGTAAGGAAAAGGTAGTCTTGGGTTCCCCCTGTCTTTTCCCTCTGGACAATACCCTATCCCAAATCCCCAATACAACCTGTCCTTCTCCAACCAGTATTTTCATGTTATTTTCCTTCACCCTCCTTTCAAAGCTTGTGGTTTGAGGTTCCATTCAAAATAATATATAACTAATGAAGAACTTAGAGTGTAACTTCTCCTAAGGGAATTCAGTAAGCCACAAAGCCTTAAGCTAAATGGAGACAGCAACAATGATTAATGTGTGTAGGGATTTGGGGACATCTCTCTGAAATCATGTCACTGAGATCCCCTATCTATCTGTTCATGGAAGGTGACAGCCAGCACTATGAGAGATTATAGCTGGGGGTGGGCATAACTCAGAGTAGAAGAAAAGAAGCAGGTGCTGTCGTGAAAATGTGGCAGTTTTGTAAGACTGCCTATCTTAGAATATATCTATAAAGCGTGTAACTAGTGCATTGGTCTCCCATAGAGGAAAGCTACTTCTAATGTGAAATGACACCAGGATGCCTGAGAAGCCAGTTTTACCTGAAATTTTTCACATGGTCTTCCACTGTAGTTAGTTCCAGAGCATTGTCTAAAGCACTCACGTAGGAAAGAGCCTGCGTGGAGGAGCCCCAGTTCACATCTGTGGACGAAGGAGAAATCTGGCAAAAAAGCACCCAGCTTCCCTCTGTATATACTGTGAATATTTTTAGAAGCCATTCCCTTCTATGATTTTCCTTGGCTATGTCAGCAGTGACGAACCCCCAAATAAGAGAAAACATAATGTATGTAGTATTTCCTAGAAAGAGCAGTGTCCTTCTATGAACACTTTGTGAATTCTTAGAAGTAAGACCTCTCTCTCCAGCTAAGGATCAGACTTCAGAGCTGCAGCCTAAGAAACCTTACTCGGTGGGGTAGGCTGTGTTATAACCACATTGCAGGCAGATAGATTTGGGAAAATGGTCAGCCCCTGAATAAATTCAAGAGGTCTTCACAAATTCTTAAACTGAAAAGAAAAGAGGCATTTCTGCTTACATAGACAGTGTGCAGCAATCTTTATATTTGAACAATAAAACTGAATAGCTTGGGAATTCTTACTTCCAGATGTCCATGAAGAGGGTCAATCTTTAGCAAGCATTTTAATTTGATTTTTTAGGACCTAATCTTCGTAATAAGGGAGGTAAGCACTGCCATGTCCTGACTTAAATTTAAAAAATTAAATATTAGATGGATCCTCTAAATTTTATAAGTCCCTGATGGGAATGTACAGATTCATCCCAGATGGCAGACAGAGCCATCTCCCCAGTCTTGCTCAGAATAGCCAGGAAAATGATGAGATGTAATTATCTGGAGATAAAGAAGATTAATATTGATTGTGTTGACTATGCACTGGGCATTTAGCATACCTTAGGTTATTTCAGTCTTTTAAAAACCATATTAATCAATTGGATATTTATATGCAAAAAAATCAGCCTTGAGCCATTCCTCACATCATATACAAAAATTAACTCAAAATGGATGAGACATAAATTAAAAATTTAAAGCATTAAAACTTTCAGAAGAAGTTTGTAACCTTGGATTAGGGAAAGATAGATTAGAAGCAAGAAGCCCAACCATAAAAGAAAAACATGATAAATTAGACTTTATAAGAATTAAGAATGCTCTTCAAAAAAAACTGTAAGGAAAATGAAAAAACAAGTCACAGACCTGCAGAAAACATTTGCAAAACATGTACTGCTAAAGGATTTGCATCTAGAATATATAAAGAGGTCTTACAACTGAATAGTAAGAAAACAACTCAAAAAATGGGCAAAAGATTTAAACAGACACTTGACAAAAGAAGATATGTGGATGGCAAATAAGATGTTTGATATCATTAGTCAACGGGAAAATGCAGACCAAACCACACCAATTAGAATGTTTTTTTAAAAAAATCAACTGACAGTAATAAGTGCTGCCAAGGATGCAGAGCAACTAGGACTTCCATTCACTGCTGTTAGGAATGGAAAATGATACTGCTACTTTGGAAAACAGTTTGGCAGTTTCTTATAAAGTTATGTGTACACTTATTATATAATCATAAATTCCACTCCTAGAGAAATGAAAACATATGTCCACGTAAAGCCCTGTGTGTGAATGTTTATAGCAGTTTTAGGTATAATCACCCCAAGCTGGAAACAACCCAAAGGTCCATCAAAGGTGAATACATTTTTTAAAATTTTGAGATATAGTCATACAATGGAATACTACTCAACAACAAAAAGGAACAAACTACTTTTACCTGCAACAACATGGATGAATCTAAAAACCTCATGTTAAGTGAAAGAAATCATACACAAAGGCTACACACTATTTATATGGTTCTGCATAATACTCTGGAAAAGACAAAGCTATAGGAACAGAAATCAGAAAAGTTGTTGCTAGGGGCTAAGTTGGGGGAAGAGATTGTGCAGAATCTTTTAGTGGTGACGGAAATGTCCTCTATCTTGATTGTGTTGGTTACAAGACTGGGTAAGTTTGTTACAACTTACAGACTGTACATCTAAAGGGGGTTAATATTACCATACATAAGTTATACCTGATGTTAAAAATTGATAAAGTGATAAAGAAAAGCAACAAAAGCACACCCTCCAAAGTAGTTACTACCTTCTCTATTTTACTTGTGGATTAATGGTAAGGAGAGTGTGAGGATGGCTCAGGGCCTGTCTGGCCCCTGAGACTGGACCTCTGAATACTGCACTCCTTAATCTCTAGCCTCTCCCAGCTTCAATCCATCCTTCTCACTGGTTCTAGAGGTAACATCCAAAGTTCAGATCCAACTGAATGATCTGTGGCAGCTTCTTGCTGCTCCAGATTCTTTAGCATGACACAAGTTTATCTGGCCCAACCTACCCTTCCAGGCTTACCTTCAGGCCCCTTCTCAGCACCCAAGGACACCATCGTGCTAAGGGCCTTGGAGCTTCCTAAATATGCCACATACTTGCATGCTTCCTAACTTCACTCACACTTTTTCTTCTGCCTAGAATAACCTTCCCTGGCTCTATCTGATTAACCAATCCTAGTCTCTTGCCTTTTTTTTTTTTTTTTTTTTTTTTCCGGTACGCGGGCCTCTCACTGCTGCGGCCTCTCCCGCCGCGGAGCACAGGCTCCGGACGCGCAGGCTCAGCGCCCAGCCGCTCTGCGGCATGTGGGATCCTCCCGGACCGGGGCACGAGCCCGTGCCCTCTGCATCGGCAGGCGGACTCTCAACCACTGCGCCACCAGGGAAGCCCCGCCTTTTTTTTTTTTTTTACAGTAGCTTATGTGTTCATTCAACAAATATTTATAAGTGCCTACTGAGTGCTTGACCCTGGGAACAAAAGCCATGAACCAGGGAAGTTTTCTTTCCTTTTATAAATTTATTATTATTATTATTATTTTTTGGCTATGTTGAGTCTTCATTGCTGCACGTGGGCTTTCTCTAGTTGTGGCAAGCGGGGGCTGCTCTTCGTTGCAGTGCGCAGGCTTCTCATTGTGGTGGCTTCTCGTTGCGGAGCACGGGCTCTAGTTGCGCGGGCTTCCATAGTTGTGGCTCATGGGCTCAGTAGTTGTGGCTCACAGGCTCAGTAGTTGTGGCTTGTGGGCTCTAGAGCACAGGCTCAGTAGTTTTGGTATACGGACTTAGTTGCTCTGTGGCCTGTGGGATCTTCCCAGACCAGGGCTCAAACCCGTGTCACCTGCATCGGCAGGCGGATTCTTAACCGCTGCACCACCAGGGAAGCCCAGGAAAGTTTTCTTGTACATCTCTACTCACAGTTAGTCATTTCTTCTCTTTTTCTCAGTAACTTGTTCATGTCACTCTCACGGTGCTTGCTATATTGTAGTATAGTTAACTGCTTATGTGTAAGACTGCTTCTTGAGGACAGGGACTATATCTTGTTTATCAGGACTTTAGAAGGTGATATAGTGGACAGCTTGTGGGGTTTGGTATCATACACACTCTAGTTAAAATATCAGCTCCATACCATCCTGACGGTTACCTCAGCGAGTGGTCATCTCTTTGAACTCCAGTTACTTCATCTGTAAAATGGGACTAATAGTATCTAATATACAGCACTGTTGTGAGGATTAAATGAGTACATTTAAGGTGCTCAACGAGTTTAACTATTGTATCATATTACATTATATTATTAATATCCACCATACACATGGCACACCTAAACACATAGAGGCTGCCAAATAAACATCTGTTGAGTGAATGGATAGTTAGAGAGTTCTTAGGAAACCCTCTGCAATACAATCCATCTTATCTTACCTGGCTTCTTGTAAGTCACATAGATATAGAGGAAGAACTCAATGACATAGGTGATGACAGCTGCCCACCAGTTGATGACAAACATGACTGCACAGCACAAAACAGCTCCAAAAAGGGATACCCACATGTTGTAAATACCGTATGCAGGTCTCCATCCTGAAATTTAAAAAAAAATCTATGTGGCCAAGAAAAACTTCCACACTATCACTGTGTATTATTAGACTGTAGGTAACATGTTTTCTTTCCTAGCATGAAAATCAGAACTTTTAGGTCAAGTTCCTAACTCTGTTATTTGCTTTCTGTGATCTTGGTCCCTGGCCTATGAAGGTGTAATTACACCAAATAAGAAAGCTGTGAAATGTAGAAAATGTGTCAATCATAGCCCCTCCGCACTTCCTGCATGCCAGGATGTCTTCCCAAACAACGAATCCCTAAGCATCTGATATCTATGCCATCAAGAGTTGAAAGGAGGCAGGAGAGATGGAAAGAATGGGGAGTAGCGGGGTTGGGGGGCGGTGCTTGGGGGATGAACACCTTGGTGGCTCAAGAAAGAGAAGGTTAAGACAATAGGCTTATTGTTCCCATGGGGAAGGCAGAGCAGTCATCAAAGTCAATCCACTGACTTCGTGCTAGCTCTTCTTGTAAGAGGATCGTGCTTGCCCTTTCAGAAATAATAACCTATGGCAAAAGAGGGAGGAATTTTTCTGTAATGGCTTCTTAAACCTGATGCATTAATTTATCATGCATTTTGCAAAGAAAATATTTCTCACCATTCATATATGCATGGGGGTTTCCATGTTCTATTAGTTCCCTGAAATGAAAGAAGCTGGGAGACAGTATGGTCAGGATAAAGAAGCTCTGATTTGAATGGCACATTTGGTCTATGGGTAAAGGATTTTTTAAATTTGGAGTTGCCAAAACACAACAGAACTTTCCGTCTTCAAGAGCAATTTCCAAAGTGGCCACAAGATGGAAATAGCACTTCAAGAACATCACTGGAAATGCCTTTATTTTTCTCAGTCTGACTGACTGTGTGTGTGTGTTTCTGTGCTTTTCTGTTTTTCCTCTTTTTCTCTCTTCTTCATTTCCACTCTTACCCCTGCCAACCTCAGTTACTTAACTTTGTTTTTTAAAAATGAACACAACATGGTATGGCAGCACACATTTCTATGATCTGCTGTATTCACTGACTAGAACCTTCTGTTCTCTATTTTAAACAAGGCAACAAAACAGAAACAAAAATTCTTCAGTTATCTTCTGGAGCCTAGTGGCCTTGAGTGGATGAGGCTCTCCTTCCATCTATATTTTGTCATATTTGCAGCAGGTTTTCCAAAGGAGGTTTGAGTTCCTGGCAGACCCTAATAAAGTGAAGATATGTTTATATCCTTGATAAAAGTCCTTGTAGTGAAGAACTTTCTGAGGGTTGATAAAGACAAGTTTCTATTCTTGTGGAAAGGCAGAAGAAAATTAGAATTTCTTCTAACTGGCCAGTGGAAGCAAAGAAGAGGTGAGGGGTGACAAAGATAGGGGAAGGTTCTTTGGTGTGAAATTTTGCACCACTTTAAACAACAGTGTGAGGAGTGTAGGGATGTCACCAGCTTCAATGTGAATCTGCACTGACTGCACTCAGCAGGTAATTGTGGGAACCACTCATCCTTCTCTTCTGCACCATGGGCAGGAAACAAATTGATAGTAAGGAAGTTGCAAATATATACATTCATTCCACTTCTGTGGTCACTTTCACCCTGGAAATAAATAGTGGTGTTTTTCTATTGCTGAAATAAATGTGGTTTCTCTTGCAATGAATAATTTATTGCTGCAGGAGAAAATTAACTTTATGGTTGGTCAAAAAGGCCATTGCTCAAATGATTCTTTTTCTATTTCAGAAGTCATCCCCCAACTTACCAAAATAAAGTGAATTACACCACCCACTAGGATATAAGGAAACATATAAACACAGATCAGGCACTTTTCACTGACTTATTTCATTTTATTGAGACAAACTGTTTGCTTAGGTTTATTTTAGTTTTGAAACGTCAACTTACCTGGAGATTTGGCATAAGAGGCATGAAAGCAGGAGAAATTAATAAGTGCATATGAGGCCAGGAAAAAGTTGGAGATGATGGGAGCAATGGTATTCAGTTCCGCTGTGAACGAAGCAGAATTGAGTATGTACATATGAGTGATGAGACCAGGGGCTGAACAGCTGTTATAGCCTGGGAGCTTGACTTTATTTGGAAATTGAAAGCATAGCTAGCATCTGTCAAAGTTTAAGAAGTTAGTTAGTGATTTTTCTTTGGGGCTGCACTCATTTACAAATATATTTTCAGCCAGGTTTCTATAAAGTAAGAAACGAGAAAACTTACCAATCAAAAAATATAGTCAATCAAGACCTCTACCTACAGAAGATTCGAGTGGAAGTGGATAGACTATTTGGAGATCAGGCAGATGACAAACTCCCCTGTAGCTCTTTCAGAGGTACCAAACATAGTGTTCTTTATCTGCTTTGTATACAATCAAAAGGCTCTGCAGGGCGACAGGTTAGTTAAATACCAGTGCACCAGAACCATCTATTTGGATGCTTCTCTGCATATACCCAGCTTGCTCTCTCTGCCTTTCAGAATTTTTGTTAGTCATTTGTACTTTTCTACATCTCTAGAAAATTCTACCTCTCAAGGTTTGCCAAAAAAAGTTTTACCCCAGTATCTAAATGTCCAATATGGTTGAATCCTAGCTGGGCTGTTTGCTATATGATATAAAAATAATTTAGAGACATTCTATTTATCTGAAGATCAGACAGCTATCAACCTCAGTTATGCAAATGTAGGTGGCAGCTGGGTGTGACTCTAGAACACGGATGCCAGCAAGAAAGTAGGCAAAAGTAGCTGCCACGAAGCTGGCGCCACGAAGCTAATCTACAGCATTCTGAAACAGTGACCTTTGAGAGTATTATTTCATTTATACGATTTTTTAAATTTGGGGCTATTTGATCACTTAAATGCAGTCTAGGACAATAATTTGAAGGCTTAAAGTTTAAATTACACAATTGAAACATATCTACACATCATCACTTTTTTACTTAATTTTTTAAAATGTAACAAACATAGATTTAAAAAAAATAAACAAAAGAGTAATGACGTGTAGATATAGAGAGTCCCTTCTTGAGTTTATGTGATGAGGAGGAGCCCCCATTGTTTGGCACCACTGCTGAATCTGGCTCTGCCTATCTATGCGTAGTTACCATCATCCTTGCCTTTTGCTTCTTTTCCTCTAATATGCTCACCCACAATCGTGGTACCCTAGGGAGGAGTGAGGAATGTGCAGGCTCACTATGATGCATGTGCCTCTCCAAGATTGTGTAGCTATTTCTATATTGCTTAGGGAGAAGGAGCCGAGATTATTGCTTAAGGAGAAAGAGCTGAGGTAAGTGGTTCTCAAACCTTAGTGGTCTGTGAATTTCAGGAACTTGTAAGAATCAGATTCCTCATCACCAGAGATTCTAACTCTGGCGTTGGGCCTAACGAATCTGCACTTTAACAAACTCACAGGTGATTTTCATTCTGACACAGGTGGTCAACAGACCACATTTTGAGAGCAGACACTTCAGCTCTCCTGCTGGCTGTCAGGAGATGTAAAGACAGGTGGCAGCTGGGGGACACTGTGGGATTAGACAATATTCGGTGGGTTGGAGGAAGGCTTCGGTTGCATTTGGTTGGATGGATTTCCCACATTCAGATTCAAAGAAGAGATTAAAGTCCAAAGCCCACCTCAAGTCCTCAAAGGCCCTCCACACACAGGATTTCTCATTTCCTTCTTAGACAGACTCCAGTATTCCCAAATGGGGTATTAAACATAAAACAGGTAATGTCTCAAGCTCAAAGGAAAACCCTATGAGTAATCAGAATTCTTTGGCTTTCAGTAAGAACAAGAATACTACAAACCAATAAGAATGAACGCCATGGCTATAACAAAAGTGAGAAAGTATCCTCTCAGGGGCTCATTGTTCTTCCCATATCCCTTTGCAAAGAACTGCAGGGCTTTGTAGATGTTGTCCTTGCACAGAGCCTAATGGAAAAGAAGAGGAGAAATTCGTCATTTATATCTATGCACAGTCATTTTCCCTGGGTGATTCTAACAAGATTTGGGGAAAGACGAAGTGATACATAATATGAAGCACAAGTTAACACTGCAGTTTATCATTCTTTATATTATTTGAATTGATCTTGACTATGTGGTAGACATAGCATTGGAGCCAGATGCAAACAATAAACTGCTTCAGAAAGTGACAGAAAATGATTGCCGATGAGAACGGATATTTCAGCTTGATCCATGTTCAGTGGCAACAGAAGGAGGGAGAAGCACATGCTCTTGTGCCTTTGTCACCTGGAAAACTTTGGGTGCGCTGACGAGGGAGGCCAGGGCTGAGGAGAGTGTTGCAGAAAAGATGCCAGCAGTGATGAGGGGGCCAAACCCTGACACCATGCTCATGACCTTGAGAGAGAGGTTCAAGTAAGCAGACTCATCCAACAGAGAGTAAAAAAAAAAAAAATTTAAGCCAAAATTTTATGCAAATGCTTCCCTTTCCACTTTCTGTGATTTGGAATCTCTTTAATAAGCTAATTGCTTCTAATCATATATTTTTTCCCCTGCTTCATTCTCAAGTTCTTAATAATTGTTTTTTCAAAATGGAAATGGCTTTGTTATTGTTTTTTTTTTTTAATAAAAATAATAAATGCTCACCACAATACATCCAGAACATACTGTAAAGAATAAACAGGGAAATGATTTCAAGGATTTTGACAGCATTTTCCCCCTCTGTCCTTTCTGGGCATCTGTTTCTTGGACAATGGGAAATTCTATTCAGCAGAAAGTGGTATTTTAATAAGGTTTGGGGAGGGACCCAGCTGTTTACCAATCTTTTTAAAGGCATTAGCCTTTCTTGTTCTTCCTGCACATAGAGGCTTTTCAAACCTTTGCTTTTTCTGTGCTCATTAAACATAATTTTAGATCTGAGACATGATGAGATTCTATCAATTTAAGTCATATTTTGGAATAATGACTTCAGCTGAGTTCATTTCTCTTTGTTGGCTGTTAAACTAGATGAATGAAGCCTTCACGACAAATTTGCTTCTCCCTCTGCTCACCAGTCATTCAGACAAATTAATATTTTCTAAGTTCCACAGTTTCCCCAACTTCCCTTGTTCCTTCCCCCTCACTTACCTCCCCCCAACTGCCACCCACAATGTCCCTCTTGGCTTTGTCCTCCACACACTCCAGGACCACAACAGAGGCTTTTCCTGAGCTGAAGCCCAGGCATGAAATGCATTCCTAGTGCTAGCTAATCAAAGTCTCTCCATCTCCCCACCAGGAAGTCTTACACAATTGATTGGAAGATGCATAATGGCGGTGGTAATCTTTCCCTGGTGACACAATTCATACAACTGCCTGTTCTCTCCCCACCACAGTGAGTGTAACCACGTAATGAATGCCTGTATGACTCCCTTTCCTCCCACACGAATTGTTCCTTGCTGAATTCGAATCAGTCAATAACCAATCTGTTGCAGAGTCAGAAGTTTCATTATACATGATGTTCTAAAAATGGAAGCAGTAGCAATAAACATTATTATTTTTTGAGGTTCGAACCTGGAAATTGTTCATCAGCCCATACTGACATGGTTCATGTCGACATCTTGAGAAGTCGTAGCCTAACCCACAGGCTGCTGAACCATTGCAGTTCATCCCAGAAATGATGGTGTCATTCACGCTCCCGGTGGCATCTCGGACCACACAGGCCCCTGGGAAAACAATGAAGCCTTGTCATTTCTTTATATGAAGGGTTCTGCTCCCTTAAGGTTTTTCTTCTGAAAACATACTTAGTTTACTTTGACCTATCCTGTCTTCATTGTCAACACTTCCTCTGACTGGTACGTGGAAGTTCCCATCCTCTGAGGCCTGGGAGTGACCCCTATCTCTAAGAGGTTGCCGCTTCTACTGCCTTGGGTAGTTTAAGCCCTAGCTATTTGCCTGCCTCTGGAAGACACTTGGGATTGAGACTCCGTTCCTTTCAGCAGTGCTTTGCACATAATATTGATTCAATTCAAATTTCTGGGTTAGTGCTACTGATTGGGAGTTTTTCAGATAGAAGAATTTATTTTCTTATCTGTGAGAGAACCAAGGGATGACATTACTGAATTCTAGTGATTAGGAGAACTGAGCTCTTATTTTCAACTAATGATTTTCCTTGCATGACTTTTTAAACCATTATAATTTTACTTATACAATTTTAATGGTTTAAATGATACAGAAAATATTTTGAGATAAAATATTAAGATTTCCTAGGTAATATTCATGGTCAAATAATATCCTATCAAATATTTATCTCAGTCTATTCTATTATTTTTATACATTTGGGTATTTCTGTTATTTTCCATTACAAACAATCCTATGAACATCTTTGCACATAAAATCTTTCTTCTATAATTAGAAACATTTCTCTAGGATAGATTCCCTAAAATGAGTTATGAACTTTTTAAAGATTCTTGATATATGTTTTAATCACTGACTGTTATTATTAATTTTTCTAACTGTAATCTCTGCCATTATGTATTTGATAGGATAAGGTATGAATATAGGTGTGAGATATACATATATATATATATATATATATATATATATATGTATACTTTTCTGAACTACCTGAAGAATAAATACTTTGCAAACTAAATGCCAGTCAGTGAAACTGTTCATTTTGCTTTTCAGTCTCCAGGCAGGGTGAGTTCTCATTCCTTGCTAATTATTTTAAGAGACGTCCCAGCAACAGATACTAATGGGAACCCTCAATTATAGTCATGGAATTCTTGCTCTTTGAATCTGGGAAAGACTTAAAGCTTGTAGAATCTTTTAATTGAAAGAGACATTTAAAATAATCAGTGCAGGGCCTCCCTGGTGGCGCAGTGGTTGAGAGTCCGCCTGCCGATGCAGGGGATACGGGTTCGTGCCCCGGTCTAGGAGGATCCCATATGCCGCGGAGCGGCTGGGCCCGTGAGCCATGGCCGCTGGGCCTGCGCGTCCGGAGCCTGTGCTCCGCAACGGGGGAGGCCACAACAGTGAGAGGCCCACATACCGCAAAAAGAAAAAAAATAAAATAAAAAAAATCAGTACAGGAATCCTTTTTATATAGCCCTGAGAAGTGGCCTGCCAGCCTCTGCTTAAATACTTGAAAGTATGGATGTTGGTTACCAAGCAAAACTATCCATTTCAGGTTTTACCTTTTTGCATTGTTCACTTATGTTGAGCTGACTTTTTAAAATCATGTGTTTTAACTTCTGCATAGTAGAACTTCCCAAATTCCTATGAAGCCAAGCCGTGAACCATTATTTGCTCTAATGACAGGCCAGGGACCCCATGACTATCCTTTTCTTACCCTGGAAAAAGTATAGAAACACAGATTTTTCTACCCATAAGAAGCAATAAAGGAGAAGAATCTCTGAAGTCAGGTCTATTCCTTTACTCATTTCTTCCTCCTTACTTTGTGTGAGAAAGAAAAACCATTTGGGAAGTTTAAGTGATTTCAAGGTCATTAAAAAATGTGTCGATTTCCTAAAGCACTGGAATAAAATCTCTTTGCATGTAACTAAACTTGGAAATGTCACAACAATACAATTAACAACATTATCCAATTTCTTGAAATAAGAGACAGTGAGAGAAGAAAGAACCTAAGTTAATTGTTTTGTTTTTTTCTAAAGAATCCAACTCCAGATATATGTACTTTATCAATTTACTTTATAGTAAGCAGAGGACAATTAGGATGTGCCCTTTTAAATGGCCATCTGGGCTTCCATAGTGGTCCAGCCTGGAGCTGTATTCCTGAGTGTGCACAGAAAAGTTTTCTTCTCTGAATGTTCCACATTCCTTCCTCTCCAGTAATGGCATAAGCTTGAGGTGACCCCCAACCAGGAGGAGGTGTGGCTGCAGGCAGCACGTGGAAAAGTCAGCTTAAGAAGAGCAGGCATTACAGTCTCTAGGTCCATCCACCTCACTACAAATAACTCAATTTTGAGTAATAAGACTGTCATACAGAGTGAAGTGAATCAGAAAGAGAAAAACAAATACTGTATGCTAACACATACATATGGGACCTAAAAAAGGTTCTGAAGAACCTAGGGGCAGGACAGGAGTAAAGACAAAGACGTAGAGAATGGACTTAAGGACACGGGGAGGGAGAAGGGTAAGCTGGGACGAAGTGAAAGAGTGGCATGGACATATATACACTACCAAATGTAAAATAGATAGCTAGTGGGAAGCAGCTGCATAGCACAGGGAGATCAGCTCGGTGCTTTGTGACAACCTAGAGGGATGGGATAGGGAGGGTTGGAGGGAGACGCAAGAGGGAGGGGATATGGGGATATATGTATATGTATAGCTGATTCACTTTGTTATACAGCAGAAACTAACACAACATTGTAAAGCAGTTATACTTCAATAAAGATGTTTAAAATAAATAAATAAATAAAAAAGAACAGCAGGCAAATCCACATATTTTATGCTCACTGAGCTATGTGGGGGCTGGCTGCCCACACTGCTGGCAGCTGGGTCTAGTCTGATTGCCTGCCAGTTGGTGACAGTGACATTTCCATATTAGGGACAGCAGTGCAAGGAGGAGACACAGTCATCAATTCTGTATCTTGTGTACTTTCCTAAGGCTTTTGTCATTGTTGTTTTGTATTTTGGGCTTTTCTCTTACTCTGTTCCTCACCTGCCTCCTAAAGGCAAGGGAGGAGGGTGCTGGAGATGGTGGCTTCCTCGGCAGTGGAAATATCACCTAGAGCAGCAAAATGGAATCCTTTCTGTGTTCGGGTAGAATGACAATCTGATTACCTCTACTCTATCCCTGGCCCAGAGACACCTGTGTTACAGCTTAATTGCATTCAAACTCCTAGAGCATCCAAGAAGGGAATTAAAATTGTTGCCTATTTAAAAATTTTCAACTTACGTTCCATGGAAAGCCCACTTGACATGAAAAACAACTGGACCTCTTGTAATTCTGGCATTCTGACACCAGAGACACACAACTTACCTACACAAATAGCAACTCCTATGTAGGCGACAGTGGTGATGAAGATGGCCAGCATGGTCCCTCTGGGGATAGCATCTTGGGGATCCTTTGAAAAAATAATGTGGAGGAATGAGGAGATAGAGTGGAATAAGAAACAGGCATCACTTGGAGTTAGTTCTATATTTTGAAAATTTTAGGCTACCCTTCCTGAGGCGAGGTCTAAAGAAAAAGTCAAGCAAATGGCAAAGTGGTGAACTCCAGTTCTTTTTGGACAAAGGCAGGGTGTTTAGAGAGAATAAAGAAATCTGTATAACTTTGTGCTGAACAGAAGAGATTTATAACTGCCCAGGAGGGAGTTTTTATAGAAAAGTAGACTAGTTCGTTCACCACTGCCTTCCCCTCCCCTTTATCTCCTGTGAATTTCATGCAGATGTATCAGACCTTAAAGTATTAGGGGGGACACACAAACATACCCGGCAAATTGACGATATCTGTGTGTGTATTTGTTTTGCACTAAGCTTAGGCTTACTTTTAAAAAAATTACTTTTGACTGAGCAAAAAGATGATCTGCTAAATTCTCCAATCCCTCAAATCTCCCATTTGGAATCTAGTTCAGGAATAAGTACAATGGGAGATATTAGTTTCCATAAGCAGGCATAAAGAAAGAGGCAAATTTAAGCTTATACCAGAAAATGGGCTTTTCTCTTGCCCATAAATATATATAAATTCACTGAGCTGAGCTCACATCATATATAATATACCACTTTATATACTATTTTGGGGGCTAAATCATATAATAATCAATTTCCAAGCAGCATAACTTCTAAATAATAGAATTCAACTTAACAGGGATTATTAAATAGAGATTTCAGTGTATCCATTGCTTATAAAAGACAGTGCTGGCATATAGTAGGAGTCAATAAATACCAAATTGAAGAAAGCACAATCTCAGTAGACATCAGTTCCCCCACCAAAGGACATGAGACTCATCGATACAAGTGAGCAATCGGTGCAGTCAAAGTCTGAGTTTTGTGTTTTGTTAACTTAAATCTGCTCATCAAATCCATCAGAAAAATCAACTCATGGTGAATGCAGACACAACCTGACAGCTGGAAATGTTAACTAAACCAAGCAAATCTGCCCCCACAGGGGAGTAAGCCAGCCCTATGGAGCCACTCTGTAATTACTCTTTCCTTCCCATCCTTGTAGGAATATCTGCACACATGGTTTGTTCTGCTACAGACATATCCAACCTCTTCATTCCAAACTACTGTCTCCAAAAGAGAATGTGGCAAGTGTGTGTAACTGAGTAGTACATAGAAGGAAGAAGAAGGCAACCATGGCTGAAAGCAACCCCACTGAATCTCATTCATGGTATGTTCACATTTTATTTTATTGATTAAGGATTTCTTGGGATCTGAGTGAAATGTGAAGAATTGATGTAAGTGGGAAGAAAGGAAATATATATAAGGAAAAGAGTTATGAAGATGGACAGCAGTCTTATACGTAAAATACAAACACTTAGTTTATATTTAGAACTATCTGCTACAAGCCCTAAATTTACTTATTTAGGACTTACACGAGGGTCAAACTTGACCTGATATAAATCGGGATGCCAATATCTTAATGTCTGGTCATATACTCACGTTGGCTGCTCTGGATACATTTCCCCTAGACAGTGCCCAGGACATAGATTCTTAGTTTTCACTCTAAATGTTAATTTTCATCCCTCAAGCGTAACCCAAAAGCTCACCTTCCTTCACCTTTCTTTATTAAATATTTTATTTTTTTCCTTAGGACAGAGTGCAGTCTACTAGATTGCTGCTGGTTGAGTGTCAACCATATCCTAATCGTACGTCTCTGAAACTGCATCTTAACTGTCCTGATTAGACCTGGGTACCTCCCAAATCTTCTCCCAGGCACATATTTACAGATCATCAATACTGTGTTAACAAATAGAAGGTTCAGGATGGGAACCTTGTAGCATCCCCTTGTGCTAATGCTTGTTAACTGTCACTGGCAGCCTGAAGAGCCATCTTGAGAAGGATTCTGAGGCTGTGAGCAGAGGTAGAGTCTTGCATACCCTCATAGTGTATAAACAATACATGTTTACTAAATTGAACTGAAACTATTATGTTCTAGTTTCACTCTCAGAAAGAAATATTATCTATAAGTTCTGAAGTTTCCTTGCCACTTCCCAACACGTGGTCACCTCTCAGTCCTTAACATGCTTGCCCACTCTGGCTTTTGATCATGTTAATTATTACTTCTCATAGCATTCTCCTCTCTTGACTTTCTCTCTCTTGAGTTCACCTACCTCTTAGCTCTTTCTTTTTCTTCTCTGTGGACTCCTTTTCTACCATTTATATTTTGAATATCCCCTGGGTGCTACCTCGGTCTGCTTCTCTCCTCCTTCTTACCCATATCTGGATGGACTCATCCATGCCATGGCTTCCAGTCCTGGCCTAGTTTCTTTCCATAGCTCTAGACTCATAAATGTAGCTACCCATTAGACATCTCACCTCTGATGTCCTTCCGCCATTTCAACCCTAATGGCCAAATCTGAGCTTCTGTTCACCATGGAATCAATTCCCTAGGTTACAGCCAGCATGAAAAGAATACAGTAGAATAGAACTGGTGTGAAAATATCAGGAGACATCATTTGTAATAAAGTATTGAACTATTCGGAGAAATTTTTGCATGTAGGCACTTGGTTGTGATATATAATGTTTTCTTACAGCAGATCGTAGTAAAAAAAAAAAAAAAAAAAAAAGCATCCTTTCCATTTCCTCTCCTAACTCTAACAAAAGCTGACCACTTTGATCCATTTTCCCTGCCATGGCCTTAATTCAGGCTCATGTCATCCAGACTACTGTGATATCCTCTAGCTGATCTTCTGCCTCTGATCTCCCTACCTATCACCCCCCACCCTCTAATCCATCCCTCACAAGCTGCTAGCAAACTCTTTAAAATTAGATAATCATGATACTCTCTGATCTAACTTCCTTAGTGTCTCTAGCTAGTTGTGGGATAATATCCAAACTCCACTGTCGGTAGTTTAAAGGATTTCTGAGTTCTACTTAACAGTATACAGTAATGTATGTGCTGAAAGTTAAACTTAATTGTAAAATCACCAAAGTATTTTTAAATAGAAAAAAAATGCAACTTTTTACAACAATATTATGACCACATGTGCCCTAAAAATCATGATAGGACATCTTTACATGTAAACTCATTTTCTTTACAATGTAAACTCAAAATCAGAGGTTTCTCAGTACAGATTGATAGATAAATAAAATTCTTTACTAATACAGCAATCCTAAATCAAGTTAGCACTTATCTTGGGATAAAGGAATTCTAAGCCTTGCCTTTTTTTTAGATTGGGATATCCTGTAGTTCTTTGCTTACTCCCAGAGTGCCTAGGACACATAGAAGTTCTTTATAAATATGTTTATTAATAT
The DNA here is from genome assembly GCF_025265405.1 of Mesoplodon densirostris. Classification (NCBI taxonomy): domain Eukaryota; kingdom Metazoa; phylum Chordata; class Mammalia; order Artiodactyla; family Ziphiidae; genus Mesoplodon; species Mesoplodon densirostris. The sequence goes on along the minus strand of NC_082664.1, from coordinate 93,024,404 downwards.
ATTGATGAAAAGATTTTACTTGCATACCCCACTCCACACATAAAATAATTTCCATCAGCAGCATCTTCTCTGAGCCTTTTTACAGTCCTGTTTCAAATGTCCCTCCCTTCTTTGTCCTATTGATGAACTCCTATTCATCCCTTCAAATCTAGATTGAGTGTCCCCTCCTCTGAAAGACTTCCCTTACTTCTTTGGGGACAGGCAGTTACTGTTTCATCTTTCCCTTGCACAAGATTTTGTTCTTGTTTTTTTATGACTTATATAGAGTTAATCTGTCTCTCTCTTAGACCATGAGCTCCTTGAGAGAAGGATCAAGCAAGCTCTTCTTCACTTCTCTGGTGCCTGGTATAAGTAATAAGTATTGGTTGAGCTGAACTGACTACTAAGCATCTAATAATAAAAACTTGTTTCTGAGGGGTCTAAATAAAGCACAATATTTTTTAATTTAAATGTGATCTTACAGTTTACAGAAATGTATATCAGTGACCTCTGATAACTTTTCCAAATCTGAGAAACCAGAAGCTCAACGTCCAGAGCTAAATTTTGCTAAGCAGTACTACTTACAACTTGAATCATTTTGAACAAGTTACTTAATTTTTCTGAGCCTCAGCATACTATTTTTTTATGCTATATCTCTGCTCAAGAATTTACCATGGAGAGACCTTCAAGATGGCGGAGGAGTAAGACATGGAGATCACCTTCCTCCCCACAAATACATCAGAAATACATCTACATGCGGAACAGCTCCTACAGAACTCCTACTGAACGCTGGCAGAAGACCTCAGACCTGACCATCTAGAGGGGTGGGATAGGGAGGGTGGGAGGGAGACGCAAGAGGGAAGAGATATGGGAACATATGTATATGTGTAACTGATTCACTTTGTTATAAAGCAGAAACTAACACACCATTGTAAAGCAATTATACTCCAATAAAGATGTTAAAAAAAAAGAAAAAAAAAAAAAACTCCCTACATACCTGGGTAGGGCAAAAGAAAAAACAGAGACAAAAGAATAGGGACAGGACCTGCACCTCGGGGAGGGAGCTGTGAAGGAGGAAAAGTTTCCACACACTAGGAAGCCCTTTCACTGGGGGTGGGGTGGGAGGGAAGCTTCGGAGCCACGGAGGAGAGCACAGCAACAGGGGTGCAGAGGAGAGATTCCTGCCCAGAGGATCGGTGCCAACCAGCACTCAGCAGCCCGAGAGGCTTCTCTGCTCCCCCGCCGGGGTGGGTGGAGGCTGGGAGCTGAGGCTCAGGCTTTGGTAGGATCCCAGGGAGAGGACTGGGGTTGGCTGTGTGAACACAGCCTGAAGGGGGCTAGTGTGCCACAGCTAGCTGGGAGGGAGTCCGGGGAAAAGTGTGGAGCTGCCAAAGAGGCAAGAGACCATTGTTTCGGGGTGCGGGAGGAGAGGAGATTCAGAGCACCACCTAAACGAACTCCAGAGATGGGCGCAAACCGCGGCTATCAGCATGGACATGAGAGATCCGCGTGAGACGCTAAGGCTGCTGCTGCAGCCACCAAGAAGCACAGGTCACTCTCCTGTGTGTGCAAGCACAGGTCACTCTCCACACCTCCCGTACTGAGAGCCTGTACAGCCCGCCACTTCCAGGGTCCCTTGATCCAGGGACAACGTCCCCCAGAGAATGCACGGCATTCCTCATGCTGTTGCAACATCACACTGGCCTCTGCTGCTGCAGGCTCGCCCTGCATTCCATACCCACCCCCCTCCCCACATACACACACACCCACTCCTGGCCTGAGTGAGCCAGAGCCCCCTAATCAGCTGCTCCTTTAACCCCATCCTGTCTGGGTGAAGAACAGACACTGTCTGGGTGAAGAACAGGTCACTCTCAGGTGACCTACATGCAGAGGCGGGTCCAAATCCAAAGCTGAACCCCGGGAGCTATGGGAACAAAGAAGAGAAAGGGAAATCTCTCCCAGCAGCCTCAGGAGCAGCGGATTAAATCTCCACAATCAACTTGATGTACCCTGCATCTCTGGAATACCTGAATAAACAACGAATCATCCCAAAATTAAGATGGTGGACACTGGGAGCAACTGTACACGTGGGGTTTGCTTTCTGTACCTAATTTGTTTCTGGTTTTATGTTTATCTTTGTTTAGTATTTAGAGTTTATTATCATTGGTAGATTTGTTTACTGATTTGGTTGCTCCCTCCCCCCGTTTTTCTATATATAGATATATATTTTTTTCCTTTTTCTCTTTTTGTGAGTGTGTATGTGTATGCTTCTTTGTGTGAGTTTGTATAGCTTTGCTTTTACCACTTGTCATAGGGTTCTGTCTGTCCGTTTTTTTTTCTTTATTAAAAAAAATTTTATTTTTAATTAAAAAATTTTTTTATTTCAATAACTTTATTTTCCTTCCTTTCTTCCTTCCTTCTTTCTTTCTTTCCTTCTTTCCTTCCTTCCTTCCTTTCTTTCTTTTTCTCTCCCTTATCTTCTGAGCAGTGTGGCTGACAGGGACTTGGTGCTCCGGCTGGGTGTCAGGCCTGTGCCTCTGAGGTGGGAGAGCGGAGTTCAGGACATTGGTCCACCAGAGACCTCCTGGCTCCATGTAATACCAAGCAGCGAAAGCTCTCGCAGAGAGCTCCATCTCAATGCTAAGGCCCAGCTCCACTGAACAACCAGCAAGTTACACTGCTGGACACTCTATTCCAAACAACTAGCAAGACAGGAACACAACCCCACCCATTAGCAGAGAGGCTGCCTAAAATGATAATAAGTTCACAGATAACAAAAGCACACCACCAGATGCGGTTCTGCCCACCAGAAAGATAAGACCCAGCCTCATCCACCAGAACACAAGCACCAGTCCCCTCCACAACGCACTGAAGCAATCTTAGCCACTGCGGGCAAACACCAAAAACAACGGGAACTACGAACATGCAGCCTGCAAAAAGGAGACTCCAAACACAGTAACTTAAGCAAAATGAGAAGACAGAGAAACACACAGTAGATGAAGGAGCAACGTAAAAACCCACCACACCAAACAAATGAAGAGGAAATAGGCAGTCTACCTGAAAAAGAATTCAGAGTAATGATAGTAAAGATGATCCAAAATCTTGGAATTAGAGCGGAGAAAATACAAGAAATGTTTAACAGGACCTAGAAGAACTAAAGAGCAAACAAACAATGATAAACAACACAATAAATGAGATTTAAAATTCTCTAGAAGGAATCAATAGCAGAATAACTGAGACAGAAGAACGGATAAGTGACCTGGAAGATAAAATAGTGGAAATAACTACCGCAGAGCAGAATAAAGAAGAAAGAATGAAAAGAATTCAGGACAGTCTCAGAGACTTCTGGGACAATATTAAATGCACTAACATTCGAATTATAGGACTCCCAGAAGAAGAAGAGAAAAAGAAAGGGACTGAGAAAATATTTGAAGAGATTATAGATGAAAACTTCCCTAATGTGGGAAAGGAAATGGTTAATCAAGTCCAGGAAGCAAAGAGAGTCCCATACAGGATAAATCCAGAGAGAAACACACGAGGACGCATATTAACCAAACTATCAAAAATTAAATAAAAAAAAAATATTAAAAGCAAGGGGAAAACAACAAATAACACAAGGGAAGCCCCATAAGGTTAACAGCTGATCTTTCAGCAGAAACTCTGCAAGCCAGAAGGGAGTGGCAGGACCTATTTAAAGTGATGAAAGGGAAAATCCTACAACCAAGATTACTCTACCCAGCAAGGATCTCATTCAGATTCAACAGAAAAATTAAAACCTTTACAGACAAGCAAAAGCTTAGAGAATTCAGCACCACCAAACCAGCTTTACAACAAATGCTAAAGGAACTTCTCTAGGTAGGAAACACAAGAGAAGGAAAAGACCTACACTAACAAACCCAAAACAATTAAGAAAATGGTAATAGGAACATACATATTGATAATTAGCTTAAAAGTAAATGGATTACATGCTCCAACCAAAAGACATAGATGGGCTGAATGGATACAAAAACAAGACCCATATATATGCTGTCTACAAGAGACCCACTTCAGACCTAGGGACACATACAGACTGAAAGTGAGGGGATGGAAAAAGATATTCCATGCAAAAGGAAATCAAAAGAAAGCTGGACTAGCAATTTTCATATCAGACAACATAGACTTTAAAATAAATAGTATTACAAGAGACAAAGATGGACACAACATAATGATCAAGGGATCAATCCAAGTAGAAGATATAACAATTGTAAATATTTATGCATCCAACATAGGAGCATCTCAATACATAAGGCAAATACTAACAGCCATAAAAGGGGAAATCGACAGTAACACAGCAATAGTAGGGGACTTTAATACCCCACTTTCACCAATGGACAGATCATCCAAAATGAAAATAAATAAGGAAACACAAGCTTTAAATGATACATGAAACAAGATGGACTTAATTGATATTTATAGGACGTTCCATCCAAAAACAACAGAATACACTTTCTTCTCAACTGCTTAAGGAACATTCTCCAGGTTAGATCATATCTTGGGTCACAAAGCAAGCCTGGGTAAATTTAAGAAAATTAAAATCATATCAAGTATCTTTTCTGACCACAATGCTATGAGACTATCAATTACAGGAAAAAATCTGTAAAAAATACAAACACATAGAGGCTACACAATATGCTACTAAATAACCAAGAGATCACTGAAGAAGTAAAAGAGGAAATCAAAAAATACCTAGAAACAAATGACAATGAAAACACGATGACCCAAAACCTAAGGGATGCAGCAAAAGCAGTTCCAAGAGTGAACTTTATAGGAATACAATCCAACCTCAAGAAGCAAGAAACATCTCAAATAAACAACCTAAACTAACACCTAAAGCAATTAGAGAAAGAAGAACAAAAAAACCCTGAAGTTAGCAGAAGGAAAGAAATCATAAAGATCAGATCAGAAATAAATGAAAAAGAAATGAAGGAAATGATAGCAAAGATCAATAAAACTAAAAGCTGGTTCTTTGAGAAGATAAAAAAATTTATAAACCATTAGCCAGACTCAAGAAAAAAAGGGAGAATACTCAAATCAATAGAATTAGAAATGTAAAAGGAGAAGTAACAACTGACACTGCAGAAATACAAAGGAGCATGAGAGATTACTACAAGCAACTCTATGCCAATTAAATGGACAACCTGGAAGAAATGGACCAATTCTTGGAAAAGCACAACCTTCTGAGACTGAACAAGGAAGAAGTAGAATATATAAACAGACCAATCACAAGTCTGAAATTGAGACTGTGATTAAAAATCTTCCAACAAACAAAAGCCCAGGACCAGATGGCTTCACAGCAGAATTCTATCAAACATTTAGAGAAGAACTAACACCTGTCCTTCTCAAACTCTTCCAAAATATAGCAGATGAAGGAACACTCCCAAACTCATTCTATGAGGCCACCATCACCCTGATACCAAAACCAGACAAAGATGTCACAAAGAAAGAAAACTATAGGCCAATATCACTGATGAACATAGATGCAAAAATCCTTAACAAAATGCTAGCAAACAGAATCCAGCAGCACAATAAAAGGATCATACACCATGATCAAGTGGGGTTTATCCCAGGAATGCAAGGATTCTTCAATATACACAAATCAATCAATGTGAAGGAGAAAAACCACATGATCATCTCAATAGATGCAGAAAAAGCTTTCGACAAAATTCAACACCCATTCATGATAGAAACCCTCCAGAAAGTAGGCATAGAGGGAATTTACCTCAACATAGTAAAGGCCATCTGTGACAAACCCACAGCCAACATTGTTCTCAATGGTGAAAAACTGAAATCGTTTCCTCTAAGATCAGGAACAAGCCAAAGTTGACCACTCTCACCACTATTACTCAACATAGTTTTGGAAGTTTTAACTACAGCATTCAGAGAAGCAAAAGAAATAAAAGGAATCCAAATCAGAAGAGAAGAAGTAAAGCTGCCACTGTTTTCAGATGACATGATACTATACATAGAGAATCCTAAAGATGCTACCAGAAAACTACTAGAGCTAATCAATGTATTTGGTAAAGTAGCAGGATACAAAATTAATGCAGAGAAACCTCTTGCATTCCTATCCACTAATGATGAAAAATCTGAAAGAGAAGTGAAGGAAACACTCCCATTTACCATTGTAACAAAAAGAATAAAATACCTAGGAATAAACCTACCTAAGGAGACAAAAGACCTGTATGCAGAAAATTATAAGACACTGGTGAAAAAAATTAAAGATGATACAAACAGATGGAGAGATACCATGTTCTTAGATTGGAAGAATCAACATTGTGAAAATGACTATACCACCCAAAGCAATCTACAGATTCAGTGCAATACTTATCAAACTACCACTGCCATATTTCACAGAACTAGAACAAAAAATTTCACAATTTGTATGGAAACCAGAAGACCCCGAATAGCCAACGTGATCTTGAGAAAGAAAAGCAGAGCTGGAGGAATCAGGCTTCCGGACTTCTGACTCTTGTAAAGCTACAGTCATCAAGACAGTATGGTACTAGCACAAAAACAGAAATATAGATCAATGGAACAGGATAGAAAGACCAGAGATAAACCCACGCACATATGGTCACCTTATCTTTGATAAAGGAGGTAAGAGTATACAAGGCAGAAAAGACAGCCTCTTCAATAAGTGATGCTGGGAAAATTGGACAGCTATATGTAAAAGAATGAAAGTAGAACACTCCCTAACACCATGCACAAAAAATAAACTCAAAATGGATTAAAGACCTAAATGTAAGGCCAGACACTATAAAACTCTTAGAGGAAAACATAGGCAGAATAGTCTATGACATAAATCACAGCAAGATCCTTTTTGACCCACCTCCTAGAGAAATGGAAATAAAAACAAAAATAAACAAATGCGACCTAATGAAACTGAAAAGCTTTGCACAGCAAGGGAAACCATAAACAAGACCAAAAGACAACCCTCAGAATGGGAGAAAATATTTGCAAATGAAGCAACTGACAAAGGATTAATCTCCAAAATCTACAAGCAGCTCAATATCAAAAAACAAACAACCCAATTCAAAAATGGGCCGAAGACCTAAACAGACATTTCTCCAAAGAAGTTATACAGATTGCCAACAAACACATGAAAGGATGCTCAACATCACTAATCATTAGAGAAATGCAAATCAAAACTACAATGAGGTATCACCTCATACCGGTCAGAATGGCCATCATCAAAAGATCTACAAACAATAAATGCTGGAGAGGGTGTGGAGAACAGGGAACCCTCTTGCACTGTTGGTGGGAATGTATATTGAGACAGCAGTATGGAGAACAGTATGAAGGTTTCTTAAAAAACTAAAAGTAGAACTACCATACGACCCAGCAATCCCACTACTGGGCATAAACCCTGAGAAAACCATAACTCAAAAAGAGTCATGTACCACCATGTTCATTGCAGCTCTATTTACAATACCCAGGAAATGGAAGAAATGTAAGTGTCCATTGACAGATGAATGGATGAAGAAGATGTGACACATATATACAATGGAATATTACCTAGCCATAAAAAGAAATGAAATTGAGTTATTTGTAGTGAGGTGGATGGACCTAGAGTCTGTCATACAGAGTGAAGTTAAGTCAGAAAGAGAAAAACAAATACTGTATGTTAACACATAAATATGGAATCTAAAAAAATAATAATAATGGTTCTGAAGAACCTACAGGCAGGACAAGAATAAAGACGCAGACATAGAGAATGGACTTGAGGACACGGGGAGGGGGAAGGGTAATCTGGGATGAAGTGAGAGTAGCATGGACATATATACACTACCAAATGTAAAATAGATAGCTAGTGGGAAGCAGCCGTATAGCACAGGGAGATCAGCTGGGTGTTTTGTGACCTCGTAGAGGGGTGGGATAGGGAGGGTGGGAGGGAGACGCAAGAGGGAGGAGATATGGGGATATACATATATGTATAGCTGATTCACTTTGTTATAAAGCAGAAACTAACACACCATTGTAAAGCAATTATACTGCAATAAAGGTGTTAAAAAAAGAATTTACCATGGCACTGTGGTCCTTAATATAACAAATCTAAATGCCTTTATTCATTCACTCGATAAATATTTTTTGAAGCTTTCCTAGCTCCAAGGACACAGCAGAGCACAAATCCAAAGGCAAAGTCCCCTCTTTCATGGAATTATATTCTAGGGTAAGCCTCTCTCGCTCAGGTCTCTTCAACAGCCTTTCTCCTTACCTTATAAGGTTACCCAGCCCGTCAAGCCTTCTCCAGTTGAATCGTGAGAGACTCCTTACTGTCCCACAGTTTTCCCATTCCTGTCTGTCCTTTTGTTTTTTCTGCCTGGAATACCCTTATATTTTCTGACCGGTTGTCAGTATCCAGCCTTTGCTTTTAGTTCCTGCTCAAAAGTTACTTTGTTGAGAAAATCATCCCTAATGTAATTATTTCTTCATTATTTTTATTTCATAATGAACTTGGACACTGCATTCAGTTTTCATTTATACCTGTCTCCTGATGACTCCAGCAAATATTTCTTGTCTTCCAAAGTTGATTATAAACTTATTGAGGTAAAACCTGTGTCTTCTACTTTTTTTCATGTGTGGTAGAGACTATTTATTGTCCTCTAATATACATTTTCACCTTCCTCCTTTTAATACTAGAACCCCCTAAAATTTTACCTGGTGACATAGTTGTCCAACTAGAGATTACATTTCCCAGTCTTCTTTGCAACTAGGTAAGGTCACAGAGACTAAATTCCAGTCAGTGGAATGTCAACAGAAGTGATTGTTTGCCCTCTACTTCCTTAAACCCCTTCCTATGGACTGGAATGTGATCTTGCAAGTGATCAGTCATCTTGGACCTTGAAGATGAGGGCAAACCCCAAGGTAATGGTAATACAAGAGAGGTCATCTGGGTTTTCTGGGCTACCTTTTGGAACAGACCTTTCTTATTCCGGTAGATGGCCTATGGCCTTGAATTTTTACGCACTAGGAAAACAAACTTCTGTCTTATTTAGGTCACTGTTCTTGGCCTTTTATAAAACATTGAAACTAATATCCTAACTAATACAATGCTCCTTACAGTACTTAACATAGAATATTATGAGTAGACTGCTAAATAAATACCTATTAAATGACTGAATGTACCTCTGAATTTAATGACATAAGTATTCAGTAATAAAGTGGTTTGGAGTTTTTTTTTTTTTTTTCTTGAATATTCCATTCATTATGTGTTTAAAAGAGAAAAGGTGGTTCTGATATATTTTTAAAATAAATTTATTTATTTATTTTTGGCTGCATTGGGTCTTTGTTACTGTGCAAGGGCTTTCTCTAGTTGCAGCGAGCGGGGACTACTCTTCGTTGCGGTGCGCAGGCTTCTCTTTGCGGTGGCTTCTCTTGTTGCTGAGCACGGGCTCTAGGCATGTGGGCTTCAGTAGTTGTGGCACGCGGGCTCAGTAGTTGTGGCTCATGGGCTCTAGAGCACAGGCTCAATAGTTGTGGCACACAGGCTTAGTTGCTCCGTGTCATGTGGATCTCCCGGACCAGGGCTTGAACCCATGTCCCCTACATTGGCAGGAGGATTCTTAACCACTGTGCCACCAGGGAAGCCTGGTTCTGATTTTTTTTTTCACTGAATTATATTAATTTTGTTGGAAATATGACACACTGTCAATATACTCTGTCCTTCTGATATCACTGAATAAGACTTTTGGAAGAACTATCTGGAATAGGATAGTTTGGCAGTAACGTGTGTCATTAAAGAGAGAACTTTTAAATAAATAGGAAACCCTGCAGAAATCTTACAGTTTTGAAATCTATAGAGAGACATGGTCACTGTTGATGTCTATAGCTCCTTGTCCTGCCCAAGTGCACCATTACCTCGCAGAATTACAAAGCAGAGGAAACAACATACCTCCAAATCTCCCGAGATATTAGCACCAGCAAGAATCCCAGTTGCTGCTGGGAAAAAAATGGCAAAGACAGAGAAGAAGCCTTCACCTTTTGTGAAGCTTGGCCCAAAGTTTTCTGCAAATATTGATGCTGCAACACAAATAATGAGAAAATTATCATGTAGACTTTCTTCACAGGTAGGAGATAAAGTTACATTTGGCTTCTATAGCCCTAAATGCAAAGTGTCCGTATAATCTAAATGGAATGAGCTTGAAGATATTGGTGTACTCCTGATGAACCTCATGTGAATATTTGCCAAGAGTCAAAATAAATGTCAGAAGGTTTTAGATCTGTAGGACATACCCTGAAAAATCAATAATTTTCATGCAAACAGAGACCCATGCTGTCTAACTTCTTTGAATCTAGAAGATTGAAAAAGAAGGAAATGGAAAATTCTCTCATGACCCTACTGGCATACTCACAAATATACCACGCAACATTGCCCTACACACATACAGCTACATTCTCACATATATATGCACCTTAATCAGCACACTGCTTTTCTATGCCTTTTTAAAAAACATTGTAGGAGAAACTTGTGGGTGAGGCTATCTTAGAGTTTTTTTTTTTTTTTACTAATGCACTAACCTCCCTGCCCCTGTCTCTAGAGTTGGATCTTAGATCCTTATACCAAATTCTCATGTATAGGAGACTATATATATATATATTCTCTCTTTATATATAATACATATATATGGAGAGAGAGAGAGAGAGAGAGAGAGAGAGGAGCTTTGGTCATAAAATAATAATATCCCACAGGTTGTCACCAAATTATTTAAATGAAAAGGAAACAGGGACTTCCCTGGTGGCACAGTGGCTAAGAATCCGCCTGCCAATGCAGGGGACATGGGTTCGAGCCCTGGTCTGGGAAGATCCCACATGCCACAGAGCAACTAACCTCGTGTACCACGAACACTACCGGGCCTGTGCTCTAGAGCCCACGAGCCACAACTACTGAGCCCACATGCCGCAACTACTGAAGGCCGTGCACTCTAGGTCCTGTGCTCAGCAACAAGAGAAGCCATCACAGTGAGAAGCCTGCGCACTGCAATGAAGAGTAGCTCCTGCTTGCTGCAACTAGAGAAAGCCTGTGTGCAGCAACAATGACCCAATGCAGCCAAAAAAATAATTAATTAATTTTTTTAAAAAAGAAAAAAAAATTTTAAAAATAAAAGGAACAATGTAGAAGAAAAACAAAGAAAAGGAAGGAAGAAAAATATGAACAAAAGAATCTAGGATGATGCAAAAATAAGGAAAGAAAATTTAAAACATAAAAATTACAGCAGGAGCTGGAAGAAGGGAAAAGAATCAAAAGGAAAAGGATTTGCAAAGCAAACAAGACAATTTCACAAAGAAAAAGAATCAGGAAGAAAGAAGTGATGTGACATAAAAAGGGTACAAATACTGACAACTGAGTAAATAATGAAGGGAAATGTAAAAAACCCTCAGCAGTGGATTCTTGAGTAAACTAGAGTGGACAGATCAGAAAGAGTGGATAGGCAGAGTAGAATAGAAGAGAGAAGTCAAAATTTATGCCCAATGCCATGCCATTATCACAGATGCTATATTAATAACTCCTACAATCTTTTATGCTTGAAAACCTGACAGTGATGCTCAACGAGGTAATGCTATGAGAAAGCAAGGTACAAAATTCTAGCAGGAAGAAAAAATGACTGTGTTTGACTTCAGTGCTCTCAGTGGTTGGACATATTGTCCGAGCTCTGTTCTCTTTCTTGTATATGCACTCTACTTCTACTATTTGACAGAGACAACACTGTGTCCAGAACTTTAAGGTTTTCAAAGCACTTTAACATCTGCTATCTTACTTGCTTTTCAAAATCCCTTTAGGAAGTTGTTATCATCACCCCCACCTTGGCAGGAAAATCTGAGAAGCAATCATGTCAGTTTACAGCAGGATTGAGACTCACTCTGGTTCTCCTGACTCCAACCCCAGGCTCTTCCCTGGATCACAATGGGATTCCAGTGGCTGGGGTAGGAATCATGGGGATGGTGATGGGGGCAGGCAATGGAGAACCATTTATTGCAGAGCAAGTTATTTGTCATATGTACCTTGGTAATTAAAGAAACCTCTGGACTTTTTCTCATTGTTGGATGGAATGACAGTTCCAATGAAGAAGTTTGCAATAGCAATGAGAAGAATGATCAGAAGAATCACTTGAGCCTGGAATGACAAAGTAACAGGAGGTCAAATTAGATTTATTCAATGACTTTTTATATAATTATAAAAGTTATAAGTGCCCACTGAAGAAAGACCTTATCTAATAATTCCAGTTAAGATTCTACTATCCAAAGTAGGTAATAAGTGTGTTCGCATAAAATGGCATCTGAATGAGCCTTATTTGGCCTGAGTATAGATGTTACATTTTCAGTGGGTGCATGTACTTGGGTACTTGAAGGTGACATTTCAAGAGCATTTCAAGTACTAAGTGGGTAACTTAGTACAGTGTTCCTAAGAATATAAATGGAGCCAAAAGATTGAACACTGATAGAGTTGGTTTCTTTCCTAGGCAGAGCACCTATGGATTCCTCCCCTCACAGTAATAACTGCAGAAGGAGTATGAGAACACAGAATGATGCACAGAATTCCCGTGATGCCTAGTGCACTTGACGATGGGCTACCATACCAGTGTGTGCCCAGCATAAGCAGTCTGCAAGGTTGACCAGCCAAATCACTGTTCTTTAGTCCATCTGACATTTCATAGAGGTTATTGGCTTGGCATTCCCATATGCTGTTCCCTCTGCTGGAAACACACTTTTCCCTATACTTTGCAAAACTGTATCTTTCCTCTCATCCATTATGTATTAGTTACCTCCTCAGAGAGGCCTTTCTTGATCATTGAATCTAAACAATAACAGCTAATGTTCACAGAGGGCTTACAATACAACAGATGCACATCTAAATTTACCAATATTCTTTCAGGTAAATAATACCACCCACAACTGTATGAAGTAGGTAATACTGCTATCATCATTTTAAAGGTAAAGAAACTTGAGAAACAGAGAGGTGAAGTAATTTACTAAAGGTCATATAGACATAAACCAGGTTCAACTCCACTCTAACTACAGAGCTGGAGCTCTAAATTCTACCTTCTACTGTCATGAAACTACATTGCTCCCCTCAGGGAATAATCTGACGTATGTTCCCCCTGTTACCCCTGTTATGTTCTATCTCAGTGCCCTGTTTATTTACTTTATAGCACTTTAACAATTTACCATTCTATATTTACTTGTTTATGTGCTTGTTTATTACTCAGCTCCCCGTAGACCATATGCTCAACTATGGCAGGGATTGTGCCTGTGTGGGTCAGAACTGAATATACTGTGCCTAGCAGAATGCCCAGCACATGACAAGCACTTCGTCAATTTTTGTTTAATGTATGAATGCATAATCTGGAAATAAATGCCAGGTGGGAATGTTTCCTATTGCCTTATGTAAGTGGGAGGCTTTGGCTGTCTTTTCATTTCTGGTGACCACTTGATGTCTAGTTACTGCACCTCCAGGCACATAGGAACATAGGAGTTTCAACTGTACTAGTCACTGTCTAGAGTTACAAAGCAAGCAAAAGACATGCTCTCCATCATTCAGAAATTTACTAACTGATTTACTAATAGTTAAATACAGATATTCTCTAGTTCCAGGGCTTCTGATGCCCTCAAATTTGCTGCTGGAGTACTGGATTTCAGAGGGGAATGATAGTTTCTGTCTGTTACTTTCTCCCAACACACTTGCCATTTCTTGTGGGCTTCAGCACTCACAGCCAGCTTGGAAGGGGATACCAGGGTGTGAAGATGGCAGTAATCTTGTTGGCTCTATTACTGTTACTATAGCATAAAGGACAAAGCACAGGCCTGATCACATGAGCTGTGAGTTACGACTGGCTGGACTTCGTGCTTTGAGGGCTTGGTGTTCCACCAAGCACTGACCTGGCTCCTTTTATCATAGAAAGTAATAATAGCAATTCTTTTTGAATATGGAGTTCCTTCTATTCCTGCAATTTGTTCGGGAAGCTGACTAGCAGTTGTTGGTAATATCATTTTGAGAAATTCACTAGCAGTTGTTGGTAATATCATTTTGAGAAATTCACCTTTGCTTCCCATTCCATTCCAGCTACTGAAATTCCCAAAAGAATCACCACTGTGATGGAGCCTATTATCCGGATGTCATTGGTTGGATCCACCATCATTGAATCACTCTCCTGGAACAACAAAAAAAAATCACTAAAATGGTTAGAAGCTTTTTTGGCCTATATGTCTTATTGTAGAATTTAACAGTAAGAAGAGATACCATGCACTAATGTCTGGGGCTACACAGGACAATGGAAAAATGAAATGTTCATAAATTGGAGAAGATAAAGAATCTAATGTTATTTTTTCCTGTGATAATAGGCCTTTGATAGCCAAGGTTAGGAGTTACAAATTTTAGGGATTCATTCTAGGCACAGCTTTTTTTTTTTTTTTTTTTTTTTTTTTTTCTTTTTGCGGTATGCGGGCCTCTCACTGCTGTGGCCTCTCCCGTTGCGGAGCACAGGCTCCGGATGCGCAGGCCCAGCGGCCATGGCTCACGGGCCCAGCCGCTCCGCGGCATATGGGATCCTCCCAGACCGGGGCACGAACCCGTATCCCCTGCATCGGCAGGCGGACTCTTAACCACTGCGCCACCAGGGAGGCCCTAGGCACAGCTTTTAAATCTATTGTAGCACTAAGTAAAATTATGGGTACATACAGATATCATGTTTTGTTTCAGAAGAATGGCTAGTTATTTTTATGTGTCAAGGGAAATCTTAGAAGAATAAAAATGAGTGGTTTCCAATGTGAATATCAAAAAAAATAAGTGCTACTCAATTAAAGAACAAACTATGAACTATAATCCACTCATTTATTCATCTAATTTTCAAATACAGGTACCAATTGAATTCAGTGTCTGCTATCATTACCATGAAAGGAGGACTAGAAGTTAGCTCATATACTAGCTAATTAATGTGTTCACATATATACCATCCAGATGGGGCACCTAAACTTAAAAAGGCCCAGTTTCCTGCAGTGAGTTCTTCTAATGTTTGAACTTTCTTTCCCTTTGGAAATCTATAACCATAATAGTAATATTGCTGCTGACAATAATTCCCATTATCTTTTCTTTCATATTTTACACTGTATTTCATGTACATTATTTCATTTGATCTGTACCACATTTCTGTGAAAGACATAAACAATATTATTAGCCCATACTATAGATTTGAAAAACAAGGTTCAGATGAACAGAGGGACTGGTCCAAAATCTTTCAGCTGGTAAGTGTGAGAGCCAGGACTCTGAGCCAGTTCTGATGCCAAGCCTAGGGCTCCTTCAACTATATTCAGCTTCCACATCCTGCAGAATAAATCTGTTTCCTCTCATCTTGCCATAATGATATCCCCCTAGTGCCCTGAAAAAGCAAAATAAACCAAATTATCTTGCTTGGGTGAAGAAAAGAAAAGCTTTTAATTACCTTAAGAAGATCTACCACAGTCTCAGCAAATCCCACCACATACATAGCAACAGCCACTGCATTGGCAAAAGCAAAGATCAAGCCTATAGACCCACCAAACTCGGGCCCTAAGCTTCTGGAAATAAGGTAGTAGGCCCCACCTGAAACAAGAAATGAACATGATTTACATTGAGGAACTTTTAGAGGATTTAGTTTATATGACCAAATAATTTTGAATGTCTGAGAACATCTAAAATACTAATTATTCTAATAAAAATATTATAAATCCTAGTAATTTTAGAAATCTTGTTCACTGTAATGAATAACTTAGCCCTGCCTTATATTCTGTATGTAATCTACAATAGAACTACTCTGACTAAATAAAATCCAATTTATTGAAACCTATAATATACAAACGCTACTAATAAGAATACAGCAAACTTTACCCCACAAATTCTTTGTCTTTTAAAAAACTTCATTGGAAAATTCAAATTAATAATGTAACTGAAGTAAAATTTCATATTTGAAATTTCCAGGAACAGGCAGGCCCAGGCAGAAAATGAAGTGGATAAAGTTTATCATTGTTGTTCTAACTTCCTTTCTGGTATAATTTCTGGTACACATTTACTACATTAAAAAGGTACCTGTATAGTACTAGGCATTATCCGCTCTATAAATCAGACTTAGTTTTGTTTTTGTTTTTTTTTCCGGTACGTGGGCCTCTTACTGTTGTGGCCTCTCCCATTGCGGAGCACAGGCTCCAGATGCGCAGGCCCAGCGGCCATGGCTCACGGGCCCAGCCGCTCCGCGGCATGCGGGATCCTCCCGGACTAGGGCACGAACCCGTGTCCCCTGCATCGGCAGGCGGACTCTCAACCACTGCGCCACCAGGGAAGCCCCAGACTTAGTTTTGATGGTTTTAGCTCAAGAAGGCATGGTTATTGCCAAATACCCATATGTGTATGGGTGTGGTAAATGGGAAGTAAGGTAGGGAGGGCCTGGAACGATTGCTTCTCCCTTGGACCTTGAAAAGAAGGTTCTGCTCGTGGCTGTATACTTCTGGGCACAGGAAAGACTGAGCCAGAATAGTTAACTACCTCAAGAGTTCTGAGAGCATGTTACTGAAGGTTAAAATGACTAGATGTTGAAAGGCCTAGATAACTAGATGTTATCACAGACCATAGTGAATCAATGACTTCCTATACTGAGCTAGTCTTAGAGGTAGACAGAATTGGTAAAGGAATGACACTGAACACACGTATCTACAGCCAAAATTATCCTTCACTGAAAAGTTTTCACTGTTTCCTCCGCTATAGTAACTCCTTTGGGTTAAGACGACAACATCCTTTCTAAAAATATAAACTTGTATTTGGGTGGGGCAAATCCCCATTACTTTCTTTGTCCTGATTACATTAAATAAGTTAGCAGCAAGTTACTAGGCTTGGTCAAAATGAGAGACAGGCAGGAGCTGTGAGAGGAGCTGTTTTGTAGGTAGGATGGTGTTTTAGAAGGCCCTGGGTAGGGAGATCTGGATAAGGTACCCAAGCAGAGACCCCAGGAGCCAAAACAGAATTGGAAGGGGAAGAAAGGGAGCTAGAAGAACAATGAGACAAACTTCAACCCCTCATTCTCTGCCCAGGCCTGCTTGTTGCTGGATGATTTGAAAGTAACTCTTCGTTGTATTTGTTTTTCTTTTCTTTTTAAGAATCTCCTCAAGCTTATTGGCCATTAGGAGCATAGTGTGGGGTGAACTCTGAAGGCTCACTGAGTAGGAAGTGTCAGCGGTGTCAGCTGGGGTGCTGGAGAAGACCCCTTCTGAGGGGCCCTGGGAGAGAGCCAGTGGGGTCTGTCCAAGGCACAAAGGAACCGTTTATTTCACTCTAATACTTTATGCTTTCTTTCTAGCCACCTGATCATTCTCGACTTTATAAACATGTTTAACCACAGGAAGTGGGCCAAAAAAATCTTTTCTGGAGATCTCTTAATTTTAGTTGAAAAGAATCATGCCTGGGCCTCCCTGGTGGCGCAAGTGGTTGGGAGTCCGCCTGCCGATGCAGGGGATACGGGTTCGTGCCCCGGTCTGGGAGGATCCCATGTGCCGCGGAGCGGCTGGGCCCGTGAGCCATGGCCGCTGAGCCTGCGCGTCCGGAGCCTGCGCGTCCGGAGCCTGTGCTCCGCAACGGGGGAGGCCACAACAGTGAGAGGCCCGCATACCGCAAAAAAAAAAAAAAAAAAAGAATCATGCCTTGCCGTTTAAATTTTGGATTATTTTGTTTTGTTTTAGGGCTTCTGGGGACTAAGTATCAATGTACAAATTTGACGTCCGACATTAAACCAACTCTAGACATTACTACATAATCAAAGCTAATAGCCATAAGTACATGAATTGGCTTACCTCCTCTTACTACTCCATTTGTGCAAATAGCAGACATAGAAATACCTGTGAGTGTTGTCACTACCACACTCAGGCCAATGATGATGACTCCGAGACCTGAAAAATCCCCCAAGAAAGGTGTTTGGCTCCAGTACTTCAAGAAGTCACCAGTACTTCAGGAGGCAGCACTCTGAATCTTGTCAAGGAAGGAACAGTCTCCCTATGAAAAACCTGAGACGTTCTAAAAGATCCCATTCCATCTAGGCGTAGGAAGGTCTAGGAAGCACCTGAAATGTACTAAGCTTTAAAACTGAAGCTGTGTCGAGAAGTCATTTTCCAAGAAACACCAGCAAGAGGTGTGCAGTAGCCTGAAAAATAAAGCATTTACCCAAGGAATTTGAGCATCTGGAAATCATGACCTGCAATGTGCCAGAGAGGACCATTAGAAAAGAGACCACAGCTGACGAGAGTAGACCAGGACTATACGCACAGTACCTTGTGTTTCCTTCTGTGTCCAGCTCATCCACATAGTTAGCCGGGCTTCAAGAACATTGGGCTACTTTCTTGTTCCCACCAAAAAGAAGTATAATAAAAAGTTTTTGCCTACCCGTAGCAAGTGATGAGAGCATTTAGATATCTTAGAAATTTTACCTCCACGAACAAACCCGTTAGTTGCTATTGCAGAAGTTGACAACCCAGTAATAGAAGTTACCATGGTGGAAAGAAGAATTATGAGAACTCCAAGACCTGTTAGCAATGAAAGACAGAAGATATTACATTTTACTTTTCTTCCTTGGATTCCCTATTGCTGCAAACTATACTGCTTTGAATTTAAGTGTTCACATCCAAGCCTTGGGCCCCAGTGGAGTTCCTTCGTGCTAAGGAGAAACGGGTTTGCCTGGCGTAAAGACCAAGTTGGAGAACTGCTCATTATGATGAAGGATGGTTTCCAAAAGCAAACACAATCTAAAATGCAGCCCTGGAAAGGAAAAGTTGACTTACGCTGGTGTCCTGGGAGAGAAACTACCCTGGCTGCGAAAAGAGAAAACATAACATTTGACCTTCTCTCTTGCTGGACAGGAACCTGAATGAGAAAGATGGGGGCTTGACAAAGGTTAAATCCTTCTCCATTTTTCTTGCATCTCTTTTGCCTGGCAGGGGGGAAAAAAGGAACCAACTTGGATTACCTTTGAAAACACTCCAGAAAGGTCATTTGTGAACTATTTGAGCCTGTGTTGCCTTTACCTTACAAATGATCATACGGGTCACAGGTTTAATTACCTCCTCTGACATATCCATTTGTAGCAATAGCAGAGGTGGATAAACCAGTGATAGCAGTCACTGTCACGGCTAAGCCGATGATAATCACACCAAGACCTCAGTTGAGAGAGGAAAAATAAAGGCAATTAAATGGTGGAATAATCCATTAGATCATTTACATAGAAGCTAGCAAGTCTAGAGTAATCACCAAAGGACCACATTTGAGTTTAACAAGCCGGTCTGGAAATCACCACAGAGGAAATGCCCAGCATTGAAGTTTTCTGCCTGAAGTAACACAGATCCAAGAAACTCAAGACCTAAGCTGTGCAGTGCAAAGTTTCACATAACCGGACAACTATGGCTGGTTAAAATTCAACATGAATCTCACTATTTATGAAGTTCCAGACACCCATAAACATAATAATTGGTCTGAACAATCCCAAGCTGTTAATATTACTAGAGTGTAGATGTTCATCCTTCCAGGGAAGTTATCTTTTTTTTTTTTTTTTTTTTTTTTGCGGTACGCGGGCCTCTCACCGTTGTGGCCTCTCCCGTTGCGGAGCACAGGCTCCGGACGTGCAGGCTCAGCGGCCATGGCTCACGGGCCCAGCCGCTCCGCGGCATGTGGGACCCTCCCGGACCGGGGCACAAACCCGCGTCCCCTGCATCGGCAGGCGGGCTCTCAACCACTGCACCACCAGGGAAGCCCGGAAGTATCTTTTTATGTATATTTGATTGTGTAGGAGTGGAAAATTACATATAGTATAGAAAATTGTTCATCTGGCAGATGAGTAAAGTAGAAAGAATCAAATCAAACTACATTTACTTACTGGCTATGTGAACTCTGGCAAGTTACCTATTTTCTGAGCCATAAATGACAATGAAATTAGAAAGAATGTGTGTGTAAAGTGGCCATGTATAAAGAAAGTAGTGGCGTGTATAAAGACAGAATGCATGTGTAAAGTAAAGTAGCATAGTGCATAGAACACAGTACATAATCAATGGCACTGCTTTTTGATCAAATCCACAATAGTCATAACAGCTATTGTTTATTAAAAGCCAACTATAGGGCTTCCCTGGTGGCGCAGTGGTTGAGAGTCCACCTGCCGATGCAGGGGATACGGGTTTGTGCCCCGGTCCGGGAAAATCCCACATGCCGCGGAGCGGCTGGGCCCGTGAGCCATGGCCGCTGGGCTTGCGCGTCCGGGGCCTGTGCTCCACAACGGGAGAGGCCACAACAGTGAAAGGCCCGCCTACCGCAAAAAAAAAAAAAAAAAAAAAAAAAAAAAAGCCAACTATATATCCAGCTGTGCTAGGCGGTATGTGAAATGCAAGGAAAAATAAAAATGAAAAAAGCTGCCCTCAAAGATCTTATGGTTCAGAATCATTTATTGTGAGAGGGAGAAAGTAGACCAGGATTCAGAGGAAGGCAAGGCTGCTTTCAGTTTCAGGAAATACACAGCTAGGAGGACACTGAAGGGTAGCAGAATATGCTGTCCCAAAATTTGCCACTTTAGCATGAGGATTATTTTGAGCTAAAGACAGTTGAAAAGAAGAAGATACCTCTTATTTGCCTAAAGGCAGGGCATAAATTTGTAATGGTGTCTCCTCTTTCCTCTATACTGGGGACAGTTATCAGCTAGAGACTGGAGACAGCTGGGGATGGTACTAGAGGAATCTACATAGACTTTACTAACTAGCCCTTATCTTCCATTAGTCCCCCCATGTATTTGCCTTCCCACAATGTGCCACTCTAGAAACTCAGTCTTTTCCTTTGTCTTGTTACTTCTCTAAAAATGTGTTTTTCTCTTAAGATGCTTGTATAAGCCCAAGTTCTAACTACCCCTTTGAGTTACTCAGTGCTGAAGATTCCCATGTACATGCACGATGCACATATTAATAAACTTCTGATTGTTTTTCTCTTGTTAATCTGTATGTTGTCAGTCTACTTTACAGGGCCCTAGCCAATGAGCTTAAGATGAGTAGAGGGAAAACAGTTTTTCCTCTCCTACATTACCCTCCTCAGTGGAGATCAACCTTAAATTCAGGGAGAACTTGTAGGCACTGAAATCACCCTGGCTCCAGCCAGAACATGCTTGCCTAGGTCTGTTTGGTGTGTTCCTTGATATAAAGTGAATGCTTCATAATTGTTGTTGATAGCCTCGCTTGTTCCAAGGGTGATAAGAAGGGCAGTTAGCCAAGAGAGGCTGTGATCTCTCTGGCCACGCCCTAGAACCAGGGGAAGTGGAAGGAAGTTAAGGACAGAAATGGGAATGAGGTATTGGAAGCTGGCTCTTTTGATGCCTCCAGTTACATCCTGGCTCTAGCAGAAGTTTCTAGGCTATTTTACAGTTAAAGTGCAGTAGGAAGAGGCTAACCATGGGTATGAGATGCAAACTTAGACTATATTTGTTTGGCCCCTATAGATTCCTGCACATTTGGTGTTGTAAGAAATGCTTGCACTAAATTATTTGTATCTTTTGCAGGGATCCTGTGGTGAACATCGCCTCTACATCACTGTGCAGTTTCAAGCCTGAGTGCCAGTAAAGGTGACTTCTTTTTTTTTTTTTTTTTTTTTTGCACTTTATTTTAACTCTTGACTTTATTTTGAGGAAGTTTGATACCAAATGTTTAGCTCACCCCAGCAACAGTAGAGAACCAAAGAGTTTGCATTTCAAGACATTAAACCTACTCTGATTTTATTATTTCCCTACCCCTTATATTCCCTTTGCCTTTATTTTCCAAACAATTCTTAATTTATCCTTTGGCATCATATATATTTCTGTAAACCATTTAAAATCCTGGAACAAAGTTGTATGCATTTAAACAGCAAGGGATTTGCTTCCCTCTCACAATCAAACATAAAATCCCAGGGCAAAAGCAGCTTAGAAAACATTCAGTTCATAGTTTTCTCAAACTTCAGTCCTTGAACCACCTGCTTCAGGAAATGCCTGAGGTGCTTATTAAAAATGCCCAGACTTACTGACTTTGGCTCTTTCCAAGTGAATCCCAGGATTCTGCAGTTTTGTAACTATCTTCCCAGGTAATTGTTATGCACCCCACAGTCTGAAGATTATTGTTGAGCTACCCTCAGCCAATCTCAATTTGTGTCTGCCTGTTCAGCAAGGTTCTTTAGCTTTATCTTCAAAGAATTGATTGGGAAACAATTAATCCAGCTCCCTAATTTTCAGATGAGACAGTGAAACACACCAAATATAAATGACTTGCTTCAGGTCGTACTTGCTTTACGTGCCCTTCTTCCTTGCTTGATGTTTAAGTTTATTGGATACCATCATGCCCCAGCCAAGATGGTCAAGACAGAGAACAACTAGATGGCATTATCAGCTCATTCTACCAATTGCTTTTGGGGACAAGGCAGCCAGAACTTACAGCCTCAGATGGTTACCCAAGGACCGTAGCTACAATTACTCCTGGATACAGCTTCCTTCTGGCTTTTTTCCCAGGGTCTGAGCTTGAAAGTATATTCAGGTTTCTTCCCCAGGCTACCCCAAAAGCCAGAAGGGGGTACTGCTTGTACTTGTTTGTCTTCTTTCCCAGTAAAGGGGACCCAATTTGGACCCAGATGGTGACTTAATCAACTCCTTCAGCTTTAAGTTCGGGACAAAGTCCAGTAAAACTGAGTAAGGGTGATAGTAAGTTTCTACTACTCTCTAAAGTCTATTTTCTCGGAATAAAAATTAAAAAAAAAAAAAAACCCTCCATTCAAAGGAAAACCCACTGGACACCCATTTAGGTAGAACTCTACTCTCTTCTGAAGTTGGATTTGACTACTTAAATAAAGGATCCTTATTAAAACAATACTGATGTCTGAAAGTATAATAAACAGTTTAGCAGAAGATAGAATTCTTCATATTCTACAATTTTGCAATAAACATGAAACTGGGTTGACTGTGAAGAATAATGTAAGATCTGATCAAAGTTCAGATTATTACCCAAACATATGGATTTTAAATAAGTTGCATTAAAAAGGATCACTCCTGCCCTGGGCTACACTCACACCTCCAAACAAAGTAATGTTTCCTGATGATCTCAATAAGTTACTAAACTGCCCTTAAAAAACTAATTTTGCATGAAACCCTGGAGCAACAACTTAGCAATATTAAGATGCAGATTTTCCATGGAATAGCATATACTTATTTTGGACCCTGAGGCTGTAAGTGTTCATTTGATATGCATCATAAAGCCAGCAAGAAGCCCTTTGTCAGGAACCCAACAGTTGCCAAACACACAACGAGGAAAAACTATGGGAACTGGTTCCAGCTCTTTTTCGCATTAAGTCTCCTGGTGATTCTGAATCTGTTTTGAGGAGCGAAGGCAATAAATAATGACCAAGTACCTTTTAAATGTGAATTGAGGCACATTTTGGAGTAGAATCTGAAAGCACATCTGAACTTCTGTGTTCTTGATACTAATGATTTATAGGTGTGCCCCCAACAAAGTGAACCTATAATGTATTTTCCATATATAGAGTAAAACATCATTAATTTTTATCACGTTGAATCAGAAACTTTGATATAGTTCAAATAAATTTTTATATGAATTTTAGTAGTATACTCACAATAAAAATATTTGCCACAGGAAACAATACTTTAAACAAAATACAATATTTAAAAACATTAAATAAGCACTCAAAATAATTTCAACATCATCCATTTCCATTTAGAAAAAATATCAATAGTCATATACATTATCTTGGTCTTTTTACCTATCTTTTTAAGCTTCTATCTGGCAATAGTTTATTAACCTTTGTTTTCTCACTACTTGTACCTGCAAGTAACACTATTTTCTCTGGAAAATGTTCAACAATTCAGCATTTTTATTAGTCAAGTCACAGTTTCACCAGTTTTCCCACAAGTTATTTTTGTTCAGTGATGTTTTGCTACTAATCTTAAGGGGGATACTCTGATGAATGTCAGTATGTCCCCAAATATGAATACTATTATTTAAAATGAATGTATCTCTATATACTTGTACACCTAAAACTCTATGAAAAGATGAAATATTTACTTGAGCATTTATCTGGTTGGCAAGCTGGAAAATTCCAGTCTCCCAGGAGTTAACACTTTACCTGTCTTCTCTGACAGACATTGTCAAAGAGGCAAAGTAAAAGAGCCCAAGTGCAGATTAATTCTGTGATCTTCATCTCACATTCAGCATTAATGGTGAAAACAAGTTGCTTATTGAGTTTTTAATTTACACTGAAACTACATAGGAGGAAAAAGGGCTTACCGATCCCAGCTTCTCCAACAATCCAGGAGAGGCGAATGAAGAGCATGACACCCCAGATATTCAGCATACATCTTACCTGTGGGTTGAGGGAGCATGGAAAAGGACATGAGAAGTGACAGTGGGGCAACATCCAGCCATCTCTGTAACTCTGGTGTTCAGGCCTTATTAACAGTTAGTCCACTAGGACATTGAACAGATAGTTTTCATTTATAAACACAGAAGCTTTCTCACCAGCACACCTTTCACCCATCCAAACTTCACAACACCGGCTTGATCTTCTTCCTTGTTTTCAGCTTGTTCATCACCAGGCATCCCATCACCGTTGGCAACCACGTCAGCTGAACCCGGGGCCACTGATACATTCTGCATTTTTACACATAGCAAAACATGGTATTTGGTCAACACATGGTTCCATAAAACTTCCAGAGGCAAATAAAAACAGTTGACATAAAACTTGAGAAAAAAAAACATATTCCAGTCATTTTAATAAGATGATTATTTTTTGCCCTGGGAGTTTATGCGTTCATTTTGTGGGTGATTTTAGGCGCCACTGAGACTGCAAGGGTGGTAAAGGAAACTGGGCAGTTCTTCTACTGTTGAGAATGTTACCTTAGGGGAAAACGATGGGATTTGGATAAATTTAGAATACAAAAAGATCAAAAGAGAGGAGAGGGAATGCAGGGTGGGGAGGAAAGCTTATCAGGAGTGAATGAGGGTCTTTTAGAAGGCAAGGTAAGAGGGCCAGAAAGTTAACCTTCTCACTAATGCAGTGTTTGGCCTTCTTTCCATTAACCTCCCTGGGCTTCATTTTATCCATCTAAAAAAACTGATAACAAAACTTCTCCACTCACGTCAGAGTATCTTTAAGAAGATTCAATAGAAGTAACACATAGAAGTGTTTTCTTAAAAAAAAATAGTTTAGAGTATTCTTAAAATACTCTAAAGTTGTAAAGGCTCTGTATGGCTATAAGAATGACACTCCTGTAGGGGAATTTTCTTTCAGATTTGATATACATTGCCTGAGAATTGTTGGATGTGCAATAATATTGTACGGAAGGTAAGAAGTCTCCACACTGACGGCTAGAAGGGTAAGCTGAGTAGAAATAAGAAGTAAGTACTATAGAAAAGGTCGAAACCTTTACTGAGGTTTTTTTTTTTTTTTTTCCCTGTGGCCTTATTTTGAAAACGATCTTCCTTGTCAGTAGGATAGTCTCTGAATTTAATGGGGAAGGAAATAGCTATGTTTCTCTCAAGTTAAGAACAAACAACTCTCTAGCTTTTCTTTTAGGTTTGACTGAATAATTTCAGATGCCGTCCACTTAGTTTAGCCTATCTAGCACCTACCTGACTCTTTAATGGTTAGACTACACTCTGTTAAGCTCCCCGAAAGCAACCTTCTCCAGTAAGGATTTTGAAATTATTAGGGAATTTTTTTAGATCCAGCAGTTGATTATCATTATTAAAGAACAACTTTATCTTTTTTAAGTGGTCTAAACTGGTATAAGTCTAGGATGACGTGTTCTGACATTACTAGCTAAGAGGCCTTAGACAAGGGCATATTTTCCCTCTAAAATGAGACTGGTATGATATAAATATTCAGTATTTATTATAAGGACTTTATTTGGGGACGATTGAAGTTCTTGCTCTTGCCATGATCAAGAGTTCTTGCTTCTTTGGGCTTTGGTGTACCATTAGCATACCCACTGTAAGATGACCCTAATCTGGGCTGTTTACTCCAAGGTGATTTTGATTCCTTGTCTCCTTCTTCCAGCAAATCCTCTAAGCAAGGATTTCTCCCAGTTTTCTTCTCCCATAAGACTTGTTTCATGATACTAGTGTGACACTTGGGTAACCAATGTAATATAATGTGATAGGAGTTATTGTATGTGAACTGAATTGGAGGAAGATGGTGGTATGGGTTACTTCTCAATACCAACCAAGGGCCTGCCATTCAGCAGGCCATCGATAAACAGTATTGAATTGAAGGCCACCCGATCTCTACCACTTAAAAGCAGATGACCTAGCTTCTTTTTATCCATTCTTGCCTCCTATTTCTTTTTCTTCCTTCTCTATTGGGTATTCCATTTCTCACTGTTTCCTCTGTGCAGGCCACATTAACTAAGAGACAGAAAGGGAATGAATCCCAAGTCAGATCATCTTACTATTTTCTGATAGCATTAGGAAAAATTTGAATGGCATAGGAAACTGAAATTAAAGGTTAAAATTTAGTTTTGAATTACCTGAGAAATATCTTAATCTTAAGCATCCTCAGTCCCTATTTACACAGATAATGGAAAGCTGACATCATATAGTCATATCAATGTAAGATATGGATAAACAAAGTCCATAGAAACTGAGGCTGAACTGGTCAGAAACTGGTGATTTATAGCAGCCACAAATGCAAGTCATGCATGTAATTCAAAATTTTTCAGTAGGTACTTCAAAAACAGTAAAAAGAAATTAGTGAAATAACTTGGGGTCAGATATGGATCCTTACATTAAAAAATACATTTCATTTTTGTAGAATATCATATTTCCCATATTTTTAATATAAATATTCATTAGCAGTAGGGGCACCCCACCTTGTAGGAGGGACCTGAATTACAGACTATTTTAATAATATACTTTACTTAATAGATCTGTATAAAATATTATGTCAGCATATGGTCATTATAAAAATATTGATGAGATATTGTACATTCTTTTTTTCCATACTATGTCTTTGGAATCCAGTGTGTGTTTTACACTGATAGTACATCTCAATTTGTACTAACCATATTTCAAGTGCTCAATAGCCACATGTGGCTAGAGTTATCATATTGGATCCTCACATGTCTATACAATACAGTCAATTACAGATGGATGAAATATTTGAGGTTGTTCTCCAGTCAATTAAAAATTATATTTTTCTCTGAAAGGATTCTATATTCATAAGGCAGCTGAGTAGTTCAAATGTAACTTTTATTTTGCATAACTGGAAAAATCAATGAGAGCAAGGAATTGAGGAATGTGTTAAAATACTCATGAATGTTAAAGAGATTACTTGGTCAGGAGATTCATTTATTTGATCTGATTTGAGAAAAACTTTTAAAATTGTCAGTATTCTAGTTAATCAAGATCCCATGGCCAGGGCTTTCCTGGTGGCGTAGTGGTTAAGAATCCGCCTGCCAATGCAGGGGACACGGGTTCGAGCCCTGGTCCAGGAAGATCCCACATGTCGCAGAGCAACTAAGCCCATGCACCACAACTACTGAAACTTGCGTGCCTAGAGCCCGTGCTCTGTAACAAGAGAAACCACTGCAATGAGAATCCCACACACCACAACCAAGAGTAGCCCCCGCTCGCCGCAACTACAGAAAGCCCGCGCGCAGCAACGACGACCTAACGCAGCCCCCCCCCAAAAAAAAAAAAAAAAGATCCCATGGCCAGTCCTCTTTCTGGGTTAATTGGGGAGTCCATGAGACAGAGCTTTAGTCACTCACTTTTTAACGGCAATCTTGGGAATAAAACCCATGTTTCCTGATTAAACCTGAACTTGAGGGTTTGGTTCAGGAAACTGCTCTGCTCTCTGATGAATTCTGATGGTGACTTTGACCCTTAGATCTGGATTGATGAGAATACCAATGATTGTAAAAAAAAAAAAACCAAAAACAAACAAACAAAACAATATCTTACAAAGTAGGCTAAAGAATAAATGGGATATTTTAAATTTCTCCTTAAGTGAACATTTCTATCTGATGGATACCCTTCTGGTTACAGTTTAACAGTTCTTCAGTTTATCACTGGGACATCACAATGTGAAGCAAAAATAATATTCTATGAGGGCATGTCAAGGAAATCATTATATATAGAAATTAGTAAGGCAATAATTTTCTAAATTATTAAAAAATAGAGTCACTGTAGGATCTTCAACTCTCTCTTAGGTAAGTATGTTCAACCTGCTAGAGTTTCAAAGTTTTAAATATATTTATAACACAGAGGGGAATAATCCCTCGAATGTATATTTCTTCCATTGACAATAAAGGTCTGATGGTAAATTTATAAATACAGAATCCATTTCCATTCCTTGCTCTCATGTGGGAGCTGAAAAATCTCTGCACCATATAGACTAGGAGACTTGGAATCTAGTTTTGGCAATGCAGTTAATTCAGTGCTTGTCCTCCAGCAAGTTACTTAACCTTTCCTGGATACTGCCAGTGAGGATAAATCCAGTGGGTTTTCTGAAAATCTTACTTTGAAGTAGTTTAATCTAAGGCAAAATCATTTCTCTATGCTTGCCATCTCTCTCTTCTAACATGTCGAAGCAAAACTTGGTTTCACTCTTTAATAAATGCCTCCTTTGTAAGCCCAAACAGCAATTATAAAGTTAACTTATCATCGAAGTACGGAAGGAGACTTCAGGTCGAGGGTTTGTGGGGACTTCATGGCTGTGAGCTATAACCGGTGGCTGGCAGACTCCTGGCTGGTGCATGTTCTTGGGACCAAAGTCTCAAAGACTAAAAGTTTTATGACTGCTACCTGAAACCAGTTTTTTCCTTCATACTTTGAATTAATTTGTTTGTTCACACTCCATTACCATATATGATGACCCACAACCTTTCATAAATGCATTTTAAATTGCATAGCTGTAGGGACTGATTATTTATTTACCAAGAGTTTTACCTGTGCATTAAGTATTCAGAGAAAGTAAAATAAAGTATGTTAGTAAGAAAGAAAGAAAGAAAGAAAAGTTTGATAAAGGACTTTCCCTCCTCTAATATTGATAAATTAGTAAAGATTCAATCACATGCAGTTTAAGTAAATTCCTAATGGATTTTTCTAGAAGATGAAAGATTAAATTATTTTATTTAGTATAAAATATGTGATTTTTCAGACCCCAGAAAAATGACAAATGCCTTTCTAGCTATCATCAAAGAAGAAAAAAATACATATCTTTATTCTTTAAGTTCTAAAGAGATAATATTTGCTATGCTATATGTTTTCAAATTTTCAGCCTTTAATCTCAGGATGGTGGAAATCTTAGACCATCAAAGAGGAATAGTTCCATAAATATTTAGGCCTAGGTGATTCCCTCCCCATTGTTTTAAAGTTTCTTTTACTATTGAAATATTTAAACATATGCAATAGTAGGGAGAATAATATATCTCATGTACCCATCATTCAGCTGCAACAATTATTGACATATTGCCAATGTTATTCCACTTAAACTTCTCACACCCCTGCCACTGAATAATTTTAAAACCAATCCCAGTAAGGACCAGATACTTCCTAAGGTTCATTTCAGGATAAAATATGTAATTCTAATCATATTTCTATATCTTGTTGATCAATATTATTATGTTTATACATTGCTATCCCTTTGTGGTAAAGGGGAGTATTTTAAATTATGAAAATGAGAGGGATTTTTTTTCTTGTTTTTAAAGTTACTATACACCATGCCACCAGTGGTCACACTTTATAATCATAGTATTTTTATTATATCTGAAAACACATAGCTCACACACAAATTGACTTGTATTTTTGAAAGCTTAAGCCAAAAGGTAGCTATGTATAATAAACCAGCATGAGAAAATAAAATTAAAAGATTCTTAACATTTTCCAAGTGTACTTTTAAGGGAACTCCCATTCTATTCACCACCTATCACTGAACTAGTTATAATGTGAAATTAATCATTTTTTGTTTTTTGTTTTGTTTCCACAGATTAGTTTAATAGTGCAAGCTCCCAGGGGAACTGGTCTTGGGTACTAAGAAACTCTAAAAAGTATTAAAATGAATCCTTAGTTGCAGAGTTTCATTCTAACAAATATTTTAAGGGTGCCTTCTGGTCATCACTGGCCTTCAGAGCATGTATTGCCTATTTTATCTGGCTGTCATTAAATTAGTGATTATTTATTAATTTGGATATCCCCAATTTTAATGCAAAAGTTCCAAATTTGAACTTTGAAGTGCTTTAGAAAAGATTATTTTCTAGAGAAAGCATTTGTAGATTTTTGTTTGTTCTTTTACAGAAGATAAGCACTTATACATTGATTTATGTGGTTTAATGTTTGTTAACTTGACTATATGTCCTTTACTTCCATCCATAACTATGGCTTTTGACTTATAAAATAAAATTCTAGAGAGTAGAGATGAAATCTCTTTAACTCATTTTATAGAGTAGCTCTTGTAAATAAGTGGCTAGTAAATGCTGTTGATAATGACCATGAAAATGACCGAGACCTACAGTTAATTCTGTGGGAGAAGCAGCATGGTCTCTTGCCACAGTGCCTCCAACAGGGAAGAAATTAGGATCTCCTGCCCAGCCCATCATGACTGAGTTGAGATTTCTTCCTTGCGCATGAGTTCCACCATTTTCTATAGTTGTCGAATGAGCTGAGGCAAAGTGCTGTGGGAGACTAGGCTGAGGATGGAAAATAGTGACAAACATCTTGGACTCTGGAGTCATGCAGCCATGGGTTCACCTTATTACCCATGTGACCTTGGCTTCTTGACCTTGGAAATTTACTGACTTCTTTAAGTCTTTATTTTCTCTTCTTAAAAATCCTTAGGATTTTATAAAACCTTCCCCATCTTTAAAATAGCAATAATAACAGTACCTACCTTGAAGGGTTGTCATGGGATTGAGTGAGAATTTGTCAAGAGTACCATGTCTGACACATAAAAATTTCTCAATAAAATTTTTGTTATTATTATACTGAGTCACTCTTTTTTTTTTTTTTTTTTTTTTTTTTTTTTCTTTTTGCGGTATGCGGGCCTCTCACTGTTGTGGCCTCTCCCGTTGCGGAGCACAGGCTCCGGACGCACAGGCCCAGCGGCCATGGCTCACGGGCCCAGCCGCTCCGCGGCATATGGGATCCTCCCAGATCGGGGCACGAACCCGTATCCCCTGCATCGGCAGGCGGACTCTCAACCACTGCGCCACCAGGGAGGCCCTGAGTCACTCTTTTTTTGGTTTTTTTTTTTTGGCCTCGCAGATTGTGGGATATTAGTTCCACAACCAGGGATTGAACCGGAGGCAGTGAAACTGCCGAGTCCTAACCACTGGACCGCCAGGGAATTCCCCAAGTCACTCTTAATGCTTTTATTTACAAATTATTTTTAGTTGCTAACGGCCTAAAGGCCCAAATATGAAGTCATTTCATTGTTTTTGTTTTAATTCAGTTTCTATGCAATTGGCTTATTAAAAATAATAATATTTACATCTTAATTTTCATAGTATTTTATACTTTTCATAGACAGTTTATTTCAATGACATGAGAACAATGACTTTAACTGAAAGGCTTTATATTTTCCTCAATCCTTTGTAATTGTATTTTTCTGAAATGCCGACAAAAATAGTGGTAGTAAGGCTTAAAAACAGTTCCCTTTTGGTTAGCCCTGTAATTAGGAATTGTGTATAAAAAGGTGGGCACAAGAATTAGGTTGGATACTAAATTATTTTTACAAAGTAGAAATACTAGATATTTTTTTGCCAGATGTCTAATAATCTTTATGCATGTTTTGATGTGGAAAGATCTCCAAAGTATGTGGTATAATGAAAACAGCAGAGTGCAGGACAATATTGTAAAATATGTCCCAATACTTGTTTGAAAAAAATACAGACAGAAAGTTAGACAGATAGGCCTATATGCTTGTATAGGCATAGAAAATTTCTGGAAGGATTTATAAGAAACTCTCAGTAATAATTGCCTTTGAGAGAATAACTGAAGATTTACTTTAGATAAGAGACATTTCAGTATATATTTTTTAGTACTTGTTAAATATTTTTTCAGTGTGTATTTTCCTTTGTTAATAAAATTTAAAATAAAAATTATCTGGTATAAAAATTACCATGACCATCATCAATAATCATTTATTGAGGGCTTCCCTGGTGGCGCAGTGGTTGAGAGTCCGCCTGCCGATGCAGGGGACGCGGGTTTGTGCCCCGGTCTGGGAGGATCCCACATGCCGCGGAGCGGCTGGGCCCGTGAGCCATGGTCGCTGGGCCTGTGCGTCCGGAGCCTGTGCTCCGCAACAGGAGAGGCCACAACAGTGAGAGGCCCACATACCGCAAAAAAAAAAAAAAAAAAAAAAAAAAAAAAAAAAAAAATCATTTATTGAGTTTCTACCCATTATAGGCAATGTGCTAGACTTCGTCTGCATATAAACTAATATTCACAAGCATCCTGCAAGATCAGTCAAAGTTATGTAGCTTGTACAGTACTGCAAGTAAGGGATGGAGTCATTATTTTCTGAATTTAACCAGAGTTTCCAGAAATCTGTAATTCATGGCCACCAGTATAGGCATTTAGCTCTTTACTACATAGAAAATGAAAAGAATTTCTCCACTATGATCTCAAATCATTGAGATTACAAATTCTGTCAGTATCTATCACTCCTAGAGTTTTATTTAAGGTAGATACTTAAAATAATGTCTTTCAAACCGAGTTTTCATTTTACCTATTAGTACAAACTTGTCATATAATTTTTTTCCTACTTGGAAGCTATAACCAGGATTTTCACAAAATTCAACTGATTTCTGACTAAATTTGTTCTGCCATTTAGTATGAATGTGCCGTTCCTACATGGCTTTTAAAGCATTATAAATAGGGATACAAAAAATACCTCCTAACTTATACTATGTCAATTTTTTCCTACTCTTACATTATTTAAGTAAACACTCATTTTTTTGTATACAAAATCAGTGACATGTCTGAGTATTATTGTACAATGTTTGTTCTATTGATCATTTCTAGTTGTGTTTTGAGGAACTACCATAAAATTGTCAAGGGCCACAAGGAGGTGGCAACATAGCTACATTATACTTCAGGTCTTCATCTTTTATTTGGGAGATGGGGGGAAAGCAAGGGGAATAGCAGAATCAAATTCACTAGCAAGGAAGAAATGAATTGAAGAAGGCCCAGACTGTTAATGTCTGAAGGAGAGTACAGAAGTAGAACATGTGGAATAAGTGCTCACAGGGTCAGCGACACTAGAATGGTCCTGGCTGTGGGAATGTGCCCATTGCAGATTCCATGGTTATATACTGATTCTGCTCCCAATTTGGTTATGTGGATAGTTCTGCATGATTTAATCAAGGTGAAGTACACAGAAAGAATAACTATACTTGTTCAGAATAACTATACCTGTTCGAACTATACTTGTTCTCAATTCAGGGCATTGAGACTAAACCTAATTTTTAATGTATTTAATTTGCCATTCCTTCATATCTAAGAAAAAAATACTGTAAGTTAATGTTAAGTCCTTAGTCTCATTTTATCTTTTCAAAAATAATATGATATCCCAAACAACCATCAAAACTGTCAAATGCAGCTATTGCATTCCTCCCATTTAGTCATTCAGGTGGTTTTCTAACAGCAGTGTCCTCAGAGCTTTTCTTCCCTTATATAAAGATTTACATAAACCGTGGCTTTAGAAATTATAAATCAGCTACTTTCCTCTCTCTAGGATATCAGTCCTAACAACAATCTGAGTTGACACCATTTCCTTTTTAATAGAATTAAAATCTTATTTTCTTTTGTTGTAAATTGGGGAAGGAAGTGAGAATATTTAAATTTTGATCGCAATTTTAACAAAGGATGCAGCTTTAAAAATTAATGAGGTAGGGTACAGTGGAATAAAATTTCAGGTCTATGAAGACTTGGACTCATTTTACTTCTTCAGAATAAATTGAAGTCTCTTCATAATGTAAATTTCTCTTTCTGCCCTTCCCATATCTTGATATCTTGGAAACTCCTTGTGCCTTCTTCTCTTAACCTTCTTTTCCCTCTTTTCCTTCTCCCTTCCCCTTTTCTCAGGTAGAAAAGGAAAGTGACACTTTAACTCCAGGGACTTCAAATTGCCCGGCTTCTCAACAATCTTCCTGGGGGCTGCCTTTTTGTCTGAAATCACTACATTGCTAACTTCTTTTGATTAAAGCAGCAGGTATCCCAGATAAAATCTAAATCTTACGTCTATAAAGAAAGCAGCCATTTGGCAGAGTGCTGCTAATACAGGACACAGCACAAATAAGGCTTGGTGTAGAAAGGGGTAAAGAAACAGGGCATGGCTCCCTCTCTGGAAGTCGCTCAGTCTTCAGTGGTAGGACCCAGAGTCAGGGACCCTGAGCAGCCAAGGGGAACAGGTTATGGAGAGAAGTCTTCTTGTGGAAAGAAGGATGAGCAGAAACTAAAGGGAGCTTTTCACCTTTATTACATCTTTCATGAGAGGAGTATTCCGAGAATTCCCAGTGTGGGCAATCATTTAATTAAAAAATTGTTGAATGAATGAATAAATATGAAAGGAATTGTTCCACTCTTTTTTTCCCTTACCTTAAAACCTGAGCAAGAGTAGACTGCATTTAGATATGAGACAACTAATTATTCTTCTTAGCAAGTAATTATATTCCATAAAGAATGCTATTCATTCCAAACTGCGGTCCAGAAGAGCGGGAAAATAAAGTGCATCAACATATTTTAGAGCAAGTAACCGAAGAAGAAATCTACTACGCTCTAAATGATTTGCTACAAGATTAGAAAAAGTGCTGCCTCATGCTTCTAGCAGATTGGGAACCCTGGCTATATTCCTTAAATAATGAAAAGTTTAGCCACTTCTGCTGCTTCTGTACTTTAATTTAGTTACTTTTATGTGCTTAAGTGCCTTCAGGAGCCTCAGGCAAGGTTTTGAAGAAGAAGGGATAAAATGCTGAATCTTATAAATCTCTTCTCTCTCTTTAAAGAGTATAAAAAAATACCCACGTGTACTAAAGGCTAGTACAACAGTGTTAACTACAGCAAACACTAGTGACTTTTTTTTTTTTTACAACTGTTGTGGAGGCATTAATACTAAGGTGAAACCAGCTTAGTATTCAGTTTGACGTTTTTAACCAAGTGTGAGTTGAATAGCCTATAATTGTAAACAAGATGCCACATATTGCCTAACTTTCAGAATTAAGTTTTTAGTTCTCTGTCCTCAGTCAGTAAACATTTGTGAAGCACTTTTGTATATCTTCTGTTTATTGGGAACTAGGGACAGCTGTGTAAGTAAGATGGATGCTTTGCAATAGACCTCTTCACTGGACACTTATATTTATAGTGTTCGTAAGAAGCAGGAGATCACCTGAAGGAGTAAGGAGGATACTTTCCTGTACCTTTAAGCTTACCTTTGCCAGTTGCTCGTGAATCTCAAGCAGGCTGGGTCGGTTGACCTTGGGCCCACTAATGCTGCCAGTGTTGCGATAGTACTCGATCTTGGGAACAGCATCCATGGTGTTGTGGCCAAAGGTTTGTAGGTAGTATGTGTTTGTGTGAGAATCATAAGCATGAAAACTGGCATCTGTTTTAGCAGTTTCTCCAGTTTGGAGGAAGTTGTCATAGCGGTCCTGATTCCCAGGTCTAAAGCTGATTCTGAATCTGTTCTGGTCTTCATCCCCAAAAGAGGTTTCCTCATAATGTGGAGGGTCGGTGTTGTCATTCACAGCCACACTGCTCTCATGGCTCTCATTTATGACATTAACTTGAAAGCGATTGGTATTACTGGGCACGGAATCCAGAAATACATTGGAAGAGTTGTTCAGTGACATCTTCCAAAACGGATTTTTTGAACTAAGCTGTCTGCTTTATGGTTGCTTAAAAAAAGTCTATAGATTTCCTCCTCAAAACAAACACTAATGTGTTTACATTAGGGAGCTCTTGGCTTTTGTTCTAGAAGAACTCAATAACTAGATTCTTGATATATTGTCTCCTATACAAGCTTCAGAATGTTCTTCAAAGCTGTCATTGAAAAAGAAAATTAGACTTGTTCCAGATAATATAAATATATTTAAGTAGGGTTGGGGGTATGAGGGAACAGTTTTCTTTCATAAGACATACGATTTTAAATTCATTTCCTTAAAAATTACCTGTCCAGGAACCTTAGTTACCTGGGCAATTAAATCCCATAATAAGTAACTGGGGACCTGCTTCGGCAAACAGAATTTCCAATGGAGTCATTAAAATGTTACCTGTATTTGCTTATACTTAGTGCGATTGGATTCGATATGACTTTAGAAAAGATATAACTCTACCAACTGAATAGAGTAAGAGCTGATGAGAATATTCTCAGCCTGAAACAGAGTTCATTGACAGTAATAAATGTGGAAACTGCCAAGTATTTTGTGATTGATATTAATATATATTATATAATGAATATATTTTTAAAATATTTTTAAAACTTCTAAAAAATACATTCTTGTCAGGTTATAAATATACATCCTGTCAAGATGTCTCACTGAATTCTTGGGTCTTTTACTAGCCTTCAAAATGTTTCATTTGTTCATACATTTGTTTGTTTAACAAATGCTATTATGGAACCTTTAAAAAAAATAGGAGTATTCAGGGTAAGGAAATAAATCTCAGTCCTTAATAAAGTTGTATGCTGTATTTAGGTAGAATAATTATGTTCTACTGATTCCCTTTAAAGAAATATTCTAGTCTTCAAGAGGTTTTTATTTGACTGTGAGATAGACTACATAATTATTTTAACAATCCACGATATAAGCCCATCTTAGAACATTCTTTCATCAGAATAATATCTCTTTATTGATACCTTAAAATTTGGTTTTTCAAAGAAAGTTCTACAAAGATAGATAAATACAAAAAATAAACAGAAAACCCCCAGAAAACCTTGCTTCTCACCAGCAGTTATTAAAGCTATTTCTTTGAATTAAAATAAAAAATCTCAACTTCGACTCTCAAATAATCATTCCTGGAGAAATGATAAGTGAAACCATTACCTCTTTAGTTTCTATGGAACCTCTCACTTCTCTTCATTACCCTTGACATCCTCACCTTTACTCCACTCCTCAGAATCTACTTTATGACATAATGTTAAGTATGATTTTTACCCTGCCCAGAAATGTTTAACTTACCACCCAGGAGCCTTCTCAGGAAGCATAACCTACTTCAACACCACCCAGGCATATATGCAGCACTTAGCTTTCACCCCCAAACCTTAGGCTTCTTCTTATTGGTTAAAATCTTCCTTGAAAAAGATGACGAGAAATGATTGGCCTGGATTAATACTGTAGGCCCCACCCAGCCATTAGCACAGAAGAACTTTAAGTACTACATCAGCTAGTAACCAGGAGTAAACCATTAATCCTTTTAGACAGGAAGACAAAGTTTCTTTAATTCGTAAGGGGAGTTGGATTGCTCAACAGCAATCATCCAACAAAATATGAGCAGTGCTTCCGTCTGAGGCTAAATAAATTGAATCTTGCCATCTCGTTTCACATGATTCCTAGTGACCTCCTATTGTTCAGGATATGCAGCAAAATATAGGCCTCCAGAGATAATTTCTATACTTTGTAACTAGGCAGTGGTATTTGAGATTATTTTATCTTGCTTATAGCAGATATTATCCTGATTCTTCTCTGCACAGGAAGTGAGCAGATTGAGAGTATGATCAATGATTTATTGAAAATATTTCTACTTAATGGGAAAACTCTTTCAAGCAGAAATCAAACTATGGGTAAGTTTTCCAGCGGCACTGCTAAATGACCTTTTTGCCTCCACCTGGCAAAACGTTTTTATCAAAACTGGTTTTTGAGTTTTGTTGAGGGTAAGGTTTTGCTCAAATCTGTGAAGTGGTGATTATTAAGACAGCACAAACAATTCCTCTGTGCAGGTTCTGTCATTGGTTTTCAATCGGGATGACTGAAAGAGTCCTCTTCGTGTTTTATTAGAGACTATTCAAGTGACTTCCAGTTGCCTGAGCAGCAGAGTTGCTGTAATACAGAGATGAGGAGCAAGTCTCTGGGGTCGGCGTGCTTGATTCACATCCTGGCCCTGCCACTTCCTATCTACGTGAACACTGGTAAGTTACTCAGTCTCTTTGTGCCTTTAACTTTCTCATCTGTAAAATCAGTTGTGAATAATGCTGTGTTGTAGACTCACTGTGAGGGTTAAATGAGTTAATTTGTATAAAGGGTTAATGTGCTAATTTTAGAAAGCACCGATTTGTACTCAGTGCTTGCTTTTACTATATCGGCAATATTTACAAGTTACTGATAACTTTTGCATCCAAGATTCTTGGGTGAATCATTAGAGACTGGGATAGGTACTATGCCTATTAAAACAGGGGGAAAGGTAGGTTGGTGAACAGATAGCAGATTATAGAAAGGAGTCTGGAGATAACCTCAGTAAAACCCCTTAGAGGCTCTTAGTCAGGTAACTGCCATGCTAATCAGTCAGGCTAATGTCATGAGGCTGTATCAGAAATTGAGACAGAATTACAGGTACCTATAACGCATTTTGCTCTTAAAGGCCACTGGTACAAGGCATTTATCTGTTCAACAAAGGGTTCTGCCTTTCCATATGGTCGGTGTAGGGAGTAGTCTCATTTCAGACTCAGCTGGGTGGTGCTGGTTATTTAGATCAGCTAAGATGAGGCTGGGACTCAAAACAAGTCCTATTCACCAGCCTTGTAGAGCAACTGTGAACTTACTTGCAGTTATTTCTGCCACTTCTAGTCTCCCTTTCCTTCAACTGTTCCCTCAACTCTAGTCCTCTTTCAGGAGCCCATCTATTTATTCCTCAACCTTTTCCCTCTACCAAAGACTATGAATGCCTCTGATAGCCATCAATTTCCTCTTTCCTTGCTGACTGACTGCTTGACTACAATGTAGGGTGAATTGGTTTTGGTCTTAGTCTTATAT
This sequence comes from Mesoplodon densirostris, assembly GCF_025265405.1. Lineage (NCBI taxonomy): Eukaryota > Metazoa > Chordata > Mammalia > Artiodactyla > Ziphiidae > Mesoplodon > Mesoplodon densirostris. Next base: position 92,985,414 of record NC_082664.1, on the reverse strand, counting down.
CAACTAGACATTTTCTTTCTAAGCTTTTTATCTCTAACTGTGAAGTGAAAGTCTTTGTTCTCTATTAAGGGGATTCAGACCTTCTGGAGCAGATGGGAGATGGTTTGGGGTATATGGTTGAAATTACACCATCCATAAACCAACCTTGAAAGGCCTTTCAGACAGGTGGGTAAGGTAACAGGGGGAAACTGTCTGGAGGTACTGTCTATCTTTTCTCTTGTCCTCCTTGACAGGGCTCTTGGGAAAAGGCAGCTAGGGGATAATCTGGCTATGACATTGGACATCTATTCCTAGAAGGGTTAGCATTTCATGAAATTTCCATGTTCTCCATGCTGTAATGATCCTTTATATCTCACATTTTTTCTAGCTCTAAAAATACCGATTCTAACCTCTCCGTCCCCTCCCCTTCCCCCCAGAAAGTCTAAGGTACACAATAGGCCATGAATGAAGACACTTTTGGTTAAAAGAATTTCTCTTTAGTAGGATTAGAAGTAATACTAAGGTGGAGTTGATTATATCTGAAAAGCTTATGGGTGTTGAACTTTCAGAAACAATGCTCATACTTCACAAAGTTTTCTTATCTTTGGTTTTTGGAGTCTATTTTCTTTTTGAGATAAAGATGGGGCCTTTTTAACATCACAGGTCTAGTCACCAAAATGGAAGGTCTTGTTGGGTGTCTTCCTTGGGAGACAAATGGGAGCATCTGGTACTTGGGCATATATCTTAGTGAGTACTTCAAAAGCCTGGGTCACAAAGGAGATGACTAGCATCATGGACATTTACAGCTTTCAGTGTGTCCCGTTGACTTGGCTCAATGAGCTGTTCTTGGACCAAATTACGAACTGGCTACAAGGTATCCCAGGCTGACACTCCAGTACCTACTGGGGTTCACAGAGTCTCCTTAAGGTGTGAGTTTGGTCCAGAAGATCCATAGCCAACACAGATGTGTTCTAAATCTACTACGAGATGAAAAGTGTCAGGGACTCTCACTGAGACAGCTGGCTGTGGAGTGCCTTAGACCTGAGCAATAATCATATTTGTAAGATATGTAGAAATGTTGTGGACAGTGTGTGGGAGTATAGCATGATATTTACAAACATGACTATGATTTTGATGAGAGTGTAATTCCTAATACAATCATGCCCTAATTTGGTGACCTTGGGAAGTTACTTAATCTCTCTCAGCTTCAGTTCCTTATCTGTCAAATTGAGCTAATAGAATGGAAATAGTAGTACCAAACTCAAAGGATTGATAAGAGTATCAAATTTCATAATAAAAGGAAAGCACCTAATTTAGTGCTAACTCTCAGTACATATTAATCCTTTTTTTTTGGTGTGTTTGGCAGTTCTGTGTTCTCAAGTGACACAAATATTTTTGTATTTATTTATCTCCTGGTATATTCCTCCATTCAGTTACAGAGAGTCAGAATTTTGTAGTTGGAAAAAATTTTAGAATTATGTAATTCTATTTTTTTAAATGTATCAAATGAAGAGAATGAAAACTGGAGAGGCTGAATAACTTACACTGAGCCATTATAAGGTTTGATAATCTCTTTAACAATTACCAACAAGGATAATAAATAATGATAGCAAGTTATGTTTAAACAGTGTTTTCTGGTTTTCAAATTACTTTCCTACTCATTATATGTAACTTGGTCCTCCCAACATTTTTGTAAAACATGTAGGATAGGTTTCTTTATCCTTGTTTTGCAGATATGGAACTTAAGTTCCCATTAGGTAACTTTCTAGGTCATATTGCTTGTTCTTGGCTAGGCAACATTAGAATTCAAATCTCAGTTTAGGCTCCTAAACTGAAAAACTTTTCATGACGTCTTAAAAATCCTCGTTCATCTCAGATCCCTGGGTTTCCAGGTATATTTGTAGAGCTCATAGGGCACTAGAATTAAAAGGGATGTTACAAATCCTCTGGTTAGCTTCCTCAATGAAGTCTACAGAGATAAGATGACTTGGCCAAGGTCGGTAGCTCTATTGGTGGCAGAGTGGAGACTGGACTTCTTGTTTCTTGTTTCCACCAGGTCATGATGAAAACTCCCTTTTTAATGCTATTTATAAAAGGGGAAGAGGAGAGAGTATCAGTATGATCCCAAGCTAGGGGATTTTATTGCAAGAGATCCTAGAAGGAGAAGAAATAGAAGGGTCAAATTGTGACATTTAGGGAACTTTATGGCCTATGGTTGCTTGTAGGGTTTGTATGAACATTGTGGACCTATGGCTATTATTAGGAAAATCATATTCTATTTATTCTTTGGACTGAGGGGTCCTTATCTTTGACACCTAATTCTCTAGAGCAAGGTGGGCAGAGTCAGGAATATGGAGAGAGTGTCTGGGTGTTGCATAAGGGCAGATGCAGGAAGAATAAAGATATGTGGCTGGAGTTATCCTTATGCTCTATTCATTAGAAACCCCAATGTGAGGACAGAGGAAAGTGAGGAACCCCAACAATGGTTTATCACTTACACAGCATGGTGGATAAATTAACCATACACGTTTATTGAATTCAGTGAATGAAATGATCTTCCTCCAGCACACTGAAGGAAATTACAGTTGTGTCCACCATGTGCCCCAGTGGTATAACCCTAAAAACTATAAAGCTGGAGCACTCAGGCAAGTGCATATTCAAATGTCCCTTTATCAAACTCTTCAGTTTCACCTTCCCATGTAGAGGAAGGCATGCTACTATATGGGTCTAACAGGATTTTGAAGCATCTGATGATAAGAAGTCCCAAGAAGATACACAAAATCCCAACAAAAGCGAAGCCAGTTTTTTGCTCCAGAGTCAACGAGAAAGCTGACACTTCGTTGACACTCATCTTAGCTGAAGAGTTGCCACAGTAGGTACTACTCATTGTTCACTGTCACATCATTCTGGCTCTTCAGAATTCCTGCTGGACTCACCTCTTGGCCTAGATACAAAATTGGACTCAGTTTAGTTTTATCCATACATGGTATTAGGTAGGTAATTGTTTTGTAAAATCTGGCATTTTTCAAACTCTCTTGACTTAACTCACAAAAGATATATGAAAACATTATCAGATATGGATCAGGATCAAATTAGTATTGGAGATGCTACTTCTATTGTAGTAATTACAGACTTGCCTTTGTGGACACACAAAACTATACCTCTGTACACTAAATATAAGATCAAGTATGAAGGGGAATAGTCAAATAATTAACCCTAAAAGCATTTGATTCATTAAGTTAAGTCATTGAGTTGATTCATTAAGTTAAGTGATTCATTTGATTCATTAAGTCATTGCTTCTTTGACCCAAGTTGTCATCTAATTTTTATTTCATTTTTGCATGTATCAATAAAACCATAAATAATTATAGGGTGTAAGCTGGTCAAGCTCTCTAAAGTCCGTATTTTAAGGTCTATCTCCAATGCCATTTTGTCTGATAGGTTCTGATCCTTTTAAATAGGTGTAATATCTTCTTTCTTTTTCACTCCCCTCCTTAGCTTTTAGACTTATGTTCTTGTATTTTCTTTTCCACTACCACTTCATACACTAACTGCTAATTTCTTAAAAGGAGAAATTGTGTTTTTAAAATGATGTTAAAAAGAGCAGTACCCAACATAGTAGCTTGCAAGTAACAAGCCTCAGTATTTGTGGACCATTAACCATCTCACCACCATCTCCACTGGCTCTCACACCCTAAATAGACATAAAATCCAAGTTAAACAGCATGTTTTCTATGAAATTCAGCTGCAAGTCAAGCTCCCCAGACCCCTTGCCAACCAGATTCCCACTATCTCTAAGCTCCTACTATGTTGAGAGTCTAAAACTACAGCAAAAGTGTTCAAAAAGTGTATGTTGAATTGAAGCAAAATAGATTTTTCCACTTGTTGTCTTAAAGTTAATTAAATTAACTAATGAAAAATCAAGATTAGTTAATTAAATCAAATGGTTACTAACCCACAGCTGCCCTCTTGAGAGGACTATCACCAAAAAGCTTCTCATCCAATAACTGAGAATAATAGACTGCTGGTGTTTTTGTCTTTGTTGTTGCTTCTTTTGATAATTTTAAGAATTGTGTTTATTAAAACAACTGACCCTTCAGGTTCTTTGGGGTTCAATTTTCAGAAAACAACTGAGACAGAACAAGGAATGGGAGGTAAGGAGTGGAGAAAGGGAGTGATTAATAAGAACAAATCTTGTAGCTTTCAAAATTGTTCACCAACTTATATACGAGTTAATATCAAACAATATTTATTTTATACTTGTTTGGATTACAAAAGAGCTCTGTCTTCAAACCTTAAGTGTTAGAAATATTCAATACATTGTGGGATATGCTGGTTATTTGACTTTTTTGTTTAATAGAAGGAAAAAATGTTGTTTCAACCCCATTTGTTGAATTTCTTTACACCAAACCATTTTTCTACCCTAATAAGTATGGTATACCGAATATATTTTAATTTTTAAAAATGTCAGGTCACTTAAGTGTTTCAGAGTGATTTTTCTGAAGATTGAGCTCTTGTACAATTTATCCTGTAGAAAGTAGGGGAGACTGGACTGAATATCTAATGACCTTGGGACTTAACTAGGACATTTTTTTTCTCACCAAATCTTTAATTTTATTGCTTTGTCATTTAAAGGCCTTTTGCTGAGATTCATACACCCTCTGGTTCATTTTTTTAATGGGTGGACAAACTGAAAAGAAGGATGTTTCTACATGGAGATGCTGGATCAACCATTTGACCGATTCAGCCAAGTAACTTGTTGAATTTTTTTTTTCACAAGAGCCATGACCTTGCTAGGCTATACCATTTGACTATTTCCTTGGACATGTAGGTAAGAAGAGGCAATAAGCCTGGTTTACTGGTGGACACAGTAAACAAACTCCCTTCAGTGAAGGACTTGTTGCCCAGCATGTGGGAGGGCTACCAGCAGATAATCTTCAGCTGCTAGCTCCTTCCATGGATTGCCTCAATAGCAGAGAGCTGCCTCTCTGTAACCCAAGGTTAACCCAAGTTTAACCCAAGGTTACTTCACTTCCAACAGCAGACAGTTCTCAATGACTGATTAATGTGAAAATAAAAAGTCCTGGCCATCTTGAACGCTGAAGAACCATTCTAGGGAGGGAGACGCAAGAGGGAGGAGATATGGAGATATATGTATAGGTATAGCTGATTCACTTTGTTATACAGCAGAAACTAACACATCATTGTAAAGAAATTATACTCCAATAAAGATGTTAAAAATAAATAAATATGTAAAAAAAAAAAAGAACCATTCTAGCTCTAGAGTTCATCATGGGGAAAACCAAGGCTGTTCTTTCATCACAGTTCAAATTCTGCCCACTCCTGCTTAACTCCCCAGTCTTCCACAGGTGTTGAGCCCAAGGGCACTACTCAATAAACATCCTGCACACTACTCTCTGTCTCAGAGTCTGGTTTCTGAGGAACCTAACCTGCAACAATTGGTATCACTATAATTAAAACATCTGGGCAATTTTAATGATCTGTGCATTTTTCAGCTAGTTCATTTTGCCACCACGCAGAAATAGCCTAAACTGAGTATAGTTATGATACTAGCTAAATTTATTTGCATGTTTTTTAAAATCATGAAGTATGGGACTTCCCTGGTGGTGCAGTGGATAAGACTCCACACTCCCAGTGCAGGGGACCCGGGTTCAATCCCTGGTTTGATCCCACATGCATGCTGTAACTAAGAGTTTGCATACCACAACTAACACCCAGTGCAACCAAATAAATAAAAAAATAAAAAAATAAAAATCATGAAGTAGACATGTACATAGGGTCATAACTGATCATTAGAAGACTTAAGTCAGTTCGCTCTTAGCTTGTGATTAATCCACTAGACTCTGTTATTCTTATAAAAACCCACCAACTGACCAAACAAACCAAAAGAGACATTTTCTAGCTGTGGCAATAAAACACGCAACTCATTTTTCACTATTAAATTAAAACAAGGTATTTTCCTAGTTAGAGATACAAAATCGCTTAAATTTTATATTACTGTTTGTCTAACATGGCAGACATACGTTATATGTCTGTCATACGTTAAAACACAGCATAATGTTTTGTTCTTAGAGTCTTAGGCAATCTGTAAATTGAATTACTTATTTTAATGGAAAAATAACTACTCAAGCAGTTACCACAGTTTCTGGCATGTTGTAGGAATTTAATAAATATTTGAATTGAATTAACTAAATTTATTGAAAAATATAATTTTTGATGAATTAAGTTCTGGTTTTAAAAAATCTAATTTTTAAAATTTAGAAAACATATTTAAAATGAAATGAGCAAGAGGGCTTCCCTGGTGGCGCAGTGGTTGAGAGTCCGCCTGCCGATGCAGGGGACATGGGTTCGTGCCCCGGTCCAGGAAGATCCCACATGCCGCGGAGCGGCTGGGCCCATGAGCCATGGCCGCGGAGCCTGCGCGTCCGGAGCCTGTGCTCCGCAACGGGAGAGGCCACAACAGTGAGAGGCCCGCGTACAGCAAAAAAAAAAAAAAAAAAAAAGAAATGAGCAAGAAAACTTTGATTTAAAAAATATCAGCTTTGAAGATACACATTAAAATTCAGCAGCTCATTCAGAGTTCAGTGTTTCTGGTTTTTTAAAATAATTGATTAATATAGCATTCCCAGAAAGACTGACATGATTTGTAATATTCAAAGGTAGGGAAAGTAGATCTTTTCTATCAGCCTTGTTAGTTCCCTTTTATTATCTTTGGAAAGGTATGTAGCCATCATATTATTTTGGCATTAACTACCAGGAAGTAGATAGTTAAACTTTGTATTCAATCAGAATGCCTTTGTTAGCTTAAGACTTCTGGTATAATTATCCCTTCTTCCCCTGACTTTGCCTTCTTTATTACTTGGCTGCTCTGGTTACCCTTAGCTAAGAAGGGTAAGATACTTCAAAGATACTTAGCTAAGATACTTCAAGAGCTTTTGGAATTGGGTAGGAGTACAAACAATGAATGGATATATGGAGCCACTGTTAGTAAATGAATAAAGTCACCATTTTTTATACTGTCTTGGAAGAACAGATAAATGGTTGTCTCGTGGCTTTATACATAGTTTATAAGCCCTCTTTGGCTATCTATTGTTGGTGCCAATATAAATGAAATGCAGGACAAAAACTGGGAGCTGAATGAGGTTAAGGTATTATACAATAATGAATATAGCAACTACATTTTAGTTATTCATTCAACCAGTGTATATATTGAATATCTGCTCCATGTCAGCACTGTTTTTGGTCCTGGATTATAATGATGAACTACAGAACAATGTGCACATGCCATGATGAGTGGAGGAGACAGACTCAATTATTTTTAAAATTGTCTATCTATCTATCTATCTATCTATCTATTATATATCAGGTAGTCATAAGTGCTACGAAAGAAAGCAAACAAGTTAAGAGGAAAGAGAATGATAATGAATAAAGGGCACTTCTTTAATTAAAGAAATCAGCAAAGGCCTCCCTAGGGAGATGACATTTGACCTGAAGTCTGAATGATGTCAAGAAGGGAGCCATGAAAATATCTGGAGGAAGAGCATTGAAGTTTGAGGAAACAGTCATTGCAAAGGCTTTGAGGTGAGAGGATTTCATACACAATATGTTCAGATAAAGAAATTGACCAATAACACATTAAACTCCCTACTTGTACAAGATGGTTGTACAAGATGTACAAGATGTATCAGTTGACAAAGAAAAGGCAGAAGTACTTAATCTACTTCTGTCTTTCTAACCCATGTAGAATGCTCTTTAGAAATGACCCCAAAATCAAACAATAAAAGGTGACAAGAAAGTAGCAGAATAATGTTTAGCTGCATTAGATGAGTTAAAACACCCAAGATAAGATGATTTATAACTTGATGAGCAAAAACCTTTGAGAAATACCTGACCATGAGAGTGCTGCCAGAAGTATGGACTTGGACAGACAAATGTCTCAATTTTCAGAAAGAGCAATGGGAAATTGTGAAAATTATATATTGGTAACTTGGAATTAATCTTTGTTACAAATCTGTAATTAATTATTTTAATTAATTAAAATTAACTTAAATGCTAAATTGTTAGCACTTAAGAAATCACTAAAAGTTAAGATGAGGTTAATAAGATGTGATGCCAAATTCACTTCTTTTTTGGAAAGTTTACTACTAACATGGAATATCAGGGAAATAACATCGACATGGTTTAGTCGATGCAAATAGCACAGCAATGCATTTAACAGTCTCCCATGATATCTTTTTTGGGGAAGATGGTGAGATATGCTTAGATAATATTATTTTTATGTAGAGTCATAGTTCACTGAAGTATCGTAATAAAAATTGGGCTCTGGGGCTTCCCTGGTGGCACAGTGGTTGAGGGTCCGCCTGCCGATGCAGGGGACACGGGTTCGTGCTCCAGTCCGGGAAGATCCCACATGCCGCGGAGCCTCTGGCCCCGTAAGCCATGGCCGCTGAGCCTGCGTGTCCGGAGCCTGTGCTCCGCAACGGGAGAGGCCACAACAGTGAGAGGCCCTCGTACCGCAAAAAAAAAAAAAAAAAAAAAACAACTGGGCTCTGTAATCATAGAGACAGCTCCCTAATGTAGTATCACAAAGGTCTAACTATATCTACATCCTCTTCAGTGTTTTTGAACAGTAACTAGGTTGAAGACATTGAAGTGATGATTATTAAATTTGACACAAGGCAGGGCTGAAAACTATAAGTTAGCTCACAGAATCAAGATTCAAGACAATTCTGATGACTGGAATTCTGGATTGAAACCTGAACATAAAATTTAATTAAAAAAAATTTAATAGAAGCACTTCTCAAGTCCCATATTTAAGTGGGAGGGAAGGAGAGAGATACACCAAACTTAGATGGGGGACACTTGACCTGGAAGTTCATGTGAACAGATGTTTTATTAATATCTTAAAAGGAAGAACTTAGACTTTTATATTCATCTTAAAATTCTACCTTACACCAAAGGTGAAAACAAAATACAAGCCAAGGAGAACACCTGAAAGGGTGGTACTCAAATGTTGAAAAAAAAAAAGGCTGGCCATTGCTGCAGGCATTGTGTCCACACAAGCAAATGAGTGAAAAGCTAAGCAATTGCCTAACAACATGTTCAGAAAATAGATACCCTTGGGAATTTAAGCCATATACGTAGTGGTTAAAATACCAGTATTTTCAGGCCTAAATTTTTCAAATATTTGCCCAAACTTTCCATTTTGCTTGCTCTATTAAATGAATGACTTGTCTCATTTCAACACCAAGTCTAATGTTTTTGAGAATATACTGCTAAGTGTGCTGAGCTTTGAACCTTTCAATTAATATAGAGCATAATATGATATGAGTAATAACAAAATATTAAGAATCATTAGAGGTCTTCAGATGCAACACTGATTTCTTCATAATTAATAAGGTATCCAAAATTACTGGACAACTGTGGATAAAAGATACATTTCTTTCACTTTCTCTAATCTCTGGAACAGAAGCAAAAAAAAAATTAGCAGGTTCTGCAAAACAGACATTTTAATGTCTACCTCAAAGGGAAAATATCATCTTAATATCCTGTATATAGGGAAATAGAAAATGAAAGAAATATGGGAGAATTTAGACCATGAAGTTACAAAACTAAATAAATAAACCCTTATGAGAAAAAAAATTTGAGAATAAAGGAATGAATTTTCAAAATAAGAGTAGAGTGTAAAATTTTGTGGTAAAAGTTATTTTTAATATGCGCTACCACAAAAAATGGGTAAAATTATCAACATTGTACAGTTTAAATATCAGTGTCTATGTGTTTTATGATTAAAGTATTTAAGTATATTTCTGGAGTTCTACTGCAAATGATAAAATATTGCCTCAAGCTGTGTTAATTGGCATCAATGTTTAGGTATTCTAGAAATGAGAAAATGAGTTGAAAGCACATTATTTCCTTCATGGCAGTTGTCAGGAACTGGGATTTCTAAGTTCTGTTGAGTCATAGGATTGGGCCAAGGGTATGCCTGTAGATCCCAATAGGCCCAAATCTCACTGAGCTGCTTTGTAGTTAGTAACCAATAAATAAGCAAACACAGTCTTTCTATGACCAGTCATACAAATCATACTATTGTAAGTAGTCAAGCAAAGATAACAGTATTTTTACACCTGATTTATAGACTTTCATATACATGAATGTTATGTGTGATTTTTTTTCTGTGAAATAAGTTCATTGATTGGAGATATAAAAACTCACTTTTCAGAAACATATAGTCATTTAATCATGCAACAGTGTGTAACTGCAGAAACAAATATTGCAAAGTACGTGCTTATTAAAAAAAGAAATTCTTGTATTTTATTTTAATCAACAGGTTTTTTTCCCCTGTTTATTCATCTATTAATAATATTCCAAACATATCTAAAATAACTATTATAGCGGAATATGGTGTTCTAACTATTATGCTACTGGTCATTAGATATAATAATCTCTAATGCTAATGATATGAACATTCATAATTTAATGAAATGAGACATATAGGAAAACCCAAGCTTAAAAAATAATGAATTCTCCCATATACACACCCCTTCAAATATCAAGATTATTAAATCCCATAAAAAGAGGGAAAAGAAGTATTATTGAGGCCACATCTGCACAGAGCTAGTTAGTAATTTGGAATGGAATATGTGGTAATCAAAGGAAAACCTTAAATAACAAACCCAGATGTCTTCATCATGATGAAGTGCATAAATTTCAGGCCTCCCCAGGAATCCAAAACCTTGAGATATGCCAAAATCAACCTCCCCCCAACCTTTCAGATTTCAACCTTTAGAGAATTTCCCTCTTAAGAGAACCTTCAAATGGCTCCTCAAGGACTCTGACATTCCTTTTTTTTCCCCAGAAGCACTGGAAACCTGGTCTGAAAATTCTCAAAATGTCTCACTAGAGAAACCTGGACTGTCATTATCATTCTGCCTTGTTTGTCTCCAGTTCTCTTTGGACATATTAAACTTAAGAAGCATAGAAATCACCTACCAAACATTATGGAAGAAACATCAGCAAGCACACAACAAATCCACTTTTTTTTTTTTCCTTTTGTCAGCAGCATCAGCAGAAACATTAGGGCTCTTTCTTCTTTAGAATTTGAACTCAGCAGACCTACAGGCTCCTTCCCCCTCTCCTCCTTCCCCACCTCCTTTCCTGCTCCCCAGCTTCAGAAATACAAGAAAAGGAGACATGCTTTTCATCTGGACCTGCACTAGAATCCTAGAATCAGTTAATGCGAAGGGTAGGGGGAGAAAGTTACTCCGCAGGGAGAGACGTCTCACCTTCCATGCTTGTTGCCATGGAGATGAAATCCAGCCAGTAGATTTAAGTGTTGGCAGGTTTGTCTGTGTTCGCTGATCGGTTCGGTAACAATGTAAAAGACGTGTCCTGGGAACCTGCGTGGAGTCCCAGTACCGCGGTTATCGCTTTACTGGCCTACGTGTGTAAATGTCTGTATCTGTCGGTGAGGGGCAGAAGACGTGTGAGCGCGCGAGTATATTTGCAGGAAAATGTGCACGGATTTCTTCCATGTGGCAGTGTGTAAATATTTGCGTGCGCGTGTGCGTATGTGAGGGCGTCTGACCGTGTGTGTCTGTGAGAGAGAGAAGCGGTGGGCAGTGAGAGGGGGTAGGGAATCGGCCACGGCAGCAACAAGCTTCATATAGTCCTCAGCTCTGCAAAAAAAAAAAAAAAAAAAAAAGGCTCATTTTCACTCATATCACACTTGCAGGTTAGCAATCGGGAGTTCATCACCAATTTGTCTTCCTAAGGCAGTGGAGGTGTTAATTAATGTATTGTTAAAATATTTGTTTTCCTCTTCTGTCTGCATCAGTAGCTGTGCCGCGGGCATTTTGTTGTGCTCGGTGACTGCAGTCTCAGTCGAGGAGTAGGCAATCAATTCCTATGTCTTTCTTCTCATCCTATAAAGGAAAGAAGTGGGTGACGGGTGTATTGGTTTAACTGGGGACCGCATGCGTCATTTGGAGTTATTTTCCCCTACCCTTCGCCTTGCCTATGCAAACCCAACAGGATCCCCTCCTCTTCTTAGGAGTAGGTGCCTAGGTGCTGTCCGTAGTGCTGAAACATTGCGTAGTATGACCTAGCTCCCACAGAAGAGCTACAAGACAGCAAGCGAGGAACGCTCCAATAAAGGCCACAGGAAGTTGTGAGACACGTTTTCTGAACGGTGTTGAATATTTAGAAACCAAACCTAAACCGCATTGAAAGCAAAACAAAGACAGGCAAACAAGCTCAGTTGTAAGGTTCCAGTTCTATTCATCTTTGGATACTATATCCAGAACCTACAAGTTGCAAACACTTGTAGATTCCTTTAAAACTTAATTATTGACTTTATGAATTATTAACTATTCAGAGATTGGGAAAAGTGTAGATGCGGAATTAGGTCATTATCCATGTAAAAAATGCTGAAAACAAGTAAAATGTTATAGTTCAATAATAAAGTGAAGACAAACTTTATGTTCATTTAGAGTATTTACTAAATTAGGAAATTTCATGGTCTTACAAAAAATGCGCAATGTATGACTGTGAGTTCATACAACACTATACTCAAAAAAAGTTATTCTTTTTCATTTCAAACTATTAAATACCCTATAATATAGGCCCACCAAGGAAGAGAGTGGAAGAAGTGTCTTCTTCTGGGAACATGTTCATTGCCATGGTTTTATTGACTCTTTTTTTTAAGCTTGCTAAGGGCCACATCCGTTTTTGGTACTATATACTAGAGCAGTGCTTCTTGAAATTGAATGTGAATCCCCTGGGGATCTTGTTAAAATGCAGGTTTTCATTCAGTAAGTGTGAGATTGGGTCTCAGATTCTGAATTTCTAACAACATCCCAGGTGATTGCAGAGGTTGCTAGTCTCAGGACTAAACTTAAAATAACAAGGTTCTAGAGATACTGTGTTCTGGCCATGCAGTCACCCACAGAGTATGCAAAAGGAGGTCATTATCTTTCATCTGTCATTCTCTGTATGTTTCTAGACTTTTGCAAGAATATTCTATTCAAGTAAGTTCAGAGATTAACCATTTTATTTGTACAATATTAACAAACTGTTTATGAATTTATCATTTGATTGATTTTGACATTGTCTAGACACATGCTACAGTTTGCTCCACTCTATATTTCCATAGTATGATCTGCAATCACCCATTCTCCTTGCAAGCCAAGCTTAAGGAAGCAGAACCAAGTTACATGATTCTACTACTGTTATATGGGCCCCACTCCAAGAATTTGTTATCATGATTGAAGACTTAAACTTGTCATTTTATGACTTTAAATATGGTTCTGTAGTAAATGCTCATGATACTGATTTTAAAAATTTAGATATTATAGATCTAATTCTCACCCAGTTTAGAAAGTGGAAGAGGACCATTGTTTCACAGACCTTTTGAATGAAATATGATCTGTCATATCATTGACATAATACATTTATACTTAGATTTTGAAGAAATCATCGTCTGGATGATTTTCTGATTTAAAAAAAAACCCATACCCACATCAGTTGTACAGTGCTTTCAGTAAATGCTTTTGAGTTGATGCCAAAGGAAAGTTTGACTATAAATTAGGTTCCTTGGTGTTAGTTGGTGCATGACCTTGACCTTTTTCAAGCTATATGAACAGTGGTGATGTTCTGGAAAGTCTGCAAAGTGGTTCATTCAGGAAAGTGTAATGGATTAAACATCAATTACATTCCACTTCCTTTGCTATGTGCTGGGATACAAAGATGAATGAGATTTGGTCTCTGCCCTTGATGAGGTATTTTGCAAAACAACATGGCAGATCCTACAAAGCTCTATAGAAGCACAGAGATTAATAATGTATGTTTTATTCTCCATTGCCAAAGAAGTGATGAAGAATAGCAAAATAGAAAAACCCAGGTGTATTTAAAATACAGGTGTATTTCAGGTCATTGCCAATGTCTGCTGCCCAACTTTTAATTACAAATTGTTGAAAGATATGATATATATGAACGCTTTTCTAAAGCACACATGGTTAACCTGTACTTCTGGATGGTCTATGATTTAATTTCAGAGGAATCCAAATTATTAGAAAGGTAAATATATGGGTGGCATTGTTTAGACCTCCTCCCAAATTAATTGCCTTTACTATGCATTGACTTTACACTTTCAGCTTATATGCAAGTATTTTATATACAGCAATCCTTAGCTTACACAGCCTGCTCTATGTCTGCTGTGGGATTGTTACTAAAGACTTGCCCAACACATCCTTTACTATCCCTAATATGACATCCCTCCAAAAACATTTTTTTCAATACCAGTTTCATGAACTGAACTTTCATACCCCTCCTCTTCACTTAAATCATCCCAAGGTAAGTGGTGTATTCTCTTCTTATATACAATATATATCCTGTAGCTGATCACATGTGCCTTTTCTTTTAGTTACCAGGGATGTCAGGGTCAAATTAACAGCTAAAAATTAGTTAACTATATAAGATCTTCAGGCCTCTATATGTGTGTTCTTTCTTTATTGCCTTGAATACTGCAATTTTCTTTGCTCAGGTATTGGTATATTATTTTCTTGTAATTATCTGTTTTAATGTGTGTCCTCATATAAATGTCCTCATGGAATCAGAACTGGAGTAAATAAATAAATAAATAAATAAATAAATTTTTTCTCCACTTTTTGGCAAAAAAATGTTGACTACTGGCTGAATATATATGGCTGTTTTATAGATTTGTTTTTAACAAGATATTAAGTATAGAAGAAATGATTAGTTAGCTATGAAGATACAAATCTAATTTGTTGTGACTAAATAATAAATGTTAAGCTAGTAGAAGAAAATTTCACTTTATATAACTACAGGTCAACTTTATTTCAAAACACATCCTTTCCCTGTTTCTCCTTCTATACACTAAATAGTGTCCTTTGTATGACCAGGACTTTTTCTTATGTCAGCGGGCAGAAGTATTAATTATCTACCTTGTTAGAAGATGTGGTAACTATAGAAATTTAAAGAACATGACATCCCCATTCTAATGAATATACTATAGTATGAGGGTGTCACAAAGGAACTGAAAGCAAGAATTTCCTCCAACAAGTCACCTCAGGATTCTTTTCAGAGGAAAATTTTGCTTGCTATGACTTCTACTCACCTTGATTCCAGCTGACTTCTTGCTCTCAAGTTTTCTATAGTCGGATCGGGATCCTCTCTTAAACTTATTAGGCCAACATGTTACCTCCAGCTTTTCATGGAAATCTACATCTTGTCTGGCTTAAAGTTTGTTTATTCTTTCTGAGCTAAAATGTTTGAGAGTAGCTCTGCTTTTCTATTTGAAAAATATTGTTATTTACTCAAATATTGGATACTACAACTTTCAAATGCACAACTTAAAAAATATATTAAAGACAAATGTGAATTACTTTTGTTATAAACATTAAAAAATTAATCCAACGCTTATTTAGCTTTAAGTGGTGTTAGATAATTAGCTATGTCCAAAAGTCACCTGTTTGCTTTCTAAAAATACATTCCTGTTTTGGAATTTTTATGTACTTATGTCTTATTTTCTACATAAGTGGTTTTAATCCTTTGGAGGATTAAGAATGATTTTGAAATTTCAATAGGAAATATATGCCCTCTCCCTAAAAATATACACATGCAGATAATTTCATTCACAATTCAAAGCGTTCATGGCCACTTGGAAATCCATTTTTGTAATCCCAGAGTAATCCAAGGAATGCTTTAAAAATTTCTGCTATAAATGAATGGTCCATGGTCTCATTCTCAGTTTCACAACTAAGTATTGACTGTCTTAAAGTCCTGTCTTTTTTTTTTTTAACATCTTTATTGGAGTATAATTGCTTTACAATGGTGTGTTAGTTTCTGCTTTACAACAAAGTGAATCAGTTATACATATGCATATGTTCCCATATCTCTTCCCTCTTGCATCTCCCTCCCTTCCACACTCCCTATCCCACCCCTCTAGGTGGTCACAAACCACCTAGCTGATCTCCCTGTGCCATGCGGCTGCTTCCCACTAGCTATCCACCCTACGTTTGGTAGTGTATATATGTCCATGCCACTCTCTCACTTTGTCACAGCTTACCCTTACCCCTCCCCATATCCTCAAGTCCATCCTCTAGTAGGTCTGTGTCTTTATTCCCGTCCTACCCCAGGCTCTTCATGACATTTTTTTTTCTTAGATTCCATATATATGTGTTAGCATACAGTATTTGTTTTTCTCCTTCTGACTTACTTCACTCTGTATGACAGACTCCAGGTCCATCCACCTCACTACAAATAACTCAATTTCGTTTCTTTTTATGGCTGAGTAATATTCCATTTATATATGTGCCACATCTTTATCCATTCATCTGTTGATGGACACTTAACTTGCTTCCATGTCCTGGCTATTGTAAACAGAGCTGCAATGAATGTTTTGGTACATGACTCTTTTGAATTATGGTTTTCTCAGGGTATATGCTCAATAGTGGGATTGCTGGGTCGTATGGTAGTTCTATTTGTAGTTTTTTAAGGAACCTCCATACTGTTCTCCATAGTGGCTGTATCAATTTACATTCCCACCAACAGTGCAAGAGTGTTCCTTTTTCTCCACACCCTCTCCAGCATTTATTGTTTCTAGATTTTTTGATGATGGCCATTCTGACCAGTGTGAGATGATATCTCATTGTAGTAGTTTTGATTTGCTTTTCTCTAATGATTAGTGATGTTGAGCATCCTTTCATGTGTTTGTTGGCAATCTGTATATCTTCTTTGGAGAAATGTCTATTTAGGTCTTCTGCCCATTTTTGGATTGGGTTTTTGTTCTTTTGTTATTGAGCTGCATGAGCTGCTTGTAAATTTTGGAGATTAATCCTTTGTCAGTTGCTTCATTTGCAAATATTTTCTCCCATTCTGAGGGTTGTCTTGTTTATGGTTTCCTTTGCTGTGCAAAAACTTTGAAGTTTCATTAGGTCCCATTTGTTTATTTTTGTTTTTATTTCCATTTCTCTAGGAGGTGGGTGAAAAAGGATCTTGCTGTGATTTAGGTCATAGAGTGTTCTGCCTATGTTTTCCTCTAAGAGTTTTATAGTGTCTGGCCTTACATTTAGGTCTTTAATCCATTTTGAGTTTATTTTTGTGTATGGTGTTAGGGAGTGTTCTAATTTCATACTTTTACATGTAGCTGTCCAGTTTTCCCAGCACCACTTATTGAAGAGGCTGTCTTTTCTCCACTGTATATTCTTGCCTCCTTTATCAAAGAAAAGGTGTCCATATGTGCGTGGGTTTATCTCTGGGTTTCTATCCTGTTCCATTGATCTATATTTCTGTTTTTGTGCCAGTACCATACTGTCTCGATTAGTATAGCTTTGTAGTATAGTCTGAAGTCAGGGAGCCTGATTCCTCTAGCTCCATTTTTCGTTCTCAAGATTGCTTTGGCTATTTGGGCTCTTTGTGTTTCCATACAAATTGTGAAATTTTTTGTTTTATTTCTGTAAATGCCATTGGTAGTTTGATAGGGATTGCATTGAATCTGTAGATTGCTTTGGGTAGTAGAGTCATTTTCACAATGTTGATTCTTGGATTGGAAGAAAGTCCTGTATTTTTTAAACCACCCTATTAGTTTTCTATTTTCTTTCCTCGGAGTTCTTCCTCTAGGTCATTTTACCATCTCTAGAGAGTAGCCAATGCTGAATATGCTGAAATAGGATTAGAGAGTACTGTAATAAGATGATTAAATTTGATTACAAAATGACGGTGGGATTTTTGTCAACAGTGAAGAAATTATCTAAGTAAGTGGACTCATAAGTGAATTGAGCATATGACACTTCAGTGTAGATAATGATCTAATGCAAGTCTATTTGATGAGTCCCATTGAAAATGAGATGTTATGTTTTGGTGGTAAATTTTTCTGCAAAGAAAAATGCTCTAAATGTGTCAGTTCAGAGTGAACTATTTAAATGAAGTTTCATTTAATTGATTTTAATTTTACTGCACATAAGCCTTTCATTTAGACCGTACTTCAAGTCCTCTCTATATTTACTGTTGAGTATAATGAGTATGATAAGGTACCGTGGGTACAATCTCCATGAATGTGTGAGCCATAACCACAGTATAATATTTAATTGGCATAAGTTATTTTGCTGGGTTAAAGAAACAGAGAAATAGAATCAGTTTATTCTACAGTGTATGTTTCTGTAATATGAATCAGTTAATATGTAATTGACAAAAAAATGGGGATGTCAAAAGAATGTGAAAATCGGTTGGTTTAGACACGACTTTCCCCAATACATTACTGTTTTGACTACCAAATAAAAGCAGTTTAACTCTAAGTCCACTAACAAAGCTGAATGCAGCAAGTGTGGAGGAAAGCAGTCCTATACCCACTGCTCGTTCACTCCTCCTTCTTCCTCTTGGCTCAATTTGGCCGTATGCTCTGTCTTGAAAACGCATATTGAGTAATTGTTCCTGATCTTTGTGCATTTGCCCTTGTTTTCATAATTCACCCTTTCCTTACACTTTTTCATCATTCCCTATTAAAAAAATTTTTGCGGAGTTGTAGATATATTGTAATGTATATTTTAACTTGTATTTTCATTAGGTTTATAAATGTTTTTATCGTGTTTTTGTGAAGTTTCATGGGTTTTACACTGGTTTTTCCCTAACATGATTTTTTTTCCCTAAATATTGCCAGTTGTTTTTTCAATTGAATGAACTTTATTTTTTAGATAGTTTTAGGATTATATAAAAATCAAGCAGAAAGTACAGAAAGTCCAGTAACTTTCCTTCACCATTGGTGGGAATGTAAATTGGTACAGCCACTATGGAGAACAGTATGGAGGTTCCTTAAAAAACTAAAAATAGGACTTCCCTGGTGGCGCAGTGGTTGAGAGTCTGCCTGCCGATGCAGGGGACACGGGTTCGTGCCCCGGTCCGGGAGGATCCCACATGCCGTGGAGCTGCTGGGCCCGTGAGCCATGGCCACTGAGCCTGCATGTCCAGAGCCTGTGCTCCACAACAGGAGAGGCCACAACAGTGAGAGGAATGCGTACCGCAAAAAAAAAAAAAAAAAAAAAAAAACTAAAAATAGAGCTACAATATGACCCAGCAATCCCACCCCTGGGCATAGATCCAGAGAAAACCATAATTCGAAAGGATGCATGTACCCCGATGTTCACTGCAGCACTATTTACAATAGCCAGGACATGGAAGCAACCTAAATGTCCATCAACAAAGGAATGGATAAAGAAGATGTGGTACATATATACAATGGAATATTACTCAGCCATAAAAAGGAATGAAATTTGCAGCAAGATGGATGGACCTGGAGTCTGTCATACAGAGTGAAGTAAGTCAGAAAGAGAAAGACAAATATCATATAATATTGCTTATATGTGGGATCTAGAAAAATTGTTCGGATGAACTTATTTGCAAAGCAGAAATAGAGTCACAGATTAGAAAACAAACTTATGGTTACCGGGGGGTGGTGGGAGGAAATGGGAGATTGGGATTGACATATATATACTATAGATAAAATAGATAAATAGATAAAATGGATAACTAATGAGAACCTACTGTATAGCACAGAGAACTCTACTGAGTGCTCTGTGGTGACTTAAATGGGAAGGAAATCTAAAAAATAGTGGAGATATATATATATATATATATATATATATATATATATATATATATATATATATAACTGATTACTTTGATGCACAGCAGAAACGAACACAGCATTGTAAAGCAACTATACTCCAATAAAAAATAAATTTAAAAAAATCACCTGACATATCATAAGTAAAAAAAAAAGAAAGTACAGAAAGTTCCCATGTATCTCTTTCCCCCTTACCCAACAGTTTCATCTATTATTAACATCTTGCATTAGTGTGGTACATTTGTTACAATTGATGAACCAATATTGATATATTATTACTAACTAAGGTCCACAGTTTACATTAGGGTTAACTCTTTGTGTTTTACAGTTCTATATGTTTTGCCAAATGCATGTCATGTATCCAGCATTACAGTATAGTTTCACTTCTCTAAGTATTCCTTGTGCTCCACTTACTCATTCCTCCCCTTCCCCCTAACCCATGTTGACCCCTGGAAGCCATTGTCTCTATTATTTGTCTTTTCCAGAATGTATGTATGGAGTCATACAGACTCTTACCTTTTTCAGACTGGCTTTTTTTCATTTAACAATAAGCATTTAAGTTTCCTCCATGATGTTTCATGGCTTGATAACTCATTTCTTTTTATCACTTAATAATATTCCATTGCATGGATATACCATAGTTTGTTTAGCCATTCACCTATTGAAGGACATCTTAGTTGCTTTGAATTTTGGGGAATTAAAAATAAAGATGTTATAAACATCACATGCAGGTTTTTGTATGAACATAAGTTTTCAACTCATTTTGGTAAATAAGTAAGTGTATATTTGTCTTTGTAAGAAGCTACCATGCTGACCTTCAAAGTAGCTGTACCATTTTGTATTACCACCAGCAATAAATTAGAGTTCCTGTTGCTTCACATTCCTCATCAGCATTTGGTGTTGTCAGTGTTTCGGATTTTAGCCATTTTAATAGGTATGCAATGGTATCTAACTGCCATTTTCATTTTTGATTCTCTCATGGCAAAAGATGTTGAATATCTCATGCTGATTTTTCATCTGTATATCTTCTCTGATGAGGTGTCTGTTCAGATGGTTTCCCACTTTTTAATTGGGTGGCTTGTTTTCTTATCATTGAGTTTTAAGAGTTCTTTGTATAGTTTGGAAATATGGCCTTTATCAGATACATGTTTTGCAAAGATTTTATCCCAGTCTGAGTTTGTCTATTCATTTTCTTAAGTTGCCAGATATTTTTAGGGAATGGTTTTGTAGGACATGAGTTTTTGTTTTTGTTTTCAGAAATGCATGCATTGTTAAAGAAGAAACACTTGTATACTTGATATCAGATTTCTAAAACTAAACCAGCTAAACTGAGCTCATACCTCTCATAAGCAAAGCTAAGATGAGTATTTAGTGAGATTGGAAAGGCCTACAAAGGGACCTTATCTCAATACTACATAAAAGTTGGTATAAAATAAGTTGAAGCTAGTGGCTATTGTATAAAACAGTACTTAAAACTATGAAGATTTTGGGCTTCCCTGGTGGTGCAGTGGTTGAGAATCTGCCTGCTAATGCAGGGGACACGGGTTCGAGCCCTGGTCTGGGAGGATCCCACACGCCATGGAGCAACTAGGCCCGTGAGCCACAACTACTGAGCCTGCACGTCTGGAGCCTGTGCTCCTCAACAAGAGAGGCCGCGATAGTGAGAGGCCCGTGCACCGCGATGAAGAGTGGCCCCCGCTTGCCACAACTAGAGAAAGCCCTTGCACAGAAACGAAGACCCAACACAGCAAAAATAAATTAATTAATTAATAAACTCCTACCCCCAACACCTTCTTAAAAAAAAAAAAAAACTATGAAGATTTTAAGGACAGAGTATAAACCTGATATTTTGAGGACTGATTAATTTCAATATTTTTTACATAGTATTCTGTATACACAGTAATTCTTATATGACTTCCCCCAAGACTTTAGCTGATGCTCAAAGCAATAAACAGTTGGGAAGAGTAAGATATGATTTTTCAGAAATGTTTTTGGCACTAGTTTCCAGAAATACTAGGAGTCCAGATGCAGAAATCAAGGTTGAAGTAAATGGACATTTATGCAAGCCTATATTTCCTTGATGACTTTGGGACTGTCAGACAGAAATACCATGTATAATCTGAAGAATACTTTAGGAAATTCACAATTGAGATTTGTTAATGGACTCAAAAGAATAATATAAATTACAAATGTTTTTACATATTTAACCTTATTTAGAGATGCAGGTATTCCTGCGTCTAACAGACACAATGACTGAATGGATGGATGAACAAATAAATATAGTTATTCTCTCCTTTGTTTTGGGATACCTCAGAATATTTACCAAATGGCTTAGACACTGTACCAAATATTACTTACTGATACTCAGCATCATCCTCAAGCTTCTAGTCTCTCCCTTGTATGACATTTCTCAGACTCTGTTGCCAACAGTATTCCAACCTAAATTCTACTAATGAGAGGCACTGGTATAAAATTTAAGGGGAGGGAGAGAAGAAACCACCAATCTCAGCAGAAGCAACCTTGTACGCATCAGCAAATGGCAGATGAGATGTTATGCCAGCAGCTTCTGGACATAAGGAAGTTCTGAAACTTATCTGCTGCCACATGAAACAAAGATAATTGATGATGGTTCCCATGATTCCTGCCTTTCCTAATTTTTCAAACCCTAGCAATAGCTCCTAGACCTTTGCTCCATCAATCCTACTAATTATTGTGTAAACCTCTGTCTTTGTGCATTAGCTCCTACATGAAATATCTACGGCTGGATCGAAAGCTTTAATTCTTTTCCTGACTGACTACTGAATAAACCAAGAAATGAAAATCATGAAAATATACCTAGTCAACTTTGTTTATATACATCTATATGTTTATAGTTGTGTGTATATACGTATATATTTTTAGCATGTTTAAACAGTTTGTGAATTGAAATAAAATTACATGAAATCACTTCAGCCTACCATTCTACAATACACCATGAAAAAAAATATCACATTTGTATACTACTGAAAAAATATTGTTTCCAACAAAGTAGGCTCATACGCAGCCATCAGGAATGGTGTAATCCTTGTTTGTTTTTTTTGTTTTTGTTTTTGTTTTTGCGGTACTTGGGCCTCTCACTGTTGTGGCCTCTCCCGTTGCGGAGCACAGGCTCCGGACGCGCAGGCCCAGCGGCCATGGCTCACGGGCCCAGCCGCTCCGCGGCATGTGGGATCCTCCCGGACCGGAGCACGAACCCACGTCCCCTGCATCGGCAGGCGGACTCACAACCACTGCGCCACCAGGGAAGCCTGTAATCCTCGTTTTAAAGGGTTGCAAAAGGGTAGAATTTTTGGATTCTGTTCAGTTTCATGAAACTGAGGTAACAGAAATCAAATGCAATGCCTAAAGGCAATGGAGGTTCTTTCTTTCCCCAAACAAGAAGTTTGGATATAGGCAGTCTAGGGCTTACACAATGGCTCTGTGAGGTCATCAGTGTTTCAGACTCCTATTTTTCTGATTTGTCATCCTTAGCTTGTGGCTCTTGTCCTCAAACCTGTTACCTCATGGTTTCAGAGGGATATTTCACCCTCTAGCCTCACAGGAAACAAGGAATGCAAAGAACTTATTAGGAAAGATCCCTCTAGAATCCAAGTGTATTTATCCTTACAACTTCTTAGATAGAGTTGTGTCCTATGGCCACTCCCAGTATTTTAGCTGGACATATTGCTACTAGACAAAATTGTGATTCTGTCAGTAAGAAAAAAAGGGAGAATGGATATCAGGCAGGAAACTTGTAGTGTTCTACAGCATACAGGAAAGGAACAAATAAAAACAAATGTAAATGATGTCCTCAGAGAAATTAAAGCAGTATTTGTGTGACCACACTGTAGAGGAAACTATTCAAGCAAATTGGTCATTACAATAAAAAATTATGACCATCAGGATTAAGTTCAACTGTGCATAATAGAAAGACTCCAAATAGTAGCAAATTAATCAGGATAGAAATTTTCCTCCTATTGGAAACAAGTTTGAGGTAGGAATGTGAGCGTTGCTACTGTGGCTTCATGGTGTCATTGGAGACCCTAATTCTATTTTCCTGTTCTGCCATCCTCAGTACTTAGCTTTCAGTCGTAAGGTCACCTCATGGTCCATCAAGGTTGCTATTGCTGCAGACATCATTTCTCCATTCCAAGCCAGCAGCAGAAGGAAGCAAGAGAGGACAAAAAGGCATTCTTCCAGTTAAGTCAGTTCCTTCTCAGGAACCTCCTACTCAGTCCTCACAACATTTCTGCTCATACCTTAATGGCCAGAACATAGTCACGTGGCCATGCACAGTGGCAAGTGAGGCTAGGAAATGTGGACTTTTGGCAGTATTCACAGTCATCTAAAATAAATTTCTATTATCAAATAAAAAGAGGAATTGGATTATGTTAGTTATTAAGTCTATCATCACCATTTATAGGAATATATTCAAATATGCAGGACAGTGTGTGGATTGAATTTTATTATTCAACACTCCAAGAAATGTATTTTCCCTTCTAAATGTTGTCATTGAAAATTGAGAATGATATTGCTAAAACGGGCAATTATTTAAGTTAAAAACAATATTTGCTATAAAGTAACCATTTTCATGAATACTCTTTGAGTTAGGATACCAAATTTGGAATAGTTAAAAATATTACCATACGATATCCATGGCTTTGGGCAGATGAAGCCTAATTCATGGAATTACTCAAGAGGAGGGAGTAACTATGCCCATAGGAAGGGAGGTAGGGCAGAGCTGTTGGAAATTTGCTCTTCTGATCTTCCTTTTAATGGAGTTACTGGGGTGAGATTGAGGAAAAGGCGGGGTGATTTAAGTTAAGAAATTAGAACGTGAATAAAAATTGAGACTCAAGTAAGTAACCAGGAATTACAGCAGTCTTTAGTCTCCAAAGAAAAAAACTGTCCCAATATTGCTTGCAAAAATCAATAGTAAATCTGTTAATGGGCAATGACCCTAGCATTGTAAAGTGGAAAAATGAAACAATTATCTAAGGAATTCAAGCAAAATTCTTGGTATTATCTGAATTATGTGAATAATTGAGGTGAAAGTGGAATTTCTGCCTGGATTATTCAGATAATTGCTTAATTCTAAACTTCTCTTGGCTAATAGAGAGCTTTCTTCAGTATGTAATTTTAGAATGGTAAATGCTAAAAAATAGACTCCTAAGTTAAGCAGAGTAATAGAAGGAGGGAGAAGGAGAGAGAGAGAAAGGGAGAGAAATGAAGAGAGAGACAATAAGTAGTTAATTGTCAGAATAAACCTGTTCTTTCCAGTGACAATAACCAACATCCACTTTTTCACCATAGAATTCTATGGTGAAAAAGTAAACTATATATGGATTTCAGTATAACCTGTTGTATTTTTTAAAGTTATAAATTCCTTTCTAAGTTCCAATTCTCTAAAGTTTGGAAACTGGCTTCAAATCCAGCCATTTCATTTTGTAAAGCCAAGTAAACTGACTTAAAAATCATAGCATACTTTTTCTTTGACTTCATATTATTGGTCTTTGCCTTCAGTTCTTTAAGGCAAATTAAAAGGATGCTAGTTGCTACTCTATTCTCTTCTTTGGTAGCAGAACCCTAGGCAGTGAGCCCAGCTGAAAAATTATTTGCCCACCTCCCTTACAGCTGGGTTTGTCGTGTGACCAAGTTCTAACCCGTGAGTCGTGTTGGGTGAGATTTCTGGATAGAATTGTTTTTTTCTGAACTGCTTCTGGCCTCCAATGCAACAATATGCCTAGATCTCCTGTAGCCATCTTGGGCCATAGGGTGACCTTAAGAATGTTAGCCACACACTAGGATGGTGAAAGGTTAAGATAGAAGAAACCTGAGTTCATGGTCATTGTGGAGCTACTGTATCTGCTCTGGAATGCCTCCCTCTGCACTGTTTTTACTTAAAAGTGTAATAAGTTCTATCTTGTTTAAGACACTGTTATTTCTAGGCTCTGTTACTAGCAAGTGAACACAATTCCTAAATGATACACATATTAAAGTATTATTTGAAAATATTTTGGAATTTTAGGGTTAAGTTGCCAGATATGTATAATGGTTCTCCCTCTCTCCTTTCCACCTTCCTTCTGCTACTCTATTACAAACACCTGTAAACACACATTTCAATTTGTGAGAGAAAACTATGTGAGGTTGTATCAGTAATACATTTTGTGCAATTGCAAAGGAAGGATTTTGCAGTAGGAATTGTGAGAAGATAAAAGCTAAAGCATTAACTCGAGGATTTTTCAGTATGTGTATATGGACTAAAAAAAGTAAATAAGGAAGGAAGGAAAATATAGAAATGGAATGTAGCAATAGGATGTTAGTAAATTTTTTTTAATTTTTTTCAGGTTTAAGGTAAGTACAATATTAATAGCAAGCGAGGGAGGCGAGATCAATCTACAGAGCATTCAGACGGAATAGTAGGTATTAATAAGCTGTCCCAATTCTCTCCATCTTTTGAGATTCTGCTCCTCTATGAAGTTCTCACGGCCCCCCCTATAGAAATTAACCTCTGCTATTTATGCATTTATCAGGACTAGGGCTAAAGTACAGTGAAGGAGGTGTTTGTCTTAGGCACACCATTTAAGGGGTACCAGAAAGCTCAGTAATCAAGATAAATATTTTAATGAAATATTTTAATTAGCACACTACAGCATGCAAGCCAGTTTCCTCTTTTTCTAAATAAATTTTTAATTACACTTCACATTTATCTCTATTACAGCACTCAGATAGTGCTTTTTATAAATGTTCTCTCCCAACAGAATAGGCTGTACTCATTTTTGTATTCCTCATGTGCCTACTACTCTATTTTAAGCATAAAGACCTCCTAAAAATATTAAATTGAATCTACTGAAGGATTTTGCAAGAATATACTATATTAGAGACTGCAGGGTTAAGTTTTTATCTTAATTCAACAATAGCCAAAGAATAACAGAGTGATGAATGTTTTCAAAGTACCTACAATTCAGTTCTATGAATATTACCTGACTTCTCTTTGACTAAAACCCTGCTCAGCCTGGAGAAAGGGAATTGTAATACTACTTTATATTCATATAGCACTCTGCCCTACATAAAGTGTGTTCTTTTAATCCTCATCTTAATCTTGCTAAGTAGGTATTATTATCCTTATTTATTATGGAAAGAGTGAGAAGTTAAGTGATTTGCCCACGGAGTTACAGGCAAAAAGTGTCAGAGCTGGGGTTCTAACCCAGGTTTTTTGTGTCAAAATCCAATGCCCTTTCTGTACTCCGAATGCTAAATCTTAGGGGATTGACTGAGGAGAAACAATTCATGCGGCAACTATAATAGCCTGTGTTGTGTTTATGAAACAATGTCAGTAACACCCTAAACAGCAGTACTTTACCAATTGTACTCATCATGATTTAAATTGTCCTGATTCTTATGTGTGTGTGTTTGATGAAGTAGCTCAGCTCTTCTCGCATAGTGTTGGATGTTTTATGGCATTTTTTAGTCCAGGGAAAAAACCTACACATTGAAATGTCAAAGAATGAGGGGAAGTGAAGAAATTATGTATTACCTGAGTGTTAGTTTCTAATACAGCTTTACTGCTAATGTGTGCATGATATTCTGCAAAGCATGTAAATCATACATGTTTGCCTCTTTATGAAAAGAAAGATTTGGTAAAGACTTTGAACTTTTCAGCTGGAAACGTTTATTTCAACATGAAATATTATTATAGTACTCCCAAGTTAGGAGTTAAGTTTAATGGGTTTCTTTTTCATACTTAGAGGAAAAACTCTGACTATATTTTAAAATTCCATACGGTAATTAAATTTGTTTGAGAACCTATAACTGCTTCGAATATAATTTCCATCTGCATATAATAAACACAACCCCAAAGCAAAATGTCCATTATTGGCCAATCTAGTAGAAGATTTCTTATGAAAAGTATAGTTTCTCCTCATTGATTGCCACCTGGAGAATTAAAAACTTTAGTCTTCTTTTTGTAAGCTCATGGCGTCATTCTCAAGAACAACAAGAACTCAAAGAAATTCAAAGCCATTCATTCTGGTGAATTGCAGCCTGTCATCAATAACTATTTATTGAATGTCCACAGGGTGCATAGGCATTGAAGTGGCAAGTGATTTATTTGCATTATTCAAAGGATTTCTAAGGGAAGTCTGAAGATTTGAAGACGTTTTTTAAAGATGCAAAGCTGTGTGTGCTACTCTAATTTAAAGTGCCCCTACACGGAATGGTTAGTATAGTCTGGGTTTGAGAACTCTAGGGATTTCAAACACCCAGAGCCGACTTTTTTAAGCGAAGACCCCATTGAGTGCCAAACTACAGATGGAGCTGGTGGTCAGAACACGGCTCCACCAGGGGCTTCTGGACAAATCAAGCCCTCCCCGGGCTGGAGCAGGGCCGATTGCGGCCGCGTCGGTCATGACCCGCCACCCCATGCCTCCCCTCCTCCCCTCCCCCATCAGCTCACACCATCTCCCAGTCTCCAAGCCCCGACCGGTTCTCGCGAGATCCGGGCAACTGAGCGCTCGGGGCCTTTTCAAATCGGGATCCGTTACCGCTTTCCCAGCCGCCGCCATTGTGGCGCTCGGAGCCCCTCAACGCAGGCGGCGCAGGCGGAGGCCGTGGCGGCGGGATGGCCGACGCCGACAAGCCCGAGGTGCTTAGGGCAGCTGGCGACGACAGCCCGCATCGGCAGCCCGCGGAGCCGCCGGGCGAGCCCCGGCGAGAACCTCACCCGCCCGAGCAGGAGAAGCAGCCGCCGCAGCACAGCAGCAGCTCCAATGGCGTTAAAATGTATTGTCTTTTCCTCCGGGGACCGGGACGAGGTGGGGGGGGGGGCGGGAAGTCGACCGGAGGTGCCCCACGCAGGGCTGAGCCTTGGGCCGTGGGCGGCGGGAGGTGCAGGTGCAGCCGGCCCTCTCCCGGACCCTCCCCGCCCGCCCCGAAGCGGGGGATCCCGGGTGTGGGCCTGGGGTCTGGCGCCCCTCCCCTGCTTCTGGCCCAAGACCGCGAGTCACCCCTTTTTCCCTGACTTCGGCTGGAAAACCTTTAAGCAGAGCTCGGCGGCCGCCACGGTTTGCAGAAAAATGGTCCCCCTTTTAAAGGCCAGTAGTTAGTGTTCATCACTAGGGAGTAACTAGGGATGACATCATCGGACATTTTCTCTTAACCGCCGAAGACGTTTGTAAAAGGAATATCCCCCCATCTCCCCGTCCTCATTCTGAGCTTTATAAGTTCACTGTTGTTTTCTAAAGTATGTATTCATTTCTTAACTGATATATAGCAAGAGGAAGTTTAGTAATATGCTGTGAGACTGAATCCATTGTTACCCTTGAACTGGTAAGAGGTACTTTAAAAAAGGAACTGTGCGTGGTGCCTTGCTCCGCCCCCCCACCAGCTCCCTCCCCATGTTTGTCAGCCACGCAGGCTATTTAAAAAAGAACTCAGTGCGGGATGGTAGGGTCTTAATTTTGGTAAAATGGTAAAATAAGATCTTTTTTAGTTGAAGAAAACCCACTACTTTTAAGATTGCAGCTGTCATCAGTACCGATAAAGAATGTAGTCGATTCGAATCCATAATAATGCTGTGCTCCCCTTTGTTCTTGTTATATGGGGGGAATATGAAGTCAGGCATTTGATTTGCACATGCCCAACTCTTTAAGCCTGAAGTTGAAAGTATGTTAATAATTTAGTGAAAACACTAAAGTGAAAGTGAACATAGTGCTTACACAAAAATAGGACAGGTAAATGTTCTTACTTTCCTTTTGTATAAGAACCTGTATAAGAACAGAACTGGACCAGTCTGTTTAAGGGTTGACTGCAGATAGATAAGGTAGGTCTCGCAGCTCTGTTATGTACTCTTGCTCTCAACTGGATTTGAATAGGATAGGCAGTATCTTCTAGGCAAAATAGAGGTGGAACCTGGTGCTCTTAGTAACTGAAGACCCAGAAAGTGAATGAAGCACTTTCTACCCTGCCTGCCAAAATGTGGGCTTTCAGGGATTTGGCATCATAAATACAAATGAAAACTAGTAGAATGATAAAAGCATTTTGTTTATACCTAAATATGGGCCTGCCACCTCCTGAACAAAAAGTACAGCCTTGAATTATGGAGAGAAGCCGTGCTATACTTGGGTATGATTAGTGTAATGGTCTTGGTACAGATAAAGCTGGTATCTAAACCTCCATTAGATCTAAAAGGCTCTAATCCCTTTTAAAGTCTCACTGGGGTTTAGCTAGACAGAAGAGGACAGAGGTGGGAAAAGAATACCTTTCACTTCTGATTGAGGAAGAGGAAAATATAAGGTGAAGCAATGTTACCAGTAAATACAAATGCAGATTCTTTTCATATTTCTTATAATTCATCTCTCTCCCTTCCTCTTTTCCCAGTTGAGTAAAGAAGCCAGTTTACTCTCAGGGGTTTCTTGTACTGCTTATTCCTTAAGAACATATAATGGTCTATCATGGGTCACTCACACTGAATAACTAGGGACATTTACCTGCATCAATCTAACATTCTTTTTTTTTTGACCCTGGGCACCAACTGGAGTAGTTTACAACCCAACACATAAACCTTGAGTTGATTCACCATATATTTTTAATGATAAGAATTCATAGAGGTGATTAAAAATTACCAAATATTGCCTTAAAATATACGTTGCTTAGAAGTGGACAGAGTGCTGTTTGTCATCAAGACTGAAATGATTTTTACTGAGGTTAATTCATAGTAATTCAGGATGGAGGCAGCTATGTCAGAGACAGCTATGTCTTACTCCTGTTTGTATTTCCCAAGTCCTTATATTTAAAAAGGCGCACTAAACATTTAAGAAATGCAGAAGTGAACTTATATGATCATGAAACTCATGTCCAGAGGATTTATTTGGCATGTTCACATCTTTTGACAAGAAATTAAAGATGTTTCCCTAGGTCTAGTCTTTTTTTAATGCCAAAATGGTAGACTAGCTCTCCTTAAGTGAATGGGAAGAAAAATAGCCGTATTGTTATAACTCTTTATTATTCATGTGTGACTAAGTAACACCTTGGAGCATTTGGAGATTCAGAGTTACATTACAATGGTTGTATAAAATATTAAGTATTGGTGCAAGGTGTAGTGTTTGAAGTGGAGTAGTATTTTTTATTATATTAGAAGTAAAAAATGGAACCGGGCTTGATTTTGGATCTCATAGCATTATGCTTTTTAAGTCACATATTGAAACTGTGTGTCCTCATTTGTTGTTGGATACTGATATTTCAGAAATTGATGTCAATTCGGGTAGACATAATTTAGTCTTAAGATAATGTTTTTGTGGCTTAGAAACATCACAGTCTTTATTTCAAGTACATTACAAGGGAGATTGCTTAGATGAATAGTTCTGGAATTATTACATGGAATTCTGGATATAGTGCCAATATTTTGATATTATGTAGTATTATTTTCCTACGAGTTTTTACATATATCTTTACTGTCTTTCCCATAGTGTATTTATGACTTGGAAATGAGTTCAGAAATTGAGTAATTATAGTTCACTTTCTTAATAATCAGACTACACCTCTAGCAACTAAACTGATCTACCTTCCATAGTAATCTTAATTTATGCGCTGTAGGTGCGCAGTTTAACAGTATCTTTAAGATGCCACTAATTGGGGAAAACTTGAAGAAATCTCTCCCTCTGGTCATCCCTTGAGTAATAAAGAACATATCCTATATAATAACTTTACCGCTTCTTAATGGAATTGTTAGATTGTTGTAAGCTTACAACATCCATGTAAGAATAAAAGAACATAGCGAGTGATTCAGAACTTTGTGCAGTTTTCACAGTTGGTTTCATCTAGGAATAAAATAGGCAGGGGAAGGTGTATTTGGATAGGGACTGTATAGTTGTCTGCTCACCTGAACAGAGACTTAGTTTATTTTTAAAAACCTTCATTGAATTCAGCCTATTATGTAAATAGGTTCTTTGGGGGATTAAAAAGAAGTGTTTGTTCTTGTATCTACTGTACTCAGAAACCAGAGAAAAGTGCTCTGTGGCTTTTTGACTGCTTGCTGCCATTTATAGGAGTGCCACTCTGTTCAGACAGGTAGGTACTTGCTAGAGTTGGACAGTTGAGAAGACCACTTCCAGGCATGCTGTTTCTGATGAGGGAAGATGTTTGATAGTGAAGGTGTCCCTGTCAAGTCTGAAGAGGTAGCAAAGCATGTTTGGCCCTAATGTGTCTTCCTTGATTTTAGCAGTTTTTCTGGCAGACAGTAGCATCATCTATGGGTTCTTAATTGACTATTCATTCAAAAATTAATATTTATCAAGCACATGTTACCACGCTAGATGCTGCTGACACCAATGCAGATAGTTTTTGTTCTCACAGAGTTTTACATACTATATTTATGGCTGCGTTGTTACCTGCTTAGAAAAACAGTGTCTGAAAACTGCACTATATTGTGGAACAAATGACTACAGTAAGAGGTGTGGGGGGGGCACTGCAATGTATAGATTCCCACAGTCGCTTGGCTCAGAAGATAATATAGAGCCTGGATTATGAAATCTGATTGGTTGTCAGAATAATCCAGAAAGCTTTAAAAGATTTAGATTCCTGGATGTCATTCCCAGAGATTTTTCTTAGTATATGTTTGTGAAAAATTGCTTTAAAATCGAAGTTTTAATTAAATAGTTTTAAATTCACTAGGGTAATTAGTGACTTAAAAGAAATCTATTGTTTCTTCTGTAAAAAAAAAAATTACTTTTGAAAAGTAAATTGCATTTTTAAAATGTATCTCCAGATTTTTATCTTTAGGGTTTGCTTTAAGTATATACTTAACATGTTATAGGTGCTTGGTGGATAGCATCATATGGTTGTAATGTGATTGCAATCTTATAAATTAAATATTTTTCCAGTTAGGACCTCATTAAAAAATAGATTTATAAAATTCTGGTTCATGTTGCATTTAAGTACTGCTTCCCTTCTCCATCCCATCCCACCATTTTAGGTGATACTACTAATAAAAACGGCATGATTCTATGAAGTACGCTATCCTAGTTTATAGGTTAAAACACAGAAAATATTGGGCATGAAAATAGGATACCTTATCATTTTTCTATGTTGACCAAATTGGGAAGAGACAAAAATTATGAGAGTCATATGGGAGTATATAGATAAAATTGTGTTTTAATTATGTTCTTAAAGCAATGGAAGAGGAAAGTTCTGGGAGGAAACCATTAACCTTTAAGAGAGAAACTTTTTCTGGGTCTCATTTTGTCAATTAATTTTTGTAGAGTTCTGAATGAGGCCCAGAAAGTTAATTCTCCATTAAAGGTGGAAGTTTTAATATACTCTAGGAATAAAATCACCCATTTTACCCTCTTGTTAGGTTCTAACAACGTTTATTAAGTAGTATGATGGGAAAAACTGGGTTTGTTTGAATGCTGCAGCTATTTAATACGGAAAAAAAGGAGGGTTGTTAAATGAAAACTTTGGTAATATGCCCAAATCGTTGCTTTGAAAAGACATGGGGTAATTTCGAAGCTAGTAGGCTGAGTCTCCAGCTGCTTTGCTGAGGTCTAACTTAGGGGAGAATTTTGTGAAGCGAAGTGATAAATATGAAATATTTATTTAACGTAGACTTACATTATGGAAGCCACTCTGAGGTTTTCTTTTTGTTGTTCTGTTTTTTGTTTTATTTTTAATTCACAGGGAGAATGATGAATCAGTCAAAGAAGAGAAATCTGAGTTAAAAGAAAAATCTACAGGAAATAAGAAAGCCAACAGATTCCATCCTTATTCAAAAGACAAGAACTCAGGCACTGGAGAAAAGAAGGGTCCAAATCGTAACAGAGTTTTTATTAGCAACATCCCATATGACATGAAATGGCAAGCCATTAAAGATCTAATGAGAGAAAAAGGTAACTATTTTAGATAAACCCATTGTTGGTAATTTTCATATAGAATGAGGAGGGAGCTAAACAAACATTTTTTTATTCCTCTTAGCCACACAGACTCAAAAAATTGATTTTTTTGACACATAAATTAATCTTTTCCTCTTCTTTCACTTGACACAATTTCATTACAAGGTAGTATGGATAAATGAAGTTTTTTTTTTTTTTTTTTTTTTTTTTGCCATTTTAGTGGGGTAGTAGCGAACCAGCATATGCATGCCACCAAGAATTTTGTTAAAGTGATTGCTTTGTCTAGTTGAAGTTTTTATAGATTTTTAAAGGCCTATTGCATTAGGTAAGCAATACATTTAGAGCGTTAACGTATGAATAATAAGGTCTGATTTTTTTTTTTCCAAAAGCTGTTTTGTTATTATCTTGGTGGAGTCTGGAATCTGGCTGTGGAATTCATTTTGTTTGCATTGTCATGAATGTCATGATGCTGTCTCTGCAGTTCTATATTAAAATTGCGTTACTGCTGTTGCAGTTTTGTTTTCAGAATAACCTGAAAACCTTCATTTTATATACATGGTTGATTTTGGGGAAAAATATTTTTAATACTTGATCTTGTAAAAGTTAGTTTTGTTATCTCTTGAAAAATTGAGTTTCAACAGTCCTGCAAACTACTTACTTGGTTTTGAGGCTGATCTCTTCTAATAAATAAAAAAAAATTTGCATTGGTGTATCTGTTGTAAGGTGACAACTATTTGATTGGTTTTATTCATTGACTTTATTTAGAAAGTGTGTGGCTTGCTGTGAAGCATGACTTGTAAATTTAGTTTACTGACGGCAAACAAGATTGAAGACATTCAGGTAGAAAGTCACCTTAAAACAGCTGTTGTGTGTAGGCGACCAAAGTTATTTGAAAAGTGCTAATGTTGATGTTTTTAATATGATAGGCTAAGGGACCATTTGTATGTATATGTGCATTTGTTCACCAACTATATCATGCTGGCCAAAATATGATCTGTAGCATGAATTAGGTTAATATGGTTGTTAGCTTTTTTAGAGAATGTGGATGATGTACATTTCTGAAAATTAGTTAAATTTACATAGCCATTGACAGGAGGTACGTTGGTCTGGTTTTGATTGTTGGTGAATAATAGGTGCTTTTCTGTAGAGTTGTGCACAGGTGTGCAGTAAAGCAAGATATTGGTGTTTAAATGTATTGTTTCTTGGTATCTTCCTTTTGTATGTCTTATGTAGTTGGTGAGGTTACATACGTGGAGCTCTTTAAGGATGCGGAAGGAAAATCAAGGGTAAGTGCTGTGGGCAATAATCTGCTTGAGGTTTAAAAGTTCCTCAGCAGTTTACTTCTTGTATAATACTTGTACCAGTTTTTGGAAACTTAAGTTTCATTTTGTTTTACTTTATTATGAAAGATTTGAGGCTTTATACTAGCAAGTCTGACACTTATACAAACCAAACTAGGTGCCTTGAAGGGATGGGTTTTGTAAATGCTCATAAAGGGCGTTCACTTTTCTAATGCTCTAAGGTAATGCTTCTTAGCCAATAGATTTTAATACAGGATATTTTTTGTTGTGTTTTGATGTCTTTAAGGATATTTTAAAAATCCCTGAATTGATAATATTTCCTAAGAGTTCTGTGAGAGGCCTATAGCTTAAAGGTGTTAAATCAGAATGTACGCTTGAAACTTGCACTGAAGAGCCTAATTTGGTAGCCTGCAGGACTACATAAAAGGCAGTGCTCTGACCAATTGGTATGAATAACATTGATGATTAAATTGACACAGAAGGAATTGGTTGATAGTAGATTTTGATTTTAGCAAGAAAGCAATATATTGAAGAATATAATGGAAAGCTTTTTAACAATGTTTAATTATACTAGCAAAAACCAGTTGGGTGCATGAGAAATAAAAACTTTGTCATCACATTCAAATGGCACTTTGAACAGTAATATTGACAAGGAATTATTTAAAAACTGATTCTACTAATTTGTTTCTTTAGCATAGTTTTTTTTTAATATACTTACAACTGGATGCTATTAAATTGTGTGCAGCCAGTTTTGAGAACTTTGTTTAACATTAGATTAATATTTCCTATTTTGATTTTAATAAAATTGAAAATTTTACATTAAAAACTATTTGTGTACCATATATCTTTCAAAAATATTCGTAACAATGTAAAGATAGGTATTTGAGAGCCTTCAGTTACTTCCTTGAGTTACTTTTGATTGAATTTGTGGTATGACATTACTTTAGTTTTAAAGAAGATCATCTAAAAGTTAAAATGGGCTCCAAGCTTGTTAGATACTAGATTCTACAATCTTAAATAGATAGATCTAAAAGTTTACAGGAAATTTGTGGTCACGTGCCTGTTACGTTGTTCTGGAGGTCTAAAAGACAAAGAATGATTGTATTACTGATTTTTAATGATTTAAATGTTAGAATCTGCCATTAACTTCGTCTACTGATCCAGAACTTTTTTTCTTTTGCATATATTGACAAATCTACCTGGATATAGGGTTGTGGGTAAGAATTTTCTTTTTTTAAGTATCTTAAGTCAAATTTAAACTTATGATTGGAAAAAAAATCTTAGTACATAAACATTTCCTATAAATTTTTTCCCCATTAAGTGTGGTTGAATTCAAAGATGAAGAATTTGTCAAGAAAGCACTAGAAACTATGAACAAATATGATCTTAGCGGAAGACCCTTGAATATCAAAGAGGTAAGATTTCTTATATTTGGAATAATTTAAACATTTGAATTGTAAGGACATGTCTTCTTTGGATTTTCATCTAGTAAGGTTATTTATCTGATTACAGCATTTTTTTTAAAAGGGTAGATGCTTACTAAAGCATTATATAATTGATGATAGTTTTGCTTGTACATGATTTCCTATTTGCCCTTAAGCAGTATCCTATGTATATGATTTGTTCCAAGTTATTATAAGCAGGGATGTATGATTCTAAAAAATTACAGGACACAGAAATTTAAAGATGACAAACTTAAGGTGCTGACTTTTTTATACCAAGTTTATACTTGGTATAAACATTTTCAGTTTTTAGACTGTGTTACTAGATTTAAGAAATATTGTAGATATTCTAGTTGATAATTAGTTTGCTTAATAATGCAAATACCTTATGGATTTGAATAAAATTGATATTCACTTTTAATAAAATTAACCTGAAACTATGCCAGATTAAAATTTAAGAAAAGTTATAAATCGGTTAGTGAAATTTATAACTGGAACTTGGAAACCCCTAAAGTGTAGATGTTCCTGTTGTATGAAGCAGTGTATAAATATGTTGACAAAAGAATGATCGGAAGATACGTGAAAAACTGTTTACAGTTAGGTGTAGTTTACCTTGGAAATGATTAGTTTGAATAGAAGTCATTTTCATGTCTTTCTTTAGTTCATATTGTTGATCTTATCTGAATAGTTGATCACAGACCACGTATGTATATATCCTTGCTAAAGTCTATAGTAAAAAATGATAAAGGATGTAACTTTGGGACCCTGAAGAGTTTCCACCAACATGGATACAAAACATTGTAGAGCAGTACTGTCAGTCACAATTTAATTTAGTATGGTATTGGTTTGAGTCCCAGCTCTATCACTTTCTAGCTGTGTGACTTAGTTGAGTTATTCTCTAAACCGTAGTAATTATGATAGCATACAGATAATACTTACCTAGTTAGGGTTTTTATGAGGATTAAATGGAGATATATTTATGAGGATTAAATAAACTCAGGCTCTGGCATCAGAGAATCTGACCCAGGGCAAATTACTTAACCTCTCTGTTTTCTTATCACTAAAATGGGTATGATACTAGAATCTATCTGATAGTGTTATGAGGACTCAAAGAGTTAATATATGTAAAACAATAAATGTTACATATTTGTTATAATTATATAAAGCACTTAGCACAGTGCTGAAAATGTAGTAACTACATAATAAATGTTAGCTGTAATAATAATTTTTTTTAACTTAAAAAAATTAATTAATTTATTTTGGCTGCGTTGGGTTTTTGTTGCTTTGCGTGGGCTTTCTCTAGTTGTGGCTGGTGGGGGGTTCTCTTCATTGCAGTGCACGGGCTTCTTATTGCAGAGGCTTCTCTTGTTGCGGAGCACAGGCTCTAGGCACACGGGCTTCAGTTGTTGTGGCACTTGGGCTCAGTAGTTGTGGCTTGCAGGCTCTAGCGTGCAGGGTCAGCAGTTGTGGCGCACCGGCTTAGTTGCTCTGCGGTATGTGGGATCTTCCTGGACCAGGGCTCAAACCCATGTCCCCTGCATTAGCAGATGGATTCTTTACCACTGTGCCACCAGGGAAGTCCTGTAATAATAATTTTGATTGTTGTTATTCCCGCCCAAGGTGGGAGTGTTACTGGTCCTTGGTCTCTTGTTCCTGGATATGAGGTGATAATAGCTTAAAATTAAAGGCCATGCTGCCAACAAATACAGGTATCCCATATCCCTTTATTGGAGTCAGCTTCTGAATTTCTCTAATTCTATTTGAGCCTAGGGGCTTATTCTTTCCTTTCTTTTTTTTTTCTTTTTAAATGTTTTGACTGAGATGTAGAAAATTGGTAGAGAAAGTTTAGACTGTTGTAATCTGTGCCAGCCATTTATTTGGTAATTTTTATGCGTAAGCCAGGACCAGTTTTCCGGAAATGTGCTGATAACCTAATAATTTCCCATAAGGGTGACATTTGTAGAACAGCCACCATTTGGGAAATTACTATTTTGAGAATTATGACTTGCTTTTTTATGATGTTTCCTATTCCTCTTCAAATGACCAGTGTTATATGGAATTCCCTGGCGGTCCAGTGGTTAGGACTCTGTGGTCTCACTGCCGAGGGCCGGGGTTCAGTTCCTAGTCGGGGAACTAAGATCCCACGAGGCTCAAAGTGCGGCCAAAAAAAAAAAAAAGACAAGTATTATAGAGTCTGTGTCTTTTTTTTTTTTAAACTGGAAAAAAAGTTTATTGGATGCTAAAGGCCAAGCCCGTATTGTTTGTGTTCTTTTAAGTTTTAACACATTGTAGATCCTCAGTAATATTTCAGAGATCCTATAATAGAGTTATGTGATCCAAGTTGATATAGGATACTCCCATTTTTTTACTTCCTAAAGAGAAAAATGGTTGAGTTTGGCCTGGCTAAATGATGTGGTGTTCTTTATTCAGTTAACTTTTTTGGATTAATATCTCTAAAGGTCCCTTTCTTGGAATTATCTGATTTTCACATGGGTGGCTGGGGTCAGTGCTGAGAAATACTAGTTCGAGTCTAGGGAAAAGTATATTTCCAATGTTCATTAACAGATATTAGAATTGCATTTTTAAATTTAATTAAGTGAGGTTTAGTAGCAGTTGTAAACTTATTATAGGCCCTCTCATGGCAGTAGCAGGCAGTGACTGGCAGGCTGACATCTAAGGAGAAAAGAGGAATAAAAATCATGCTATATAGTAGGTGGTTTTACATAATTTGTATTTTATATATGTTTTATATGTGTGTTTATATTTTTGTGTGTATATATGTTTATATGTCATACCTAAAAAAATCAAAATATAACAATATGTTTTATTAATGTTAAGATGTAAAGGACAAACAGTCTGACTATCTTAGTGGTTCATGAAGCATCTTCCCTGCTATGTCCTCCTCCTTCCCCCATAGGTAACCACTATTCTAAGTTTTGTATTTGTGCAAGGTTTTGAAACCTTAGACCTGAAGCATTTATTTATTAACTTAAAGAGTTTTATAGCATTCTTCAAAACATCAATTTCTTTGCTTACGTATTTCTTTTTATTTCTTCATGGTGATGGAATACATTGGATGCCAGAATATCTTTATTCTTACATTCACTTCACCTTCTGTTTTCCAGCCTTTCTAGAAAATTTATTAAAGTCATCCAACTTTCTTTTTATTAGTATTCCCAGATGGAGGCCAGCAGAGTAGAGTTTATGGTTACATATATCATAATCATTTGGTATTGCAGATGATAGTCTATCTGTGTGTTTATGTGGTTTTTGTTTGTTTTTTGTACTCTACTTACTGAGATGAGTGAGAAGTATGTTTAACCTTGCCTTTTTTGCTTTGTTTAAAGGCAGCATATTTCTCTTAAAAGTCAATGAACTAAAGAAAACAAAAACAAAAACCAACCAATGTTTAGTACCATTCTTCATGCCTTTCTTTATCTCCCTTCTCCCTCCATCTCAGATCATAATCATTGTTGAGGATGGAAAGAGGTTGGAAGGTGGATAATTGTATTTTGTTCGGGAATGAAATTTACACATTATAACTGTTCCCCTCTACCCCAGTATTCGGGGGTTTTATAACAGGCTGTTCTTCTGTTGAAAGCTTTGAGTTAGTATGAATTTGGCATTACATTGGGCATGTAGTGGTCAGAATAAGAGTCACAGTAAGTATTTTGTTCCTCTTTGAGTTATGTGGATTTATGTGTGTGTGCCATATACTTGTATACCTGTATGAGGACAAAATTAAACTAATTTCAAGTTCTTAAGTGACTTTAGTGATTGGAAAGAGGTATTTAATTGACATCCCTGGAGACTGAAATCTTTTGTCTATCCACAGGTTTTTATGGGACTGAATTCTCTGGATGAGAAAAAAGCTCACTCTTCAAGAGGGCCACTAATTTGAGCCAGTTGGGATAGCTGCTGTAGAATTTGAAGTTGTTATTTTAGTGATATAGACTTACTGATGTATCTGGTGGCATTTAACATTCACTGTGTGTTGTAGGATCCTGATGGAGAAAATGCTCGTAGGGCACTGCAACGAACAGGAGGATCATTTCCAGGAGGACATGTACCCGACATGGGATCGGGATTGATGAATTTACCACCTTCCATTCTCAATAATCCAAACATTCCTCCTGAGGTTATCAGTAATTTGCAGGCTGGTAGACTTGGTTCCACAATTTTTGTTGCTAATGTAAGTTTAAGCTTTACTCTAAAAATTTGCCATTCAGATATTTAGTTCTAATCATGAGATTATTTAATTAGATGAATGGGTCATAGGTTTATAGAACATTTTGCTTGTTTTTAACTAAGCAAAACAGTAATTATTGTAAACTCAAACCCAATTTAAGTCCATAAATATAAGGTCAGAGTGTAAATACTAGTATTTAGGATTTTTTAAAACAGAACTGTGGAATTTATAAACACTTAAGCAGTTCTTGAAATTATGTACTTACATTATATGTGATTTTTGTTCATACTGGTAAATGGATTTCTTTCTTTAGCTTTGATATTTGATATTTGTGAATGTGCATGTTGTAGTTGGTTTGTCATTTGTTCTAAGCTTTTGGAAGTCAGTGATATCAACCATACTTTCCAAAATCTGAATTTCTGTCAGTAAAAATAGATATGAAAGTTTCAAATGTACAAAACAGGATTGAGCAGCTCTGAGAGACTGTTTTGGGAATTAAAAAAATTAAGGGTAAGGAACAATGTAGATGTAGCTTAACCGATCTTTAACAATTTAAGATGTTTCTACGTGAAGACTATTGATACACTGTTTAACAAGAATTATAGTTCTTTATATTTTTGAGAGTTTAGAAAAGATTTGTATTATTTATAAGTGGGGAGAGGAGTTAATAGGTATGTAACTTTATATAATTTTATATTAAGCTTGACTTCAAAGTTGGTTGGAAGAAGCTAAAGGAAGTGTTCAGCATAGCTGGAACTGTAAAGCGGGCAGATATTAAAGAAGACAAAGATGGCAAGAGCAGAGGAATGGGCACAGTCACTTTTGAACAAGCAATTGAAGCAGTTCAAGCAATTTGTATCCTGATTTACACTTTAGCATTATTTAATAAGGTTGAAGAAGTTTGATACCGTTTTGTGGGGATTATGGAATTTAAGGTTGCAGTTTGATACCGTTTTGTGGGGATTATGGAATTTAAGGTTGCCTGGCTTAGAAATGTGTATTAGAATTTGGTCTCCAGCACATAAAACCTTTACTATGTCCAAGTACTAAAGTCACTCTTAAAACTTGAATTAGCCATATTGTATAGGCCTGGTATGAACTTTTTTCTACTTTCTCTTCCTACCACAACTAATTGTATACATGCTGTTGACAGTAATGTAATTCATTGTGCATTAATACAGTTGCTTTAAATGAAGCCTTGTTAATTTTCTTTTTGCAGTGGTTGAATTAAAAGATATTTATAAAA
This sequence comes from Mesoplodon densirostris, assembly GCF_025265405.1. Classification (NCBI taxonomy): domain Eukaryota; kingdom Metazoa; phylum Chordata; class Mammalia; order Artiodactyla; family Ziphiidae; genus Mesoplodon; species Mesoplodon densirostris. Next base: position 92,943,693 of record NC_082664.1, on the reverse strand, counting down.
TAAAACTATAAAGCAAAGAACTGAAGATTTTTGAGTATGCGGAATAGACTAATACAAATAAGTGAAATACTAAGGATGTTTTTTAAAATAACAGAGATAGTCTGATGCTAAATATGATTATTAAAAATGTGTTTGTGTTCAAGTATAATTTCATAGTTGCCTAACTGGCTTTCCTTGACTGAACCAACAGCTATGTTCAATGGGCAGTTTTTGTTTGATAGACCTATGCATGTGAAAATGGTGAGTTCCTGTATATCACTTCAACTCTCCAACCTCTTCAAATGTTTTATCTGCTCTCTTCTATGTTACAGATCTTTTTAATTATATATTAACCATATAATAAACTTTTTTTGCAATTAGGATGACAAGTCTGTCCCTCATGAAGACTACCGTTCACATGATAGTAAAACACCACAATTACCACGTAAGTAAAAGCTATTATTAGAAGTAATACAGACTATTCTTTTTCAATTTCATTATATGCTAAGCAAAACTTTATTTTTGTGCCTACTTCCCAAGTTGCCCACAGTTTGGTGTTTGGAGTTATGGAGCTAGTTTGGCATAATTGATTATATGTGACAGACACTTTTCTTTCTTTTTGTAGTTTTTCCTGATTATAAAAGCAATATATACTAAAAAATTTGTTAAGCTCATATGTGAGGGGGAAAAAAAATCGTTGTGATTTTACCACCCATAAGTAACCTCCATTATAACATTTTTGTGCATTTCCTTCCAGTCTTTCCTTCTAGGTGTATTTTTTTACATAGTTGAGAACTACCATATAAATTTCTATTTTTTTGTTTAACAAAAACATTATTCTATGTTAAAAATTCTTTCCAAAATTTATTGGCTATTAATAATCTATCATATGGATGCTCCATAACTATTTCACTGTTATGTATATTTTAGGTATTTTAACATTTTCCCTTTAATCACCAATAGAGTTTTTTCTTTTTCTTTCTTTTTGTATACAAATCTTTGGTATGTTTTTGGTTATTTCCTTAAGATAGATATCTTGATGTAGATTTACAGGTTTTCAGGTATGCGCATTGATCAGTATTATCAAATTGTTTTCCAAAGGATTATAAAACAGCAATATGATGTACTTAACATCTGTGTCTCAATACCCCATGTTCAAAATGAGGATGCTTGATAGTACCTACTTCATGGGGTTGGCATGAGTATTACATGAATTAATATATAGTATATGTAAAGCACTTAGAACAGTTCTGGCATAATGTAAGCACTCAGTAAATACTATCTCGTGTTCTTACTTTTTGTTGTATTTTCTCTGGTTATTATTAAAGTTTTTTCCATAAAATATTTAAAATATACAGACAAATATAAAATCACTAGTGTAGCTGTGTAGACCATATTTGTTTTAGGTGATTTTTCTTTAAAATAAAATTTTACAGATAAAGATTCTTCTCCCCTACCATCTCCCACTAGATACCTTACCTAGAGGAAACAACTTATGAATACAGTGTTTATCATTTAGGTTTTAATAACGTGATCACACATTTATACATCCATAAACATTATATGAAATTGTTTTGCTGGATTTAAAATTTGGTGTGAGTGAAATTATATTGTGCCTATTATTCTGCAACTTGCTGGTTTTGGTTTAACATTGTTTCTGAGATTTATGTTGATAGATTGTAGCTCTAGTTCCTTTATTTTAATTGCTAATACCACATTTTACATATATATTTTTTAGGTTATTCTAATTTTTTGTTATTAGAAACAATACTAAGTTGAGTGCTTTGTTCTTTTTCTCTTAGAATAATATGTTCTCAATGTTTGCTAGAAATTATTTGTAGAACTGGCCTTGTATTGTTTGTGGGAAGATTTTTAGCTATTTATTGTTCATATTTCCTATTGCTTCTTGACTCAATTGTGATAATTTCTACTTTTCTGAGAATTTTACTGTTTTTCTTCATCTTCAGATTTATTGGCATAAAATAGTCTCTAAATTTTTGCCACATCTATAGTTCTTTTTTAAATTCCAGTGGTTTGCAATTTGTCTTTTTTTCTTTTTTTAAAAAAATGTATTTATTTTATTTATTTTTTGCTGCATTGGGTCTTTGCTGCTGCTCATGGGCTTTCTCTAATTGCGGTGAACGGGGGCTACTCTTCGTTGCGGTGCATGGGCTTCTCATTGCCGTGTCTTCTCTTGTTGCAGAGCACAGGCTATAGGCGCGCAGGCTTCAGTAGTTGTGGTGCGTGGGCTCAGTAGTTGTGGCTCGCGGGCTCTAGAGCACAGGCTCAGTAGTTGTGGATGGACTTTGTTGCTCTGCAGCACGTGAGATCTTCCCGGACCAGGGCTCGAGCCCGTGTCCCCTACATTGGCAGGCGGATTCTTAACCACTGCGCCACCAGGGAAACCCCCTTAGTCAGTTTTTCTTAGAGATTTGTCAGTTTTATTAGTGCTTTCAAAGAAGTGAATTCCATTTTTTTATATTTTAATTTATTCTCTTAGTTTTATTTCCTTCTCTATTTCTTTGGGTTTAGTCTCTTATTTTTGTCCTAACTCCTTAAGTTGAATGTGTACTTCACTAATTTGCAGCCTCTTTTTTAATACAAGTAGTTATGACTAAATTTGGCCACTATATACAAGTTTTGCTATAGAGTGTCTTTATTGTGATTTAATTTTTATTAAATTGCCATTATGATTTCTTCCTAAGTCATATATTTTTGAATTTCCAAATGTAAACTTTTTTTCTTACTAACTTCTAACTTAACAGTGTGGTCATAGAAGATGGTCTCTGTGATTCCTTGGAATCAATTAATTAATTTGGACTTTGCATTGTGGCCTAATATATGATACATTTTAATAAATACTTCAGGTGTGCAGTATACTGTTCTGTATATGTCCATTAAATCAAGTTTGTTAATCATTTGAATTATATCTCTGCTAGTAATTTTGTCTGCTTGTGCTATCAATTACTGAGATAAGTTTATGGTAAAATCCCCTGCTGTAATGGTGAATTTGCATATTTTTTCTTGTTTTTACTTGAACTATTTTGAAACTAATTCAGTAGGTGCATGCAGGTTTAGAACTGATATATTTTCTTAGTGAATCAAGATTTTATCATTATAGAGTGATTTCATACTTAGTAACTACCTTTAAGTCATTTTTCTAATAGTAATGTAGATACAACAGCTTTGTTTTGTTTATTCACATTTGTAGATTTATTTGGATTAATTCCCATTATCTTATTTTGTGTTTTATTTTTCTGTGTTTTACAAATGTTTATATTTATTTTTCTCCTACCTTTCTCTTTTGGTGGTTATTCTGGATATTTTAATATGTCTATATAAAGGCTGAAGTTAATATAGTTATTCTCAATAGTAGAATGACCTTTGAATGCTCTAATTCTAATCACTTTCCTACTGAATTATATGCTGTTATTGCTCAATGTTTTAGTTATATATTGCTTTGTTTCCGGTCCCACAAATTAGGCATTATTATTACTTATCATCTGCTTTCACAGGCCCTGGCACTATTTTTTTCCCCTGAAGCATATATTTTAAAAGCTCTTTCAGTGAGTATCTGTTGTTAGTAAATTCTCTTAATTTTGGTTTGTCTATAAATGTCTTCAAAGATAGTTTCACTGGTTATATAGTTTAAGGTACTTATTTTCTCTCAACACTTTAAAAATATTCCAGTCTACTGGCTTCTATTGTTGCTATCGAGTCAGCTATCATCTGAACTGTCCTTTCTTTATAGATAAGCTGTGCTCTTCATGTAGCTGATTTTAAGATCTTTGTCTTTGGCATGCAGTTTTACTACAGTGTGGATGTGGATTACTGTTTATTGGCTTTCACAATTGAGAATTCAGTTTTTTAAAATAAATTCTCGAAAATTCTCAGCTTATATGTCTTTGAATATTACCTGTTCTCCCTTTGTAGGGCAGTCCTTTCCTGTCCTTCCTTATCACTCAGGGTGTCATCTATTAATATCCTGGTTTTATAAAGTAGGGGCTTTTGATTTACCTTTCCACTGTTAGTACTTTTTAGTTTATTTAGATTTTAAAATTACATTCATACTTTTATATCTGTTCTTTTCAAGATTTATGGTTTTATGTACTCTTTTCTATTGAGATATAATATGAACTCATAGACTTTAACAGAATCAGTTTGTTGTTTTAGTTAAGTTAATCATTATTAACCTCCCTACTTTTTTCCTTTCTCCCCAACCCCCCACTTCTTTTTCTCAAATTATTATAACTTGGCAAGTGGGGACCTCTCATTTCCTATGCCTCTGCTATTACTTTCTGGTGAGAATGGGATTTCCCAGATCCATGAAGATTTTTCTTGTTCAAAGACATGAGATTGGCCTACTTTCAAAGAGCCCTGGTTCCTTTTAGTGAAGAGTGATATCAGAGATGAAAATAAGAGTTTTAGGTGTAGACATGAGCATTGTTGATAGTCAAGTGTGCTATTGCTTTGAACCATTTTTAGGGACTGAGCTAAAAAAGATACTTCTTTTACCAGGTCACATTGATCTCTCTCCAATTTAACACGACATGCTTCTGTACTCTTTTAAAAATATATATATAGTATATGGTTTTCTCAGCCCTTACCACTTACTAATTGCTACATTGACTAGCAAGAACTTTTTAGCCAAACTCAGATTTAGTAGAATAAAACAGTTCCCACAGTCTTTAAGTCATCAGGTCATCTTCTTACAGTCTCTTTTCGGTGAACTTAGTTTAAGAGAGAAAGTAAAAAGAATACTGGATTTAGAGACAGAAAACTTGAATTCTAGTCTTAGCTTAATCACGTAGTTAAATGGCATTGTACAAGTAACTTAACGGTCTCAAAAATTACCTCATCTGTGGATAATAGATGTGAAAACACTGTATACCATAGTATATAAATTAAAATACCATATAAATATAAATAAATGTATTTATTTATATAAATAAATATTTATGTCAATGATAAAACTAGGTAATGTAACGTTTGCTTTATTCAATGTTTTCATGTTTGTTGACGTTTTAGTTTTATTTGAACCATCTGAAAAGTAATTCCTAGGTTTTAAGAGGGTCTACAGATTCAAGCAAGATTCTTATTTTCAGATGTGTATGTCATTTATAAGGTGGTTCAAAATCCTCTTGGTATTTCATTACTCTTTTTCAGTATGCCTTTAACTGGGATATAAGATGGATCTGCTTCATAAAACACTTCTCATTAGTAAATGATATTATAGTGAGGCTTCAATGTGCTGCATTCCAATGAAAACAAGAACTGGTGCTCTTATTTACAAATTTGCAAAATTTTAGAAATACTACTACAGGCATATAGCTTTAAAAAATTTTTCAGTGCCAGTTAGTTGATCATATATGAGTTGGTAATAATATTCTTATTTGTGTTTTAGGTGGTCTTGGAGGCATTGGAATGGGACTTGGTCCAGGTGGACAGCCTATTAGTGCCAGCCAGTTGAACATAGGTGGTGTAATGGGAAATTTAGGTCCAAGTGGTGAGTATTCTCACTTTATTATTTCTTTTTAAATGATACATTTGCTACATTTTAAAGCTTATATTTACTAGTTTGTAATAATATTTAAAGGACTGTAGTTTATAGTTGAATATTTAAGATGTTACTTTAGTCTGAAAAAGGAATGAAACCTTTGAGAGCAGAGAACATGAAAGACGTTGAACAAAAGGTCAGGAGGGTTCCTCTGAGGCCAGCCACGTTACAGCTAGCCTTTTAGCACTTTTAGCTAGCCTTTATTTAGCCTTTTAGATTTTGAATTGTCTTTAAGGTAGAAGGAGAATATTCAACATAGTTTATGCCTTGTGTATCATGGATATACAATATTTGTGGAATGGCTGAAATACTACCATATAAGCAATTTAAGTTTGAATATCTAGTTGGGAGGGTAGCTTTTCAGATAGCTGTTTGGCTATTCACATAGACTAACCTACAGTTTATGTTTGAAGATTGATTTTTAAACTTTTTGGTTTCAGAACCCTTTTATACTCTTAAAATTTGTTGAGGACCCCAAAGTGCTTTTGTTTATGTAGTTATATTTGTCAATTTTACTGTATTCGAAATTAAAACTTAGAAATGTGAAAGAATTTACATATTTATTTAAGATAACAGTGATAAACCTATTATGTGTTAAAATGAATGTAAGTTTTAAGAAAATAAATTGTATTTTCCAATACAAAAATTAGTGAGAAGAGTGATATTATTTCACCTTTTTGTACATCTCTTTAATGTTTGGCTTAATGCAAGACAGTCATGCTCTTAGATCTGCTTTTGCATTCAATTTGTTACAGTGTCATCTATCATGTAGTTTCTGGAAAATTCCACCTTATACTCATGAGAAAATGAGAGTAAAACAGTCAATATCTTAGTGTTATTTGGATAATGAAGGAGTTTTGACCTATTGAACCCTCAAAGGTCCTTAGACCATATTTTGAGAATTGCTGTTTTAATTGATGGGCTAATTAATGCTATCTGGTTTCTATTTTTGTTGAGATGTTATAGTTACATTTTAAATTGTGAGGATAGTTATGGTAATCATTATGATCTAAACAGATGGAAATCTTCTCCCTTACTCTTAGGCCCTCTACCCTCCTAAACACATACTATTTTTATTCTTTCATTTTTTACTGCTCCCTTAGCTGCCATGTTTAAAGGAGTCCTTACTTTCTGACCTGATCTCTCAATCTGCTGTAGTGATATTTGTGTGTCTGAGCTGAAAAAAAAAATGAACGATTACCTAGTCCTAGATATTCTCTAACTGAATGTGAGTATGACCAGTGAATTTTGTTTTCTTGTCTAATAAATATTCAAAGAGGCCTTTTTGAAGACTCATGATTAGACAACTGCTGTGGCATAGCACTTTAAACCGTCCCATCTGTGCCCTGCTGCTTCTCTAGTATTCCACTGTGACTAGACCATTGGTATCTATTTTGCTGTGTTGCATTATATCATTCTTTAGTCATTAAAATAAGATTTACTGAAAGTACATATTATGTATTTTATTTGAGGTATGGGAATGGATGGTCCAGGTTTTGGAGGAATGAATAGAATTGGAGGAGGTATGTATAAGCATTTGTTTTCTTGTATGTACCCATCACCATGTTTAGTAAGTTAGAAACTACGTTGAGAATTCCAAGGGAAACAAAAGTCATGGTTTATTACTGGCTCACCTTCTAAATGCTGCTAGCAGAAATTGAGCCTAGTACATACTTAAGGGATATGGAAGGTGATGTGTTAAGAAGCAGTTGCACAAGGTAGGGTGAATGAAGAGCTTACTGATGAGACTTAATATTTACAAAATGTACCTTTCAGCTATATAACTGACAGATCTCAAACTTAATCTTTATTCCATAGGAATTGGGTTTGGTGGTCTGGAAGCAATGAGTAGCATGGGAGGATTTGGAGGAGTTGGTCGAATGGGAGGTAGGTAAATGTATATAATGGGATGTGTTTGCTACATTTCATTTTCCCCATTATTAAAAGTGTCCCCCCTTTACTTAGGAATGGATACTGTAGATGTTTTCAGAGGATGTATGGGCACCAGGGGATAGGGACAGGCAGAGCGGGACTGGGATATCTGTGTCATGTGAAGTAGGTTGGGTATATCATGGACTTCTTGTATTGTGACTTTTGCTGTCATTACAGTTTAGTTTCAGTAAGTTCCTAAATGGATAACTGTTTATTGATAATACTTGAAAAAGGGTTAATTTGTTGCATAATCTTTTCAGAGCTATACCGTGGTGCGATGACTAGTAGCATGGAGAGAGATTTTGGACGTGGTGATATTGGAATAAATCGAGGCTTTGGAGATTCCTTTGGTAGACTTGGTAGGGCTGGCTGTTTACTTCTCCTTTTCTTTTTGCAGGCTGTATTTTTCAAAGTTTGGCTGTCTTTTTTTTGTATGAAAAATTAGAAATTTATAATGTTTCGTGCAATTTATTACTTGAAGAAAAATACTTCAGAGGTTTTAATGTACTAGCTCTCTTTTTCAGTGTCTTACATATTTGAACCCTATTTGTAGAAGACTTTATACTTTTCAGTTATTGTACATCTTCTGAGAGCATAATACCTTGGGAATTTTAAAGTATGATTATTTAAAATTAATTAGTATATTATCTTTCCATCCTTGTTTAGGCAGTGCAATGATTGGAGGGTTTGCAGGAAGAATAGGAGCTTCTAACATGGGTCCAGTAGGATCTGGAATAAGTAGGTTTAAATTTTACTAGAATTTTACAGTAATATTTGAATACTTGCAAAAAACTTTGCAAGAGTAGTTATTGTAATACTTTGTTCTTATATGTTAATATGACTTGTCATAATTTAGAGAAACTTTGATATTTATTGAGCTTTACTGTTTATCGCTGTTGGAAATTTCTAAACTAACTTTGAATTTTACTTCTTTGACATTTCTAAACTAACACCAGAATATGTGTTAACTGTCACCCAATTCAAGAACCTTTATTCCAACTAAAGAATCTGGGGCTTTTTCTGATCATATGTCAAGAACAACATTAGCTTTAGCACCAACTCTGTCTCTTTGCTTATTCTCTATAACTGCTGTTGGAGACTAGCTTATTTCATCTGTGAAAAAAAGTGTCTTTTGGTAAACACAGGTGAATCGCCTCAGATCTAACACTTCTGGAGACCTCCTGAGGTTGAGGGCAAGGTTAAAAGAAATGCTTATTTCCTTGCTTCTTAAACCTTTTCTTTGATAGAATCAAGAGTACTATTGTTGCAAAACTGGGGAATGCCAAATTTCTTCCGTCTGTTTCCACTACTACATTTTAGGCCTTATATTAAGCCTTAACACAAGGCTTAGTTTTTGACCCGTGTTGCTTACTGAACCATGTCTATGTGAGCTCTCCATAGTTACCGACTTCCTTTAATTGATTGAAAACTCACAAATAGGAAACAAAGTCTACTTGAACTCTTCTAAGAGTGAGTTAAAAAAAGTCTTGTCAGCTGAAGATACTTACTTCCATTGTACCTTGCTTCTCATTTTATTCCTTCTTTTCATCATCTTTTCAGCCTTGGCCATTTTCCTGTTAATCATAACTTCCCTACCTTCCTTTTTCACCTCAGTGTTTATACTTCTGTTCCCCTAATCTTATATTTGTTATTCACAGAAAGCCAATTCGAGGGTGATGTTAATTTTTAGAATGGGTATATTAGGTACGAGAAAAAAGGATACGATTGAGAAAGAGTAGGATTGGAATAGTTAAAGGGGACTCAATGTATAAGAATCAAGTGGGTACGAGCTACAAGCTAGATTTTTAAGCTCTGGCTAAAGGAGCGCGATTCCAGTTTTTGTTGTTATCTCCACAAGTCCTGTATAACATAGAGACTAAAAGTTAGGTTTTTTGGTGGTTATTGAAAATTGAATTGATATGAAAAGAGCAATTATATGCGAAACAAGATACTGAGGTGAAAGGTAAGCTAGGAAAAGAATATTATGTAGGACAAGTATGATGAGAGCAACAGTTGATATGTTGGAGTTGTAATTATTTGAATTTACCCCATATGTCTTTGTTCTAACAATTACTAAGCTTGGTATTATTAAAAGATAAAAATGAGGATACAGACTACTATAACATTAATGAATAAAGTCATTGATAGAAAATTTATATAACTTATGTTTTATGATCAGAATATAATTTTTTAGAAACGTATATGTATAATAGTATGAACAGATTCAGTTAGCCATTAACATTCAACTAACTGAATATATACAAAATTAAAATCTGTTCCTTGGAAGATTGTTATATTGTGTGTATAAAAATAATTTTGTTTATATATTGTCTAATTACATAAATGAATTAATTTTTCTCTCTTTCTTTCTCAAAAATGATTCCCTCCTCTTTCTCTCCTTCTTCCTCTTCCTTCTCCTTTTCCTTCTGTTTTTAAAATAAAAACACCAAACTCCCAAATCCTCCCTTCCCTTCTTGAAAATCCAGGTGGTGGAATGGGTGGCATGAACAGTGTGACTGGAGGAATGGGGATGGGACTGGATCGGATGAGTTCCAGCTTTGATAGAATGGGACCAGGTATAGGAGCTATACTGGAAAGGAGCATCGATATGGATCGAGGATTTTTATCAGGTCCTATGGGAAGCGGAATGAGAGACAGAATAGGCTCCAAAGGCAACCAGATATTTGTCAGAAATGTAAGCAACTAAATGTAAAGTATACTTAAAATTATTTTTTTCCTTGTATATCTGTTACTAATACCTTTTTTCATTCTAGCTGCCTTTTGACTTGACTTGGCAGAAACTAAAAGAGAAATTCAGTCAGTGTGGTAAGTATGCCAATGACTGTAGATATATTGATATTGATTATGGAGGAAAACTTGATTTTAAACTTTTAAATACTGCTTAGACCTTTACCTGTCCAGATGCTTATTCCTGGGTAGTATGACAGGTTTAATTCCACTTCAAAGAAATGAATTATTTTGCTATCCTCTGACGTACAGCAGTGCAAATTACTACTAAATAACAAGATTTAGAGTAGAGTCTGACATTGTCTCCTGTGGATAAAGAAAGGGCTTATCTTATTACCTGATTTTTAAATGGTTACTAATATCATCAGTGCTTGAATTTAAAAGGATGTTTTTTATGTGGGAAATACTAACGAATGGTATATTTATTTCTTTGTTTATAATGTAGTACAGTGCTTTGTCAACATGACCCAATGAAATGCTGACATCCAAGTGATATGGAGTTAATAGATGAGACCCATTCTGCGCACTCTGTCACCTATACAGTAAAGGAAACTTAGCTGATAGCGTAGAACCCACTGCCTAGAATGCCTTAGACAGGTACATTCTGGTGGCCCTTCTGTTCCTTTTATAAACTGTTCTTGGCTATAATGATACTACCTATACGACCGTAATATGTTCATTAGGTCTGTAGATGATTAGGTGGTTTATTACTTTTAAAAGAGGGCCTTTTTTTTTTTGTAATGATAAGAGATTTAGTGTGAGTAAAACAAAGTAACAGATTTCTTGTAATGATGAGAGATTTAGTGTGAGTAGAACAAAGTAACAGATTTCCTGCTAGTATTTTTTTGTTATTGCATGGTAACCCAGAGAGTATAATTATTAATAGTACAACTATGTAGGTGGGATATAATGATGAAAAATAGCTAAGTAAAAGTGGTACATTCAACCTTTGAGAGTTAATGGAAAGTTAAGAGTATTTGGAATATATCTTTAATTTCTGGAGATCATGAAGGGGATAAGTTTAGTGTTCTCCCACAAAAGTAGCCTTTGTAGCTACTGTCACAAGGGATCAAAGTGATCCTTCTGGAAACTGTTCTCTAATGTGTTCTCAGAGTACTTTATACCTTTCTTATAGTAATCTGTTCACATGTTTTCTTCCCTCCCAGATGGAGGCCCTTGAGGGCAAAAACCATAATCTTTTTATTCTAGCACCTTTCATTGCCTCTGCATTGCCTCTGTATAGTAGGAGTTTATTAAATGTTATGAATGAGTTAAGCATTCTGAAAAGATCTTCATTCATTTATTTGGTTATTTATTAAATAAATCTACAAATATTGTATTTTTGGTAGTCTGCTTGTCATTAGGATTAGAAAGGGGAAGAAAGTAAGATACCACCCCTGCCCTCAAAGAACATACAGTGTGGATCTGTCTACAATGTTCTAGTGGCTCCTTTTTGTTGATCATCTTTTTATTTATATTTATTTACATTTTATTCAAAGAAGAGAAAGATAATTTTTCTTGATAAAAAAGTTGCTGTAAACAAGTCAACTAGTAAATAGTCACTACTAAGGGAAAGCAGAATTACCAAGTTTTGAGGTGTTGGTAGTCTTTGTAGGAGTAAGGAGATCCACCAGGATGAGTAAGCAGCATCTAGCTGTGAATCCCATAGGCTACAGGGGAAACGAGCACATTACGGCCTTAGTGAGATCCATCAAATGAGGAGCGGTGGCAGCAAGTGTAGATAATCCCTGCTGTTGTAGTTTCAGTGAAAAAGAATCTCCAGATGACATATGACTTTATTTTACAAAGTAGAAATGAAACAAGATAAAGAACAAAGTGGGGCAAACAAATGACATTAGTGAAAATGTGACCAACACTGAGTTGACTGTTTCCTTGTACGTAGGCAGATTTCCTTTCAAGATCAGATATGAGCAAGGATTGCAGCAAATTTGAGGTCTTTTGGTGGGCTTCTATACTTGTTGCTGGCATTGTTTTGACAGAAGGACATCAACAATTCAAAAACATTTTTTAAAAGGAAAAACTAGTCCCCAAATCTACATTTAAAAAATCTGTACAACATTTTAGCCAATAAAATAAAGTGCTTAACTGTTATTTTAGCTCTATTTTTATGTCCCTTTTTGATCAGTCTGTATTATATCATGAGAGTAATGATTCTTGGTTTTGTTTTCTCAATTCTAATTGTAAAAGCTTTTGACTTTCAGATTTATATTAAAGTAATACCATACTAAATAATTTCCTACCGTCTTCCTGTTTTTAACCTTGAACTTACATTGATGGAAAGGAAGATAAGTTACAGTAATAATTTATAGAATTAAGTGTCCAGCTATTGACAGCTATGGAAATTATCTGGCTTGTGTGAACTGAACCATCTATTTTTCTGCCACATCACTTTATTTATTTTCAAATCTTAGAGCTTTTCTTTCTTAGAATGGAAAGTTTGTTTTTAACCTGCTCCAAGCCAGTAGTGCCCCTTTTCACAGTAGAAGTCAGTTTTTTGCTATTTTTTTAACCCCCTGAGCCCAAGGTGAGTAAGTATATTCTCTTGATTACTTCTTAGTAGGAGTCTAGTGGTACTCCATGCTCTCCTCTAGACAGTAACTGCTAGTAAATGGCCCATCACCAAGCCCTCTGATTATTAAATGTCTTGAGTGGTTAATTGTCCTTGGTGGGGCAATTACAAAGATTGAGAAAATGTTGGAGTATGAGTTATATAACCCTCAATACAACATTTCCTTAGCGGGTATAATTCAGGAAAAAATGTGTTCAGATATCCCCAAATATAACAAGATGAGAAGGAAGTGAGTATAGTAAAGTAGATCTTCTTTTATTTTGCTATATGTAATTCCTCAATACACATTTTTAAGAAGACTGAGTATAAATAACTGACCCATTCAGAGTTGGACCCCGCATTAGTTCAGGTTGTGTTAATGAAGTCAAATAGGTGTAGTTTTTCAAACTTCCATATTGTCTATACACTTTAACTATACTCTGGCTTAGTGTGTATTAGAACTGCAGTGCAAGGAAAGCCCATTCTTACTTATTCCTGCTATAAACCATACCAAATATAACGTTGTTCCACAGGTTTCCATTATTTTCATTTTCTACATCAGTATGCTACCTGTTAACTGCATAGAAAATGGAGACTTGTGGTGGATTTTATTTACTAAAACACATGGTGCTTCAAGCATGGCTAGTGGACTCTAACATAACAGTAAAAATAATGCAGTAAGAGTAAAAACAATATACGAAGAATATTCATAGATAGTCACTTTCTTATGTTTGTAAAGAAACACTCAAACTTTGTCCCCCATATCATAATTATAGTTTCTTATAGAATATCTGATTTTGCTTTCTTGTCCTGTGGTTATGTTACAGCTGTACTTTGGAAGTAGGTTTTATTAAACCATTTATTTATTTATTTATTTATTTGTGCTTTAATTTGGTCTGTTTTTAGATATGCTTTTACATCATTATTTTCCAGAGTATATCCCACAAGATTACTTAATAGGCTGAGTTAAATAAAGTAGAAAGATTTCTTTTATTGCAGGAGAGTCATGTTGTGTAGTTAGTATATGTAACAGCAGTATCTTTGATTACTGTAATACTGATTTCTCATTGCATACTCTTATACTGTTGCTAAAATAGCAGCCCTATTTTGTTTTTCTTGGAATCACACAAGATCAGTAGATATTTAAGAGTCCTCAGGGCTTCCCTGGTAGCGCAGTGGTTGAGAGTCCGCCTGCCGATGCAGTGGACATGGGTTCATGCCCCAGTCCGGGAAGATCCCACATGCCGCGGAGCGGTTGGGCCTGTGAGCCATGGCCGCTGAGCCTGTGCGTCCGGAGCTCTGCAACGGGAGAGGCCACAACAGTGAGGCCCGCGTAACGCAAAAAAAAAAAAAAGAGTCCTCGGAGCATGTACAAAACCAGAGAAGTCTGATTTTAATTAATTAAAACTAAATTTTTTTCTCCTCAATTATTTATCTTTAGAAAAGAAAATATCTCAGTTGGTGTTTTTATGGGATTAAGAAGAAAGTTAGAAAACAGGACTTTCTAGTTCTATACCTAGGGTTTTTTGGGGGCAACCTAACTGTGAAACAAGTATCTGTAAGCCACTTTCTCTATAAACCTGAGTGTCCAAACTGTAAGAAGTTTCAAGTATCTTAGCTGATAGACCTTGTCAGCTAGAAAAGACTTGAGATCATTGTGAGGTCAGGAATTTGGGGGTTTGAGTCATGATTCCTAAACAGAGAGGAAATTTAAGAGAAAAAAAGAGAAACTTGTCCTGGGAGATTAACAGATTTTGTAAGAGATTATTACATATTTTCCTTTGAAGTTTTGAAGATTTCTTGCTTGGGTGAACCTTAGTGTTGCTAATAAACCTATGGTGGGATACTTATGTTAAGAAAAACAGGAAAATTTAGGATAATGAAGAACATTTAACCTTAAAAGCTCCTGAAAATTCTCCACAGTCCTCTTCAAAATCACTGTAAAGTGCTCCCATTTACCAAGGTATGCTTCTTTAATTAAACTTGCTTTTTTTTTCAGGTCCCAGCATTTGAGATACTAAGAGGACTCTGGAAATTGCTCTGCATTTGTCTTTAAAGCTTTAAAAAAAAAAAAAAAAAAAAAAAAAAAAAATATATATATATATATATATATATATATATATATATATAGTCTCCAGTTTCATTTTATGATGTTTGTTAGAAAATGTGATTTCTGTATTTTTTTAAAAAATTTTTTCTTCCAGTTTCGTTGAGATATAATCGACATATAGCACTGTATAAATTTAAGGTGCACAACATAATGATTTGACTTACACATATAAAATGGTTATCACAAGAAGTTTAGTGAACGTCCATCATCTCATAGATACAAAATTAAAGACATAGAAAAAAGATTTTCCTTGTGATGAGAGCTCTTAGGATTTACTCCCTTAACAACTTTAATATGTAACACTCAGCAGTGTTAATTATATTTATCATGTTGTACATTACATCCCTAGTACTTATTTATCTTATAACTCAAATTTTGTACCTTTTGACTCCCCTCCTCCAATTTCCCCTCTCCACTCCACCCCCCCACCCCCCACCCCCCCACCTCTGGTAACTACAAAATGATCTCTTTTTTTTTCTGTGAATTTGTTTCTTTGCTTTTTAAGTATAATTGACCTACAACCCTATGTTAGTTCCTGTTACACAATACAGTGATTTGATATTTCCCTACTTTTCAAATGATCATCACAATAAGTCTAGTTACAATATATCACCATAAAAAGATGTTACATAGTTACTGACTATATTCCTCACATTGTACATTTCATACCCATGACTTATTTATTTTGCAATTGGAAGTTTGTACCTCTTAATCTTCCTTTCCTATTTCTTCTCTCCAGCCCCCTCCACTCAGACAGCCACCTGTTTGTTCTCTGTATAACTGTTTCTGTTTTGTTACGTTCATTTCTTTTGGTTTTTAGAGTCCACATATAAGTGAAATTATACAGTATTTATCTTTCTGTGACTTATTTACTTAGCATATACTACCCTCTGGTTTCATCCATGTTGTTGCAAATGGCAAGATTTCATTCTTTTATATGGCTGAGTAGTGCATGCTTAGGTGGCTTCCATATCTTGGCTGTTGTAAATAGTGCTGCAGTGAACATAGGGGTGCATGTATCTTTTTTAATTAGTGTTTTTATTTTCTTCGGATAAGTACCCAGGAGGGGAATTGCTGGATCTGGATCTTATGGTAGTTCTATTTTTAATTTCTTAAGGAATTGCCATACTGTTTTCTATAGTGGCAACACCAGTTTACATTCCCACTAATGGTGCACAGGGGTGTGTTTGGTTTTTTACCTGTTGTAGGTTAAAAACTTTTTGGATCTACTTTAACCATTATAATAATTTTTCTGGGAATTAGTCTGTTTTATAACTTTTAGAACACAGTTAAAGACTGCCTGGCTTGGGTTACAGATCATGGTTTTGGTTCAGTGTGATATTTATTAACTTGAACCATTTAATTAGTATTGAGTGGGTGAGTGATAACCTATCAGTTGGTTTTAAAAAAACGCAGTAATGGGGCAGGGCAGGGATGGATGAATAAACAAAAGAAGAAAAGTAGTCTAGGATGTGGTAGAAATCATTCAGATCAAAATTTAAACAGGAAAAAAAATCTTACTCATGCATTGGGATTAAAAGTTCATCCCATCACCTGGAAAGGGCTTATGCAATTTTTTGATAAGCCCTTTTAAAAATTAATTTTATTTGTTATTTTGGGTTGCATTGAGTCTTTGTTGCTGTGCGTGGGCTTTCTCTAGTTGCGGCGAGCGGGGGCTACTCTTCGTTGCCGTGCGCAGGCTTCTCATTGCGGTGGCTTCTCTTGTTGCAGAGCACAGGCCCTAGGCGTGCGGGCTTCAGTAGTTGTGGCACGTGGGCTCAGTAGTTGTGGCTCACGGTCTCTAGAGCTCAGGCTCAGTAGTTGTGGTGCATGGGCTTAGTTGCTCCACGGACTGTGGGATCTTCCTAGACCAGGGCTTGAACCCGTGTCCCCTGCATTAGCAGGTGGATTCTTAACCACTGCACCACCAGGGAAGCCCAAGCCCTTTTCTTTTACCTTCCCCCCTTTTCCTTTTTTTGTCCCTTTATAGAACTAAATATGTCTGGGTCTTTGATTTTATTGCCAGACTAAAATTAGCCGATAGTGATCTGGCAACTATAATATTCAAGGGGAGGGAAGCATTATGGCAAGTAGTCACCTCACATCTAAATCTGTGTGAACTGGGTTATCATACAGACTTGTATGCCTGGGGATAGTCTCAATGTTTACATCTGTTATTTGTGTGTAATTATTAATAACTCTCCCTTTTACTCTCTAAAGTTTCTGGTTTGGATGATGGATTTTTATGGCCACGTATTTTGATAAATGATATTCATTTATTTCAAATACTAGTCTGTATAGAGTCAGTAATGATATTAACTATAAACAGAACCATTGTCTGGTTTTCCTCCTCTGGAAGCTTCTCTAAGGTTCTTCTTTGTGCTCTTATCATCACTGTTTTCTACTTTTATTGATTTAAATCTACAATATCTCGTCCATGCCTGTTTCCGTAATATACTTGGTGCCACTCTTACATATGGAGTTCAAATTGTCATATTGAATAAATGACTTTGGCACTGTGGCTGAAAAGCAGAATTAGCGGAGCTCTTTGTGGCCTGGTAAAAATTAAATTTCTGGGCAGTTGCTACTATTTTCAGGGATAAAAGAGTGAAATGGAGGATAAAAGGGAAGGAAGAGAGATTAGGGGATTGGGCATAAAAGAGCAATTGTTTTTCTAAAAATAATTTTGTTTGAATTTGTAAGTTTGTTATTAGGCATGGTGACTTGGTGTCATTTTGTGCTAGCTTACCTTATCTTGCTATAAAATTCACTTTAGAAATAAGGATTTAACATTAAAAATTTTTTATTTTAATAAAATATTAAATCCTAAGCAAATTTATTTTGATTTCAATTTTGTATATTATAACCTGTATATATTCATTACTTTCTATGAATTGCATTATATTCAGAATATAAAATGATGAGAATAATGCTTATATGATGTGCTGTTTTAAAATCATTGATGTTTTTAGCCAAGTTGTCATTTCATTGGCTATGAGAAATTTCAGACCTGTGTAGTGAAATGGAACCTGTTTAAACAGACTAGTAATTCTATAATTTTTCTTTTAAAGGTCATGTAATGTTTGCAGAAATAAAAATGGAGAATGGAAAGTCAAAAGGCTGTGGAACGGTCAGATTTGACTCCCCAGAATCAGCTGAAAAAGCCTGCAGAATAATGAATGGCATAAAAATCAGTGGCAGAGAAATTGATGTTCGCTTGGATCGTAATGCATAATTTGAAACCACGGTTGGAACATTCTTACATCTGTTTTGCTGAATCTCCTAGTAAAAGTCATTTTTTTAAGTAATACTGTACGCTTACAAAAGTTGTAAAGATGAACTTTTAAAACTCCCACCAGCTTTTAACAGTATAGTGTTAATATACTGTGATTTTTGTTAATCTCAAGTTTGGATTTTTAAAGACAGCAAGTCTGGTCATTCAGTTTAAATGAATGGTTATACTATTTTTAATGAAATAAGCCATTTTCTTGTTATTTTCAGTTCTGCATAGTGGGATTTGTTTGTTCAAGTGTCCCCAGCTTTTATCAACTTATTGTAAGGTAAAACATAGATAGTTTTTTCAAAACTTCTGTTTAATATATGTAATTGTCCTTGGAAAGAAAGGGCTCAGACAAATTAGGATATGATTTTGGTTGGTTTTAAATTTTTGTTGGTGATAAAGAATTGCTGTAAGTAAGTTTTGGATTCTAAAGTTCAGAATATTTTTTATTTGACTTAAATGGAGAAATGGAGTTTTCCTTCTCTGCCCTTCCCCATCATTCACATTTTCCACATTAACCACCACAGCCCCTTATTTTATTATTTCCAATAATTCCAAGTTCATACAGAACTGATAATGTTGCCAGCCCCAAGTATAATAATAGGCAGACTACTCCCAACTTTCTGTCTAGTTTCCAGCCATTAAGGTGAACTGCTAAGAAAAGAAAAATAATTGAAATGTTGAGAAAGATGGTTATGTAAGTTAGTCCTCTACTGTTCACTTTTACAGGAGCAGATGCATTTATAAATGTAGTTTTAATAAACCATGGAACTCCTAGGCACAACATATCGAACACGTTGGATCCCACAATGTTAGACATAGCCATATCTCCTTTGCCTGTAAAAAAAAAAAAAAAAAAAGCATGTTGTTAAAATATGCACACCAATACTGTATTTTATTAATAAGCTTCATAAGAAAAAACACTGGATACTTTTCTCTCTTTGTTTTGGAAAATTGTTGTATTAGAGGAAAAGTCTTAATGAATTTGTATTTTTAAATTTTGGGGGGTTAGTATTTAAAGTCTTAACATTTATTTATCTAATAATTATCTTTATTTATTAAACCATTTTTCAATAAGGTATGTAGATTACTTGTTGCTTTTCATTCTAACATGGTTAGTTATGATTTAATGCACATTTCAGATGAATATTACTTGGGCGATTAGATTTAGTGAAATTAATCTGCTATTAAATAGTAAATCCTTCCTCTGAGTCACTCCTTTTTTTTTCTTCAAAGTATGTTACTGAGGAAATAAATATTTTAAAGTTATGTTTGCTCAGTATATTTCAGCCAGGCTTTTAAGAATGGGCACTGCAGCTTGAGGGACCTACTTCTTACCTTTTCTTGCAACCAACACACTTGCAATCGTGTCTGGTATGCTTGTTCCTGCTGCTAATAAAGTAAGGCCCATTACTGTATCTGGAATTTCTAATGTTTCCCCTGAAATAAACATAGATATTACAAGTTACAAATCTTACAGATTCGCTGTTCTTTACAGATATTTCAGATATTTCTTTCCTGAAAAAGAACATAGGCATATTTAGATTTCAGAACCAATATGTATTTACTTAGATTTTTAGCTACCAAAATATTTGAATAATATTGGTGAATTGGTAACCCAGGTAGCACAGATTTTTAATGACAGATATCAATATTTAATACACAAAATTCTACCAAGGAGTAATTTCCCTACCTGGTATGCTTACAGAAGTTTTGGCTGTCCACTGTTGTCAAGGCTGTTGCTTAAAATATGCTAACGAGATTGGTCATTTTCTCTTTTCCCTTTTAAAAACATTTGCTAAAGAGGTCAGATTTAAGCAAATTATTTGTAGCTATTTTTAAGCTGTACATGTGTTAACACGGTATGCATTTTTAAATTCCTACTTTAGTGACAGACCTTAGTTTAGTGTTTTCTTTGGGAAATCATAAATCTGAGGAAAACAAAATAGGATTTGGCTTGAGTCTTTCTAACTTTATGGTCCCAGTTTAATACTTCTGTTAAATCTGATGTCAGTTCAACATTTTTCATCAGTGTATTCATTTTGGGAAACAGAACTAGAGGGAAGTTTAAAAAAGAAAGTAATTGTAACTGCTCTTAATATTGTAATTGAAAACTTACTTTAGAATTTTTCTTTCTTAAAATGTTAATTAAAAGAACTTCAAGTAGCATATTTATTGCATGCTTATATATTGATACTGGAATTGTAATTGGTTGTTAATTTTGTTACTGGTTTGCCAGAGTTCATGTGTACATAAATAACACTAATATTTATCATCTTGGCGACTGTTCTATGATCTAGTACTTCATTTTGTTCTTTTGTTGCTTTCCTAATGTCAAATGTGATCTGAGAAAATTTAGAGTTTTAATATGCAAGCTATTGGACTTTTTCATCTTACTCTTAAAGTAAAAGCAAAATAGAATAGCATACTATTCTAAGTCATATATTAATATGAGAAAAGTCAGAGGTCAGCAAACTTTTTTCGAAAGGGTGAGATAGTAATTAATTTAGGCTTTGCAGGCTATGTGATCTCTGTTGCAGTTATTCAGCTCTGCCAGTGTAATGTGAAAGCATCCATAGATAATATATAAATGGATGGGCATGACTGTGTTCAGTAAAACTTAACTCTCAAAAGCAGGAGACTCAGTGATTTGGGCACACAGGTGGTGGTTTGCTCACCCATGATATAAGTCCATTCAGCTTAACCTTTCTGAGAGAAATTCCTGATTTTTGTGTTCATTGTTTATATTCAATTTTTCCTTCTGGACTAGGAGTTCTGTGGGACTACAGCTGCTTATGACCAAGCAGTAATAGTTAAATCTTAATCATGAAGGTAGTAGAAACCTAAAATGAAACTTTTATTTTATACCCTTTTTATTCATTTCATACTACGTTTATATTCCCATATTAAAAAGCAAAATAAAATGTAATCTAGTTAAACAGTACCCATCGTTTTCTCAAAACACTGGCACCTTGCTATATTTTTTATTATGGAATGGAATTCAATATAAAGACTATATTATGCACCCATGCAATGTGATTTAATTATTAGCATAATAGAAAGACATTCTGTGAATTTGATTTAATGTATAACATGTACATTCCTTTGACTTGTACCCCTGGGCTGTATAACAGTGAGAATATAGTTGACGTGATATACAACTCACAAAACCTGAATGAGCTTGTTGGTGTATTAATATTTAATCTTTCTGTAAATAGCACTAATCTTTAGTCTTTACTGAAAAAAATTTGCTCTTTGGACTACACTTAGTGAATATATGCTTTGTTCTTATATAAAACTGATTATTTTATTTTAAAATTGTGCTCTTATACTTAAGATACGTACCAGTTATTGTGACCATCCAAACCAGGATATATGTAAATGCAGATATCCACAGTGCTGACATGAAAAAGGTTATCACAAAGTAATTTTTCCAAAACTTTCTTCTACAATCTGGTGTGGTTAGAAAAAGTAGTATAATAATGGGAAGGGATAGTACCCAAAAAATTCTTTTCAAGTCTGCTTCAGGCATGTTGAAAACACTTGGTGGATCTGTTAAGGAAAAATTAAATGATTTTGAGTTTTCTCAAGTGGCCAATTAAGTTAGAAATGTTCATTTAGAAAGCTGTATTGAAATAAATTAGCTGTATCAGTTTTTAAGAGGCTATTTAAAACATTCGAATGCCTCATTACTGATATTGCTGGCAAAGAGAAACTAATTGAGACTTCAGGGCTGATGGTGTAAAATGTGATACTCAGCGTTTCTTGATTTGGGGCCTTAAATCCATCAAAATGTCTTGGGTCATTCACTAAGTATGTTAGAGACATAATGTTTATGAAGTGTCAGTTCGACATCTCTTGGTTTTCTACAGTGTGGATGGTCTTTAGTAACTTTTGCTTATGGGATTAACTGGCTGGCTTACCTTAGCTATCCCCATTGTATCCATTTCCCAATATTGATGATACCTCCAGCCTGCCCTATTTATCACAATGTATACTTAGGGAGTATAATATAATTATAGCATAATCTTTTTATTAAGTTGAATATTTCTAATTCTCATTGTAAGTAACTTTAGGGGACTTGTTTCATTATTTTCTTTAATTAATTCACCAAACACAGAATTCACCACAATTCTTAGAAAAAAACCTTAAGAAAATAGGCACTAGTATAGAATCTACAATGTAACTTGTAAGACTTGAGTATGTTTTTTAAATTCAATTTGTTTTATTAACTTAGTGGAAGACAATAATACATTCGATAAAAAGGGGAATTCACTTTAAAATTGTTTAAAATTTGTATGGCATTTATAAAATACTGTACCCATATACTAGGTCACGTTACAACTAATGCTAGTAAAATAACTCATAAAAAAATTTTTGCCAAGCCTCAGCCAATGGGCCAGAAGTAACAGATATAATTTTAGTGTAATAAAAAATGTTTGGACTGGTTCTTTTGAGTTTCTTGTTACAAAATTTAACTTAGACGTGTGTACCTCTTGCGCCTGAAAGACTAGAAACTATAATTTTTGTAAGAAGGGGAAAAGTCATATTTTAACTTTTTAAGGTAATAGAATAAGTTCCCTGTCTAAAGTACTAAATAAAATTTAGCATCTGTTTCTTACAACCACTTTATAAAAAAATAACCAAATTTGTATTTCTGGCCATAGCTGAATTCGACTTCCTACTAAATATATTTACTTAAGTGTTTTGCTACTGCTTCAAATGACATGTTTAAAATTCAACTGTTTCCTTCTTACTTTCTTTTTTCCCACACCAGCTTTTCTTCCTTAATTCCTCGTTTTTGTAAGTGGTGTTCTCATCTTCTTAGTCAGTCATGATCAAAAGCCTCAGAATTATCTCTGCTCCCAAGTAGCCCTTCAGTTGCCTGGTCTTGGTGATGCTTCCTTTGCAATGTCTCACATCTGTTCTCTTGTATTCCCTCTGCCATCACTTTGTCTAGACATCTGCTAAACACATCAGTTGGTTTAGTAGCCTCTTAAAGACCTCCATGTCCTTTATCCCGTATTTCAGTTCTGATAATTTCTCTGCTTACAAACCTGCAAACACTCTTAATCTAGCATTTAAGACTCTATCCTCTTCCTTTCTATCCAACTTTCTTCTGCTTCCATTCTGCACATGCAGTGCTCCAGTTATGTTAGTACTTGAGCAGGCCTTTTGCTCATTTTATTTCCTTGTCAGTCCATGGAATACTCTTTACTCTTATCTCTGCATCATTTACTTATGACTAATAAGTAACAGCTATTGAAGTCTAGACTTCAATAGCTGTTACTTATTATTCATAAATCAGGTTGTTAGTTAAAATCTTACTATTCTACAAGGCTTAGTTTTAATGCTCCCTTCTCCGTGATAATCTTTCCTATCTAACCATCCTCATCAAATTTTGTACCGTCTGTCCCCTTTAGGAACCACAGTTATGCTTTATTTGTTTCTCTTTACAGTACTTAAATGTTCACATTTTAGCTATTTGGGTTTTTTTTCCCCCCCTGTAGTATTGGAAGCTTCTTTAGGGATAGGTCTGCCTCTTGATCATCCCTGAATCCCCGTAGTGTTTTTTACATAGTAAATATATAGTACTTAATGAATTGAAATGAAATTAAGTTTTGCTAGTGAATAGACTTAATAGTGGCCAGGATGTGGTTATTACCTTCAGAAACCTGACTAAGACCATGTAAACTTATAGAAAGCTGGGAGTAGCCAGAATCTTCATGAAATATTCCACTGTCAGTTCTTGATTGCCTACGGATGAATGGTTGATCCTCATCTTCCCATCCCATCAGTGGCTGTTGTTCACTTCTCTCTTCCATTGCTTTGGCAAGGCAGGGGCAGCAAGGACTGCATTTCTTTATAATATATTGGTTAATTTTAATGTCAAAACACAGCACCAAAACATATAATCCATATATCAAAAGCAGTGAAGTTCCTTCATACCTATAAATTAAAGAAATTTGTGTGTTTTTCAATTAAAAATGTGAAAGTTATTTTAGAGTTAGTAGCTTTTGGGCAGTATCTGCTTAATTTTCTAATGCAGCAATAGAACAGAAATGTTCTACATGTATTTTGGTTTTGCAGATGTGTCCACCTTTGGTTACAGCATTATTAAAAATTTGATGAAAGCTTGACACTGTCCTTTCTGTATTTCAAAAACAAGGATTATAAATGCATTGTCTTAATTTGTAGAATCCTTCCGAATGGCAGGCATAAAAAGTTCTTTAAACATAACAGTAATCATAGACTTTCAAAATAAAAGTGAAACTAATGAATAGTGATGGGCATTCTCCACCTCAGTTCACTGGAAGAATATGATAATTAGAAGAAAATATAGTATCTGTTCATTTCAATTGTTCAGGTATAGGAATTTTGTGTAAAATATTCAGAATATGTTAGACTTTGGCTGGAGCCTTTCAGTTTGCTATACAGAGATTTTTTTGACGATTTTAATGTAAATGAGTTTGGCTTGCATTCACAAGAAAGCAAGGATGTTTTCAAAAATAAAATTATACCTAAGGCACTGAGAACCGTTTTCCTGTACTCTGGTTTGCTGTTTAAAGGATTTTCATTAGCTAATACCATCACATTTGAACCTTGCATTTACGTTTTATTTTACAGCCATTGAATCTCTGCTACAGCTTGAAGGCACAGAGTTCTTGATTTCCCTAATGGGGGGAGCATTAGCTTGGATGCTCTCACAGTCATTGCCCCCTTACAGACAACTGCTAAGTCCCAGAAGCATCCCCATTGTAACCAACAGTCTTTCCTTGGGAGACGGTCTAGATTTCAGGATGATTCATTTAAAAAATTTGCTCCCTGCGGGGTTTAAAGTTTTTTGATAGCAGATATTGATGCAGCACTGCCAAATTGTAGTATTCCAGAGGGGTGCCATTTACAGCGTTTTCTATTTTTCTGGTGATCTCTGGCATTGGGCAATGTACAATCTGTATGGCTGCGTTTTACATTTCTTTATCCATTAAGATTCCTAGTGTAGTGATAAACACCTACTAGCTGAAACGATTACTATCTGTTCACTAGGTCACCCCCTTTTTCATTTTCTTGGAACAGCAAGGCATGGGGAGATTATAAAGAAAGCAAATAGTTTTTAATATTGAAACCTAAACGTTTTTGATTTTTAGGGGAAGAAGGCTATAGTTCCTCTTACTAAATGAACATCAGGGAGAAAGTTGTAGGAATTTAAAGGAACTTCTTTTACTTCCTTTGTCATCTTCTCCAATCTTGTGACCATGGTCACTTTTAATGGAGGCAAGGTAAACCACCCAATAGATGAAAAAGCCACCTGTTGGGGCTTTAACGGACAACAAAAGTTGGGAGATCTTCTCAACAGGAAGTCAGTGGAGAGAAAGAAGGGTGGTAACATCCAGTGGTTAGACAAAAAAAAAAAAGAAGACTGACTTGACTAAAGAATTGCAAAGAAGGGAGAAGAACCCAACTAGCAATCGTGGTGAGGAGGTTAGCTCAGAGACCTACGGGGAAGATGTACGGAAGTGGCAGATGATTGAGAAGTGATTGAAATAACATTTTTGAAAAAAAAGAAATGTTACTAAACCATCAGAATTTTATAAAAATCCTCTCTGTAATTGTTTTACATTAAGAATAATTATTTCAAGCTTACCAGTAAACTTGGTTGTCAAATATTATGGCAAGAACTGCTGCTACACTAATCATGTATGCTGCACAGTCTCTGAATAGGGGCCAACATGATAGCGTTGAAACCTATAAAAATAATTAATGTTTTCCATTACACTGTAACTTCTTCAAGTACTTGCTTAGTGCAATAATAAAATTGTATATTTGTAGCTAAATATTGTTACCTTTTGCATATTGCATAGAGAAAGGAATTTTAAGAAAAATTGTGTTTCTAAACCTAGTCTGATTTTCATAAATTTGACCAAGAGGTATTTGTGGGTTAACTTAAAATTGAATACATGTTGTTTTTCTACCGATTAATAAATATAATTGAACACATTACTAGTGCCTTGTTTGTCCTAGACTCTGAACGGTTCTTATAATTTGTCAAGGCAATAAATTTTGTTGAATAAAGTTTTTTTACATACCACGTTAGATAGTAAGCCACAGGCTGCACAGATGCCAAGGAGATTATAAATTGCAGATCCAAGAATGGTGCTAATGCCAATATCGCCCTCTGTGATAAATACACCTATAAGCAAGATAGTAGCTCAGTTAGTATTGACTTGGAGAAGATCAAATCACATGGAGTAAGAAAAAATATAAGGAGCAATATTTACCTAGGAAAGCAATAACTAATTCAGGAGCTGAACTACCGGCTGCCATAAAAGTTGCACCTGCAACATTCTGGGACAATCCAAAGGCTGAAGACAAATGAAATTATGTTATGCCTGGTAAAGTGACAAATGAAAGAGTATGTCTTTATAACTAAATAGATATATGTCAAAGCTACATCTTCACAGAAAATCACTAATATTAACTTTAGCTGGAAAATAGCCGATAGAGGCAGCATGCTAGGCATTATTTACCCTAGGTCAGAAAGTTAGTGTCAAAGTCAGAACTAAAACTCAGATTTCCAAGGCTTTGATAGCAATCCTTTGTTGATGTTTATTGTTCGCTATATCTACTGATATTTGACACTCAGTCTTTCCAGACTCTCAAACTCTGGTGTGCTTTGTTGAGTCCCTTTCACCTGTGGTCAGTATCTCCTTATTCTTGCCTGTGGGGACCGTTACCTGTCGCTCACTCTCAGGTCCACATCAGGTTCTACTTCTCTGCTGAGACATCTACCTTTGACATTACTGATTCCTTTTGTTGTTGGCGGTGTGAGAACAAAACAAAAATAGCTACAGTGTTTCTGCCCACATGATATTCCAGAACCTCTCCATTCCCTATCAAAAAAACAAAACAAAAAACAAGGTGGAGTTTATGTTTACGTCATCTGAGCCTAGATGATCCTTTGTGACTGCTTTGACTAACAGTATGGCAGAGCCGTAATATTTCTGAAGCTAGGACATAAACGGTGACAAAACTTTCTCATGGTTTTCTCTCTCTAGGAACATTTGCTTCAGAGCCCTAAGTGATCGCATAAAAACCCTGGCTACCATACTGGAAAGACCTTGTGAAGAGCCCACATAGAAATAGAGATACCTGAGGAACCCCGGCTGGTTCAGCCCCCCAGTTTTGAATCTTCCCATCCCAGGCACCAGACATGTGAAGGAGGGAGTTTTCAGATAATTCTAGTCCTCTCTTCTTACTATAACTGCATGAGAGACCTCAAGCAAGAACAACTCAGCTGAGGCCAGTAAATCCCCAAAGCTGTGAGGTATGAAATGATTGTTCTTTTAAGCTAATAGTTTTGGGGTGATTTGTTAAGCAACCATAGATAACTGGAACACCTGACTATTGTTCATTTATTTGTTATTTATCTATTGACTACCTAGCATGCCAGATGCTTTTTTTATGTGCTAGGAATGTGGCAGTAACAAAACAGACAAATGTTTCTCATCTTCTGGAATTTAATTATAGTGAGAACAGACAGACAAGATAAGAAAACTATGTATTATGTTAGAAGGAGCAAAAGCAGGGTGGGATATAAAATGTCATGCAGGAAAGATTGTAGTTTTAGATTGGGTAACCAGAAAGGACTTCACTGAGATGGTAATTTAACAAGGACTTCAAAGTGAGGGAGCTAACCTCACGTAGACCCAGGAGTATTCTACGCAGATGGAGTTAGTGCAAAGGTTTTGAGGTAGAAGCTAGCCTGTGTGTTCAAGAAACAGAAAAAGACTGGAGTGTCTGGAATAAAGTGTGTGAAGGAGAGCTGTAGATGATGAGGTCAAAGGTAATAGGTGACTAGATCATGTAAGGCCTTGTGGATCCTAGCAAGGACTTGGGCTTTTATTGTGAAGAATATGGGAAGTGCTTGGAAAGACATCCACAATATTGCTTGCTGGTGATACCAGCTGCAGTCATCTTTTTTATCCCCATGAGATTATCTGGTCTCAGAGGCCCAACCAGCTCGTTGGGCCACCTGTTAAGCCTCCATTGTGAAAAATCCTCTCAGGATAGTCGGAATTATCTAATCCAGGCCCTCTATCCTATTTCTTACTATTTTCCTTTGGTCATCTTGCTTGATGAACATCTACTTGTGGTGACTAATGAAGGGAGAGAAGTAGTAATTTATGTAAGTGACATTTCATAGCATTTCTTTTACTGGTTAGAGTAATTTTACATATAAATATGTAGTATATATATAGTATATAGTATTTATACTCTTACTACAACTCTGATATGTAGTAGGACCAATTGGCCATGAAACTTAAAATAGAACAAAATGAAGCATATTGTTCTGTTATTAACTTTTTCATTTTATGTATGAAGTAAATAATATCTTAATTCATGGTATACAGTTCACTATCATATACATAACTTAATCATCTCAGCTATCCTCAGATGTGAGTGGTGGTATTTCCATTTTACAGATAAAGAAACAGGTCCAGAAGGTTAAGTAACTAAAAGTTACATGGAGAACAAGAATCTTAAATGTGAGGAGTTAGGGCATAAACCACAAGTCTATTGGTTCTAAACCCAGTGCTATTTCTGTTTCATCACAGAAACTCAATATAATATAAGAATGGCACTTAGGCCAATTATAGGGGGCAATTGAGTCATTTTCTTTCCTGCCTCATGGCACTGGTACATAACTACCACTGTTCCATTCCTTGCTAGGGGGAAAATAGCTAATGGGAGTCAGGAATAATTTAGACGTTTTCCAGCATATTCCAGAGAATGTATAAATTTAGTGATATTACCATGAATTCTCTTCTCAAGTCAAACCAGGGCTAGATAATATGTGGAGGAAATTGAAAAAGAACAAAGTGCTTTATCTTGAAGTAACTGTCTAAACTTGGGGCAGCTGAAGAGTGAATGGCCAATCTTCATTTAATGCTGGCTGAAGAATGCTTCATTAGAAAAATTCAGTCTTGAGAGAGAAAGGGTGATCCATCTGGCTGTTGCAAGGTAGGAAAAATAGGTGGCCCTTTGGAGCACTTTCACTCTCAGAAGGCAGTAACAATAAAGCTTGTTGCTATTCACTGGGCTCTATTTGAGTTATGAAAAGAAAGGTTCTGTACAGATGGATGTGTAAAACTTCCAAGATATTTTAACAAGTTACATCTTAAGGTTCTAAGCATATTTTGTAAAATGGTTTATACCTTTGAACTTTAGAATTGACTGGCTTTGTCTTCACTGACGCTTGGGTAGCATTTCTCTCTGCTATAGTTTATTATTAAAGATAAATTGTTCTGGTTTCCCCCCTCTCCCAAGAGCTATTACTTTTTTCCCTCTCTATTACTCTAAAGGAGTAATCATATTTCCTTCAGGATATAGTAGAAATGTTCAAGGTGAGTTTTCTTTATAAGTTTAGAAATCACATTGTTTATATAAAGTGCAACTTTATGATAATGAACTGACTACTGGAACTCATCAGACTTTTTCTTAAGCATGTTCTCTTCTCTGATACCATGTTGGAAAGTTTATAACGGTTTTTGAAAATCCTCTTCTGGAAATATAGTAGAAAGAGTTTTAAACTAAAATGGAGACCTGGCTTCTGGTCTTGCCAGTACCTTAATGTGAGACTTTAGATAAGTCATTCAGACAAGCCTTGTATTTTGCCATCTGTAAAATGGAGGATTGGACTACACAATATTTAGGTATCTTCTAATATTATCAATTTTTACAAAAAATATAAAATATGAATTCTATGACTTAAGCCTCTGTACTGCTTCTTACTGTTAAATAAATTCCTTTTATAAATAAAAATCCCCTTTGTTGCTGAAAATTTAGAAAATGGAGGAGAAAACAGAATGGGGAGGATCATTTATAATTTTAACATTGTATTTTAACCACTGCTACCGTTCTTTATGTATTTCCAGTTCTTTTCACAATGTGCGTTTAATAGAGTTACAAGAGTAGGCTATAAGCAATTTGTTGTCTTCTGGCACAATTTTGTAAAGTCCTCAGTGATAGAAAATTTTCATGCTTTGTGAATGAATTTGAATTTTGAAAGCAATTAAAAGTCATTCAGACCCAACTCTAGTGACTAGGGTGGGTAGTCATGCTGAGTAATTCTATTCAAAATGAAGTATGACAGCAAACCAATGTCTTTTATGATTTGCAAAATTGGTTCTGATATTAATTCCAAATATATTCTAGAAATGTTTTGAGTGAAGTCAGCATCATTGAAATAAATGCCTAGCCTCTCAATGTACAACTGCATGTATATGCTCTGTGGTGCTTTTAACAGTAAATAAAAACATTTGAAGTACTTTATAGTTATCATCTCATATTTTGTCTGAGCTATAACGGAATAAATTCTGAAACTCTGTATAATGTTTTGAAAGGCCTGATTCCACTGAAAAAGAAAGACTCCCCCATGGCCTAATCTAACAGCTTTAGTATTAATTAATTTCCACTTGCCCTAAGTCTATCATATAAAGCATATGTAAGACATTTTATCTCCAAAGCTCACAATTACCTGAGTTTTGTCTCCATAACTTGCCCAAAGTCACATAGGTAGTAGTTGCAGAGATGGGATGGGCAGCTAGACCTTTTTGAGTTTAAAAAGCTGCTCTTTCTGTTACCCATGTAAGTGAAGAGATTAATACATAGCTTTATTATTATTATCATCATCATCATCATCATTGCCTATTCCTGAATGGCATCTTGGTAATATCCAGACCACTTGGCACTTATTTAGATCCATATACCTGGGGTAGATTTAGATGTGATCCAAGGTGACCACAATATATTTATTTATATTTTAAATTTAGATTAGTTTAGATCAGAGGGAAAAGAAAAACAAAGAGGATGAAAATGCTCTTAAGAGGAGAATGAGTGCCTGTGTGGCAGGGAGGAAGCACTATTCTTAGATTCTTTGTTCTTTGGAAAGGCTTTGCCTCTGTAAATTTCATAAGGATTAAGAATCAAACAATCCCCTGAAACTGTCGGCTATCCAAATGCCATACTCACAGAATTATTCCACTCCCTTTCAATTTTATCAATTTAGAATTAATTCTACCTGGAATTAAAACTTGCCTTTCTTTCTTATTGTCTATTTCTGAAACATAAAGTAGAACATGGGCAAATATTAGCTCAAAGCAGAGTGAATAAGAATAATTTTTTAATAAAAAAGTAAATCTTTTATTTAAGTATGTTTCTGAAAACCTTACTAAGATCATTTTCACTTAAGACATGTTATACTTCAAAGGGTCAACATGGTGGAGGGATTAGAATTACTAACTGAATAGCATATTAGCGTAACATATAAAAAGAAAAGTTTCATAAGTAGCTCATTGTGGACTTTGGGCTATATCAAGTGACCAGTCACTAGGGGTTCTCATGTTTCTCTCTAGTTAGCTTAGGAAAAGTTAAAGAAAGGTGATTTAAACAGTGGTTAAATAACTCTAGGAGGTCCCCATTACATGTTAAAACAACACATAAAAAGGATTTGTTTTGACTTTATACTGAACTTTTGTGTTTCTAAAAATGAACTGCTTATAAAGATGAGAGGTAATAGTCCTACTATTTGGGCTACAAGTTAATATAGTTTATATTATATATAAATGTGTTCAAAGAATCATCTTTAGTCTCTTTTCCTTTAGAACTTAAATGGATAAAAGAGAAAATAGGATTAGAGGAAGGGGGTATAGCAACATTTTCTTGTATTGGTTCTACGTAGTTAAGATGACAGCAAAATGTCTCAGGGTATGTGCTTGCTTTTCCAGTTTTGAGGTGGGGAGGAGAGGTTGTGTAACTTTTATGGTCATGAGCTGAGCAAGAAAGGGAAAGATCCTTGTTGAAAACCTCAAGTGGTGGTGGTTCTAATGGTAATTGACAGACCAGCATATATAGCTACAGGCAGAGAAACAGCACTCACTTGCCTGAGTTGGGCCTGGCCAGGGCATCAGCAAGAGGCTCTGCCCTCCACCACTTCCAACTTATCCCCTGCATGGAGACTCCAGTCCTGAGCCTTTTCTAGTCTTCCCCTTGCTGAAGACCCTTGTGCTAACCAAATGAGCCACTGTTAGTGATTTGAGGAGGGGTTCATGGGGTGATGGGGCTGGGGTGGGCCGGGGGTGTGCCAATTCAACCATTGTATCCTAGGTTGGGACTCAGACATGTACTCCATAGAAAGTCATTGCATTATACATGATGGTTTGGTTCCACAGTACTGCACTATGATTTCATGTACATCATAGACAAAATGCTTAGTTCTCAGAGTCTAATTATTTCAGGTTACCATCTATAACATTAATTTACAGCCCCCAGTAGGTTGCTAAAATTCTTAACTGATTTTTTTAAGTGACTTCGTGGATTCTCATTTTGTAGTATACTTCCTCTGTAGTTACAATGAGTATTTGATGTATTTTTGTGGTCAAAATTTTCAGTGCCCTTGGGAGGAAAAATACCTTTTAAAATTGTTCAAAAAGAACAGTTCTTCTGAAACAACCATATTACAGCAGCTAATCTCAAACAAGTATGTGTAAAATTATATCACACAGCAATTGAAAACATTCTGGGGTTTTGGCATTAGAGAAACCAGGGCTCTCCTGTGTACTGGCTGTGTAGTCTTGAGAAATTATATATTCTCTCAGCATCGGTTTTTTCATTATTAAAACCAATCTGATAGTCCCTACTTCATAGGGTTTTTGTGAAGACTAAATATAATCATATATGTTTAATTTAGAACCATGCTTGGTCTTCTATAATGGTTTTATGATAAATAACTATAATAAATACATAAATAATTAATAGCATTCCAGTACATTGTAGAATGCTCTGTAAATTGTTTAGAGGATTATATTAATACTTATTAGTTGGGTGGGACTATTATAGCTTGTCAAAGAACTATGGGGAAATGTAAAGCGTTTGCAGACTTTCTGAAGTTAGTTTCTGTGGATGTAAAGAAATTCCAGAGAAATTGTGTTTTATTGCTGATGTCCTAATTTAGACAAGACCATGCTAAGACCTTGGAAAGAGAAACGACAGAATTAATTTAGAGGCATTTAAAAGTGAATCCAGCTAGCACTATTTCTATTTCATTTCATTGCCAGCATTTTCAATGCTGAAGACCGGGGTCAATTCTTAGCAGCTGAAGATTTGGCAGTGATGTGGGCATCCATCAATCACACATCCATAATAGCTACTGTGTTATACTTCAGAGCAAAGAGTGATTCACTTGAGAAATGAATGTTTGCTGATGATGTTCCAAAGTAATTCCACAAATGGCATGGTGGAAGTCATTATTATAGATATTTTATGAAGTTGCTTAATGAAGATTATTTTGAAGTAGCAATCTAAATTTTAATGCAGTAGTTTCTTCTGCAGGGCTAGAAAAGTTATCTATTTATTTACCACTCCCAAGACAGGTTTTTATTTAAAAATTTCTTAATGGATTTATTCTTTCAGTCAAGTCGTTGTTTGGAAATGTGAAAACGAAAAACAAACAAACAAAAAGTGACTTTTTTGTTTGTTTGTTTTCCAGGAAGAGAAGGATTCTAAGTGGGGATATAGTACCTTGAATTTTTAATTTCTTAATTTTATGTAATTAATATGATTTAGTTTTTCTAATGAGAAGTGCAGTACTGGCACAAACATGAACAAATAGATCATTAGAATAAAGTATAGGGCTTCCCTGGTGGCGCAGTGGTTAAGAATCTGCCTGCCAATGCAGGGGACACGGGTTCGAGCCCTGGTCTGGGAAGATCCCACATGCCGCGGAGCAACTAGGCCCGTGAGCCACAACTACTGAGCCTGCGCATCTGGAGCCCATGCTCTGCAACAAAAGAGGCCGTGATTGTGAGAGGCCCGCGCACCGCGATGAAGAGTGGCCCCCACTTGCCGCAACTAGAGAGAGCCCTCGCACAGAAACGAAGACCCAACACAGCCAAAAATAAATATAAAAATAAATAAATAAATAAAAATGTTACCATTAAAAAAAAAAAAGATCAAGGATAATGCCTGGAGCACAATCAGAACTCGATAAAATATTAAAAAAAAAAAAAAAAAAAAAAGAATAAAGTATAGAGTTGAGAGTATAGAAAATGGATCAACTTTTGGAAAAAATAGCATTGTATCCTATAGCAAAATAAATTCTTAGTGGAAGAAATAAAAATATTAAATATAAATAAATAAATAAATGTAAAAAAAAAGAAACTATAAGTAGAAGAAAAGATGACCATTTTTCTGACCTAGGGATAAAAAGGTATTTCTAGGTATAAAACCAAAAGGGGAATCATAAAGGAAAATATTTGTAAGTTGACTTAAAAATATGTACACTTCAATGTGATAAACACATAAAATACAAAACCAAGCAAACCATAAAAAGTATATCATATAAAAATTATATTAGAAAGAGTTAATACCCTTATATTAAAAAAAATCTTGGAAATCAGTAAGTAAAAGACAAATACTCCCGTATTAGAACATGGGCAAAAAACACAAAAGCAAAACCACAAATTTTAATACACATATAAAATGTTCAACCTCACAAATAGTAAGATAAATACAAATTTTATAAAATAACTTCCATTTGAAAGCAATTAACAAAGACATTTAAAATGATCCCAATAAGAATTATTTTTTAAAAAGATACTACTCATGGTTTTCTGGAATGGAAGCTACCACACGTTGTGGAGGTTTTCGTTGGCACACCCTTTGTGAAATGCTTTTGGCAATGTATAATATAAAGCTTAAAATATGCATAGCTCTATATCTTTATCAGGAAATGATCAGAGAAGTTTGCAAAGATTTGATACAAGAATGGACATAACATCATTTAGAACAAAAAATTAAAACTCAAATGTCTAATAAGATTAATAATTTTTAAAATTGTGATAAATTTCTACTGGGTGCTTATTATGTATAAAAACCAGTGTTAGGTGCTCAAATCGTTTGCAGAATCAGGAACTATTGTGCTGCCATGAAAAATCATGTTTTTGAAGGGTATTTAATAATATAGGGAAATATGCATGATTAAATATTATCTTAGGAAAAGGAAACGACCTCAAATTGTATATGTAGCAAGATCTAAAAGACTGAAAGGAAATACACCAAATGATAACTGTGGGGATCTCTGGGTGATAGAAATGTAGAGGAATTTGTTTTTTCTTCTATTCTGCTTGCATTTCATCAGTCTAAGTAAAAATATTAAAGTAATTTAATTTCTATTAAGGAAAACTATCAGTGTCAATGTCAAATGTAGTATCAATGTAAAACTATATGTATAACTTAAATAATAATTATAATAAACTTACGCCGACCTGTTCTATAATTATTTTTCATTAGAGAAATAGGTGTTGAGTGCCTCTGCTATTGCCAGATCCTGTTTTAAGTCCTAAGGATACTGCTGTACTGCACTGAACAAGAGAGAAAATGACTTGTATTTCAGCAGGGGTGGGGGATGGGACCATGGGAAAAGGGAAAAAGGGAGAGTTTACATTCATGTTCTTTCCCTGTGAAGAAATGCTAGCAGTGTGTGTGTGTGTGTGTGTGTGTGTGTGTGTGTGGCGGGGGGATGCTATTTCTGTGCAGTCCTGGGAGTATGCAGTGGGAAATCTAACCCTTAACTTTGACCTTCTCTGAAGTGAGCATGCTCAACCAATTAAACTAATTAAGCAGGAGACAGAGACTGGAAACGCCGGCACTTTTGCTTATTTGGCATAAAACATCACTGATATCCTGATTTTAGGGACCAGTGTGCTAATGTAAGGTCTGTGCTCAGAATTCTGGGCGATATACATGATTGAAGGAGTAGAACTGAGGGGCTTGGCAGATCTTATTTCCAGAAACCAGTAACTGAGCTTAATGTTTAATTACCTGATGCCGAAGGGCCCTTTACATAAAATGCAGGACTTATTTATTTACTTATTGGTCCATAAACATCAATTAGTTTCCTTACTGGTAGGAGGCTGGGAAAGGAAGAGGAAGGAGGGCGGTCCTTAAAGGTATTTGTTTATCATCTACCTTTAAAAAAGTTACAGAGATTTTAGAGTAAAAATGAAAAAAAAATTTGAAGTATTTGATGGCAAGTATTAGGAGTATATACCAAGTGCATGTATATGAAACTTGGAACAGCTTACTAACAAACAGCGAGGCAGTACAATAGACAAACTGCAAGTTTCTGGAGATAGGCAGTATAGCAATAGTTGCTTTATACTCATTTAAAGATGTTCTGCTGCACATTAACTACCAAGAAAGACCATACTCACGCCAGTCCCTCAAGATACAGGACACCACAATGCAAAAGTCAGTGTTCTGCAGCCAGATGAGATGGACAGGATTGCTGCTGAGCTACTCCAAAGACAGCTGTATATGTGTGTGGCACTACTGTTCTGGAAAGTTGTAGAGAAGATTTCCAGCTACTTACATTCACTGATGATTTCCAGGGAGGGTAGGAAGTACTCATCACAGACAATAGACATGGCCATGAACATGTAAAGGATGATTAGGAAGTAGATTACGATGCCTCCATCTGCACGCTCCTGTTTTGTGAAAAACCCTTCAGGAAACTCTGATGATGGGGACATAACACATTGGGTGCTATTTCCTGGTAAGGAAAAGGAGGTGAAAATTTGAAGGATGTTGGAGTAACACATTCCAAGCCCACAAATAGAAATTCCTTAAGAAAACAGGAAGTGTGGGATTAAATCACTTTTGAATATGATGTAATTGTAGATTCTTAAAAAAAAATTAGTCTTTGGGACCTGAAAGAGGTGCTTTAAATGAAATAAGATAATGATAGCAGGTGAATTAAAAAAGGAAATAATGAAATCAGTCTTCCTTGTCTGCTTCATTACTAAAAGGGAATTCTGAACCCCTTTTCCTCCTCAATTAGAAACTGTATTTTGAAGATAAAGATTCCTAATATCTGTACAATTTCATTTTCCCATTTCAGAGCCCAAGTTGTCCGCAAAGCCCAAGGCCCACAAAGAATCATCCACTGTTGCAGAGAGAATTTCTAGGATGAAAGAAGATTTCTTTTTCCATGATGAAGTCTCCAACAATAAAAACTGAAGACTCTCCTGCTTCATGACGTCTGTGAATTATTTCAGAGCTATCTTTGAGAGCTTATTCGAAGGATCAGAAGTGTTTGATAGCCTACCAAATGCTAAAACTCAGAGCAAATACAGCAGGCAGCATAAGCAAAAGTGAGTCCAGTAAGAATTTCCCTCTCTTTGTCTGTTTATCCATATGTGGCAGCAGCAGCAAGGGTAGCTGACCCCAGCGTCCACCTACCTGTAGCCCTTGGGAGACGTTGGGGCAGGGAGGCACCTGGGGGAGGCAAGTGCGCAGTAGCCCAGAGGATGCCGAGGAGCAGGGCCCTTCTTGCCCACCGTGGACCCCCTTTGGTCTGCATTTCTGCAGCGGTCTTTCTGCAGCGTGCAGCCTTGGGAAGGGAGAAGGGGAGGATTAAGCTGGATCATGTGAGGAGTCTCCTTCCTGCCCAGTGCCCTGCCCAGGGCACATCACAGCAAGGCCAGTGGACAAGGGAGGGTGATTGGAGCCAGCCAAGCCACTCTGATCAGGAGCCCTAAGCCCCAGAGAGGCTGGAGGAGGTAGGGAGGAAGCAGACAGTCCCGTGGCCCACAGTCCCCGAGGGCAGATCCAGGCGGCTTGCTCTTTATGGAGTGATTTTATTTATTGTCTTCATACTGGCTCTGCTTTTGACTCTCTTTAGATTTGTAAGGACCTGAGTTTATAACTGCTTCCACCTCTCTCTCCAGCCCTTGCTTCTAGAATTTGCTGGAGCTCGTGTATGTGCATTCTTTGGCTAGGCTGTCACCCTTTTATATTTCTGTTTTGGCCTCTCGTCCTCTCTCCAATTAGGAGGCTCCTGCAATAATCTAGTGGAGAAATGATGGTGGCTTGAACCAGAGCAGTGGCAATGGGGATGGAGAGAAGTGGGCAGCTTCAAGAACTAGTAAGAGTCGTAGTGGATGGAGGCTATTTGATCATTGGTTAGCTGTGCTCTCTGCCAGAGGTTCTAAAATGCAAATTGGACAAGCCAGGGAGTGTTCAGATATAAACTACTATCCTCCCTACCCTAGCATTTACTGGGCTTGCCAAGATGTTAAGAACTTCTGGCACTATAGTAACATGTGACGAATAGCACAGGCTCTGTAGCCAGACCACGTGGCTTGAGTCCTAGCATTGCTGCTTAGTACCTGTATGACCTTGGGCACGTTATTTAACCTCTCTGCTCCTCTGTTTCACTCTCTGTAAAATGGGAAGGTTATAGTGCCCTCTATTTGGGTTGTGTGAAGATTACATAAATGAATGGATGCAATCTGCTTAAAACAGCCTCTGCCCCATGGTCAATGTTATCTATCTATTGTCTATCATCTATATTATTATTATTAATGTATTACTTTTGATTAAGATAGAAGCTTCTTGGCCATAAAGGAATTTTTTAGTTTTGCAACTCTCATGGTTCCCTTGCAGAAAAAGCATAAAAATTGATGTGCTTGCTAAGTTTTAAATTTAGAAACTGCGTTTTTCTGGTGGAAAGGAGTAAGTTTGTGATCTTGAGTTGGTAAAAATTCTCAAACACTCTTTTGTTTTGCTGGGAATTGCTACCCATTATAAACCTCTCTGAAACCGTCATTTCCAGGAACTGACTATCCAGATACGTGGTGTGGTTGTGAGGCTGGGATGATGAGTCACCAAAGTGTAGCCCAGTAAGGGAGCAGATTCCCAGCAAGCAGAGTTCTGGCTGCTGACACCTGCAGGAGGTGGCGCCCTGGACCACTGGCCTTTGGCCTCAATGCCAGCAGTGCTAAGCCCCAGGGAAGAGACCAGTTACCTTTGTATAAGTGGAAGTGTCTCATGAATCTTTCCTCTCCAAGACGCAGTAGTTCAATCAATTAATAGAACTAAACATTATAAACAAACAAAACAACAGGAAAACTCAAACCCACAATGAAAGTGAATACTTATACAATGTATGTTGTTAATCCAGGAAACAGAGCAAGTATCTGAATATATAAGCCAATTACAATGAAACAATTCCAGTGGAATCTTGCTCATAGTAGGTACTTAATAAACATTTGTTGATTAGACTGTAATGATTCTTGAAAACACATTCCCAGAACACACGGTATACTTGTTCTGAACAAACTATCCAATAAAATATAGTTTACCAAGAAAAGAGAATTTAGGAGGCTAATTAGATTTGCTTTATACATTTATTCTTCATTTTGCAAAAGAATCTGAAAAAGCTTTATTGTAAAATAAAACAGATTTTAAAAGTCACATAAAATAAATGTATAGTTATTATCTTACTATTGTTGTTATTTCTTTTTATAAGATGGACTTCCTTATAAACTCCCCAGGTCAAGAAATAGAAGTTTGCCAGCCATCCCAGAAATCCTTTCATGTGCTCCAATCCCAACTTATCCTTTTCTCTGAGAGTAACCAGGCTCCTGGTTTCTATAGCAGTCACCTCCTTCTGTGTATATTTCTAATAGTTCATCGTTCATCCCTAATTGGGGGCATGCTAAGGATACTATAGCTTAGCCTTAAAAGAAGTCATTTAAGTCTCTTTTAGTTTATAGGTTTCCCCTACTTCTTTTTCTTTTCCCTATAATTTATCTGTTGGAAAACCCCAGGGCATTTGATCTGTAGAGTTTCCCACAGTCCTGATTTATTGATTGTGTCCTATGGTATAGCTCAATATGTTCCTCCGTTTTCTATATTTTTGTTGATTGACAGCTGGACGCAGAAGTTGTTCAGACTCAGTACTGCCCCTTTGGCAAGACTAGCTCTGCATGCTCAGAATCTGCTCTGCTACTGGGCTACACTTTGGCACCACTAAGGTGGTGGTGAGGTCTTTCCCTCATAAAGCACACGGTATCTGCTTCTCCCTTTTGTGGTGATTTTAGCAGCCATTCCTGCTCATTACCTAAATCTATTAATTCTTTAGAGCTTGCAAAAGAATGGCATTCTTATTCTATAATTTCTTCTTCATTTATTACTTGGAATATTTTACAATAGGTGATTTCTGTCATCCACTTTGTGGGTACCAAGGGGTACTCAGTTTATGTAGCAATGACAATGTATATGCTTGACTCTTCTTTATTTATCATTTCTCAAGATGTTTGGCGCTCTCTTTTCCTTCCCAAATAACCAATTCTATTTAAACAATTATTATGAGTTAGTGTATTTAAATATATTTGATGGGTTCCAATTGTAATTATTATCCTTTCTGAAGTTCAAATTGTCTCATCTTTAGCCAGTGGGAGCCTCTTCAAATTGACTTCTGAGAGCCTTTGACATGATCTTAATAGTTTTGGTAGCTTTCTTACTACCTGATATAAAAAGATGTTCTAGGCTTATCTTATACCTCAAACTAGCCATTTCTCAAAAATGCCTCTTTATTTTTTTAAATGCAGAGTACATCAAGACCATGACCTAAGAATCTGGGTTGCTAGGCATGCTCATTGTCTCTCTCTGTCTCTGTCTCACAGACACACAAACACACACACTCACACACATACGCATGCACACACACACACACACACACCTCTTGATAGAATACATCATGAGTTCATACTGGTACTTCTCATTCAAGGGCCCCAGTTCTCAAAGGTCCCAGTACTTAGGGGACAATAGAATATCCAGTGCTTCATAATTACTCATTTACTTGTGCTATTTACATATATGAGTCTCAAAATAATGGTATTGATACCACCACTACTCATATAATTACTGAGAAGAGTTTTAAGATTTTGCATATACTCTTTCCATTCACTTTCTATTCTAAGAGCTATAGCCTGTCTGCATTGCCTGAGCATATAGTCATTAAATATATTCTTTCTCCCTTTAACCCTGATCTAGTCTTGGTACTACAAGTATCTACATTTTTAATGCTTGCCAGCACTCTTAGGTTGGTTTGGGTTGTTTCTCTAGATATTTTGATGCCCAAATCTTATATTCTAGTAGATTCTTTGGAAGGACTCATGGGAACAGTATTCCCTGAGTTCTTTCATGTTGATAACATTATTAAATTCTGAACTGTGGTTTGTACTTACAATGACAATTAAAATAAATAAACAAAGAAGCCCAGAACAAGCCATCTGTTGAAATAGCCAAGTAAGCTAACCTGTTAAAATCAGTGCAGAGATGGTATTGAGTTGTGGTCAAGGTATAGACTGGTAGTCGTTTTTTTCTTTTGAGGAGTAAAACTGTCAAAATTATCTTCTTCAGCTCTTCCTTGCTCACTGACCAGCTTCACCTTCACAGTCTTCTCCCAGATACGTGGACCTCTGCTGAGTTAGCACCTTTTATGTTTGGAATCAAAGCTAACAGTAAAGTTATGTTTACTAAGCATGAGGTATTCATGTGCACTATTCAGTGTAACTCTCCCACTAACCCTAAAGGATAGAGGAGTAGTTTTCACTGGCTGCTCAGTAGAAGTATCTGTGGCTTTTAAAATTATTGATGATTTGACACT
Organism: Mesoplodon densirostris; assembly: GCF_025265405.1. Classification (NCBI taxonomy): domain Eukaryota; kingdom Metazoa; phylum Chordata; class Mammalia; order Artiodactyla; family Ziphiidae; genus Mesoplodon; species Mesoplodon densirostris. Next base: position 92,902,003 of record NC_082664.1, on the reverse strand, counting down.
TACCCAGACCAATTGAATCAAAATCTAGGGAGTGGCTTAGGCAGGGATATTTTTAAAAATTTCCCAGGTGATTCTAGGATTGTTGAGAACTACTGGGATGGATATTTCTACCCCTGTTTTATGGATGATAGATTGAGTCAATTACCTAAGATCTAAGGTTACATAGTTCCAACTAAATGTCAGAGCCAGGATGCAGAGAAAGGTCTGTCTAATGCTAAAGTGCAGGAACGTCCTTACCTGCTAAGCTGAGCCAATTCTTCAGAATGTAATTTCCATGACGGCGAAACTGTGCCTATCTAATTTCGTCCTGCATTTCCAGTGTTCAACACAGTGTTGGACATGTGATGGACATCTACTAAATATTGTTAAATGAATGAATGAATGAATGAAATAAGGAATTCCACAATGATTTTTCCTTGACAACGTCCACAGGATAAGAATACACAGCATCTTCTATAAGTTGATCCTTTTGTCCCATCCAAGTGCCATCTGCTCAGTTCCCCAAGCATGTGTCTGAAGTGTCCCCTAACCAAGGGGACTCAGTCAGCTCTCTAGCTCCACCTGCTGGTGCTCCAGACAGGGTTGAGCTTTCCAACTTCCTGTTGGAGGGAATACAGAAAATCTACAATGAGGAACCCTGTGAAATCAGTCATTTGAAAAGAGATTTCGACTTTCCTTCATGGAATGAGAGCTAGGAATGGTGGTCAGCCCCTGCCTTTTATTATCTGCACCCCAACCCTGAAATGAAGGTTTTTGTAGGCTGCCCCAACTACTGTGAAGACAGAGGAAGGGAAAGGAAGCAGGTGGCTAAGGCTGGTCCCAGGTTCTGACTCCAGCTTGTCATTATTACCTTTTTATTTTTTAACTTTTTGTTAAAATATATAATATACCTACAGAAGAGGGCACATACTTTGCCATTGCTTTTTCCTATTTAAACAGGCAGAGTCAAGCCCCATGGGCACTTCTTAATGAGATGAGTGATTGATTGTCACCATGTTAAGTACAGCCTGAGAGAGCTGGGGTGCAGTGAGTGTTGACTGTAAGTGCATCGTCATAGGGAGCCCTCTGTGTCTCAGTTGCTGCTGGCCCATGAGTGGCTGTCCCTGAGGCTGCTTTCCTAAGAGAGTAGCCTGGGAATCCTCATGACAAGGAGTTTTCAGCTCAGTCTACTGAGCTCCTTCATTTTTTAATCTCTAACCATCATAGAAGTTGCTAGCTGGGGCCATAGCCATGGCTGTGAGTAAGCAGCAATCTGCTCAATGGTTCACATATTCCAATGGTACCTGCCAATTTCCTCACATCCTTATCCTTAGTGAGTTTATCAGCAAAAGCCCAGGGTCAAGCACTGGCTGGGAGTATGACTGAACATTTCCAATTTCCAACCCGGTTCACATTGGTCTCATTCACTGCTGTGTGGGTCCAACTCGGTGAAAGTTATTTAAAACATTTTGAATTCCTAGAAGGTCTTCAAAGTTTTCTCAAAATTTGTATTTTTTTTTCTTTTCCTGGAGGGCGTATTCCAATTCTCTGAATACTAATGGGGGGTTCACGTTTTGCAGATCAAATCTGATCTAAAAAAACATTTTAGAGTGGAAATAATTTTAGAATTAGCTAAACCTGGGTTAAAGCTCCCTCCTCCATTCTTTTTGAAACTCAATAAATGGGGATAATACCACATGCTTTTTAGGCTGTGGGATTACAGACATAGAACATAAATATTCATCCCCTTTCCTTCTGCACTGTAACTCCATGAGAGCACGTTCTATGTCACCAGAACTTGGCAGAGTGTTTAGTGCTCAGTGAAATTGAATGCACTGGGCAGGCCATGAGCTGCGGAAAAAATAAATAGATAAGGGATTTTCATGAGCTACATTTACCAAAAAATGGAATTTTGCTTTTAGCCTACATTTTGATCCTTGTTCCACCCACTTCATTTGTGCTAGACTTACTCTGTCTTTGTTCTCAGAGTTTAGATAGAAAAGCCTTCCGAAGTGTTTCAGTACTTGGTGGTTTAATGAGTGACCTGGAAAAGGGCCTGCCTCAACCTGGCTTTGTCATTTTCTCTTCTAGCTCTATTTCATTGGGGTGTTCTGAGGGGGTGGCAAGTGAGACAAGAGGAGGGGGGACCCTGACTCAAACGTGCTGGAGTGAAGAGCTTTAGTTTCTTCACTTTAATATAATAAACCCCCTCAGGGTTTGAGCTAGCATCATCATTTTTCCTTAGTCTGCTCTGTGAAGGCTGCCACCCCTATGTAGGGAGATAGATGCCTTCTTTACTCTAAATAATTAGTTCAAAGGCATTCATCAGGGGTTCTTCCAAATTTGCTGGGCTTAGAGGTTCTCCCCTAGGCTTGGAACTCAAGAGCCCTAGAGCTCATAAGGACGGAACATAAGAGAATCTGGTCTTGAAGAGGGAACTCCAGGAAGTGCTCTGTATTTCTCTCCATACTGGGTTAGGCTATACACATCACCTCATGTGCTTCGAAGTCCTTCCTTAGCAAGTAGAGGTGGAAGTGGTCACAGCTCTGCCACTGTTGTTGTCGTGGAGGGTATGGAGCTAGAGGAGAAGCAGGGGAGTTGACCAAGAGGATTGACCACTGTCATACGAGTAGCTTGTACTCCATGCCCATGCAGGCCAGGGTTGTTGTTGGTACTGTGACTGTGGTCATTCTTTGTTAAGACCTGCAGGCATGGTTGGCACAAGTCTCTGTGAAAAGGATGCTTGCTTTCCAGACTGTGGGGCTACTCAGTCTGCTGTGTCTTTGGCTGGATATTCCCAAAGAACTAGAACTATATTACTTTTTTCTAGAACCTAAAGACACACATATTTCACCTCTTGCCCTTCTCTCCCGCTTTTTCCAGTTCTTCCCCAAACCGGAAGTTCCCTGTAGGAGACATGGACGTGTACCTCCCAGATACCCCTCGAGGGAGGACTTGTTGCCCCAGCATGGGGGGTGCTGTCAGCAGATGGCCTCCAGCTTAGCCCCTTCAGGGACTGCCTGAGCTGTAGAGTCTCCTCACCTGAGATCACACCGTTCCCAGGGCAGCCCACGTCTAAGTAAAGCAGGGGTGTAGAAGCCCAGCCATTTGAGTCCCAAGCAGACCACTCTGACAGGCAGTGCTCATTTCAGAGCTCCCCACTGGTTGGACCAAAGCTTTATTGGACCTGCCTTGAAGTTCAACTTCTTTAACTTCCAAATCCTGCTTCCTCCCTTTCCTCTCACGGGTGCTGAGCCCCAGTAAACATCTTATACCCCAAACTCCATCTAAATGACAGCTTCAAAGAACCCTACCTGTGACAGGCCCTAGCCTACCTGATAGCTTGGTAGAGTTTTATGCTCAGAACTCCAAACTTTACCCTTGATATGTGAACAGTGAGTTTTAGATTTGAGAAAATGCCTTTCTCCTTCAACAAATCTTGGCTTTCAAAAATGTTGTCGTCTATGGATAGAAAAAAACAGATTGAATTTGAAACTCAAAGTAAAGGAATAACTCCTTTGTTTTAGACTGTGTGCACCCTTTCCTTGAAGCAATGAATGCCACTGATTCCATGGGCAGGTTTTTGGAAAATTTCTAAAGGTTGCATTGTATGCAGCCCATTTTCCTTCCAACTTAATCTTAGTGAAAGATACTGCCCTGGTTGTCATCCATGATTCCTACTTCTCCCATCCCCTGCCACCTCTATCAAGCACCAAGTCCAGATAACTCTTTCTCCTGGACATCTCTTGGGTCAACACACTCCTTTCCATATCCATTGCTACCATCATCTGTTGCCCAGACTTCTATAAGTAGCCTCCTGACAAGGGTATCATGTCTCTCGCCACCAGCTGTCCTTCCAACACCTGTGTGTCAAGTGGGCAGTTGCATATAGGAGTGCATAGCTCAGAGGTGCAGCCCGATAGAGGAAGAGGAGCCAGCAGGTGAGTTTCAGAAAGAGGGTCACTGAGGCAAGAAGGAAAACCAAAGGAATGTGGTATTCCCAGAGCAGAAGATGGGCAGTTTTCATTGAGGACTGGTTAGAGGTTAAGGTGAAATACAAAACACAGCGCAGAGAGATCATGGGTGATTTTAAGAGGGAAGTTTCACTGGAGTCCTATGGGTAGAAATAAAGCTGGAATAAACCATGAGAAGGAAAAAAGCAGAGGGTTTTTGTTTGTTTGTTTTATTGTATGTGAAAGAGAAATTGAGGAGCTGGAGGGGAATATTGGATGAGGGAATTGGGGTTTTGTTTTTCTGTTTTTACCATAGGATATTCTATAGCATGTTTGTGCATTGATGGGGATGATCCAAAAACAAGCACAAATTGAAAATGCGGCAAAGAGAAGGGAACCCTTGAGAAGGTGCTGGGGTTAGGGTTCCAGAGCTCCAGAGGGTAGATGGGCTTTTGTTGGAGAAGCTCTGCTTCCTCCATTGAAACAAGAGAAATGGAGAAGATGGATATAGATTCACAGATTAGGTGGGGAAGAGGATACATAAATTGTTATCTGATGGTTTCTATTTTTTAGTCATAAAGAATGTTTTAAAAATCATGTTTAATTCATATTTGAGGAAGGTTTGAGAAGAGAAACTGTAGACGACATGAAATAATCTTCATGATATTGGAAAAGCTAATTTACCAGGCAAACATAAGAGGAGTGTTGAATGTTTTATTCAGGTTTTTGATCATGAATTTAAAGTGAAACTGGTCACCTATATTTTGTTTGTGTGTTTATCCTCCAGTAATATTCTAGTTTTAAAATGCAAGTGTGGATAAACTGGACTCCATCAGGCATGTTTTGTTCCAAGCAAGTGTTGACAGACGAGAGAGGTGTAAAGGAGGAGAGGAAATTTTCAAGGAGGTGATTATAAATTATAGACTATGTGATCTAAATGAATAAGAAAGAAAATAAAAAGAGGGGACTGACTGGTGGGTAATGAGAACATGGCTGATGGTTTGGGGATGTCAGTGAGGTTAAAAAATCATGAAGAGGTGTGAGTTAGAGATCAGGTTTTCAGAAGCAGATTTGGAGGTGGTGCTGATTGCAGTAATAACCAGGTAGTGTGTGGTAATAAGACTAGATCGGCTGTAGTGAAGTGGAGGAAAAAGCAACTGGAGATGAGAAGGTCAAGGAGCTGAAAATCCAGAGTTTGGATGTCCTCTCATCTTGCACACATCTCAACGTTTTGTAGTTGTTGGTCTATCTTTCCAACAAATATGTTACTCTCTGAAGGAAGGGACGATGTTTGTCTTGTCAGTACTTCCCCCCTAATGCCCAGCATGGTACCTGACCCATAAAATACTCAATAAATATTTACTGAATGAACAAATAAGTCTATTATTTAAAAAAATTCTAAAAGTTATTCCTGAATTGAGAGGTGCATCCTGGGACACCACTGTCTTGACTCCTCATGGACCACTTTTTGTGAGCGGCCTTGTGGGTAATGACATTTACTGCTGCTGTGGATGCTGTGAGAAGCACTCCTGTTTAATTCTCCATGGTATTTAGTATAGGGGCTTGCTGAGGAAGTAATTCACTCCCTTACGCATTATTCCCTCCATTAAGACACACAAGGGAAATTTTTTCTAAGATTTCATTGCTTGGAAGACCTGTAACTCTCCTGAGTGAACAGACAGTTTGTGAGTCTCATAAGCAGATATGTTTTCCTCTTTACTCTGCTCGTTACAGCCAGATGTGTGGCTGAGGCTGAACTTTAGCAAGTATGCAGAAAAATATGGTATCTCTTTGTTATGAATTATTTTACCCTTTGCTTTATCTGATTATCTTTTCCTGATTTCCTCATCTTGGTGATTTCTTCTCATGTTTTTGTTTCTGTTCTGGAATCTTTCTTGAATATTTAATGCTAGAGTGTTTTCCCAGGGTTCAGCCAGATGAAGTTTTCTCTTGACCACTTCAACTGGTGCAAACTTCTGGTGATTATGTAGAAAGCAAGCCTGTTATAAACTATAATAGTGAAGATTCAGATTAGGTCCATTTATAAACAATATATGTTTCTGAGGCTTTATTGAGCTAATTTGAGTTAAGCTTAGAATTTCTACAATATATAATATTCAACGTGTCATCTGTCTTGGACAATACCAGGTATAAAATTGTTTACGAAAAAGTAAACACATTTCTGAAGATTTATCAGTTAAATCAAAGGCGCCTATCTGAGCCTTTACTAATTTAATTAAGGAATTTTATGAATTTTTGACATATATTTGCTTAATCTAATAATTTAAGAAGTGTAAAAAGAACTAAGTCATGTCTAAAGACTCTGGGAGCCTTATAAGAAAGGCAAATGTGGTAGTAAAGCAGAGATCAAGATGACACATGTGGACAGAGGCCACTGCAGGATGAGAAGAATAAATGGAAATGAGAAGACAAGTGAAACTCTATAGAACTAACCACATGGGAACACTGAACACAAAGATCTACACACTGTAAAGGGAATGAAAGGGAAAAACAGAGGAAACAGGTTACAGCTGTGAGCTTTGCAGTACACCATAGTGGAGAGTCATTAAATACATTAAGCCCATTAAATACTGTCATTGTGGGAAACTGTATTCCAGAACACTCGTTGACACCTATTGTATTTTATAAGAGCTGCTTTCCTCAGATGGAGATGCGAAGCTGGCAGGACAGAGAATGAGAGGGTGCTCGCACAGTGGGGCAGAGACCAGACCACTGCATGTATTTGTTGGGGACAACTGAATGCTTCTTTCTCTAAAGTTTGATCATTAGTCTTATTAAGTGTTGTGTATGAGAAGAATGAGATTGTTAATTGTGTTTGCCGTGAAATATATGAGTAAGCAAATAAAACACATTAAAAATTTATCAACTGTAAAAATATTCCAGAATGATGTAACTTATGTTGGTACAGCTAGTTTTACATATATATATATATATATATATATATATATATATATTTTTTTTTTTTTTTTCGGTACACAGGCCTCTCACTGTTGTGGCCTCCCCCATTGCGGAGCACAGGCTCCGGACGCGCAGGCTCAGCGGCCATGGCTCACGGACCCAGCTGCTCTGCGGCATGTGGGATCTTCCCGGACCGGGGCACGAATCCGTGTCCCCTGCATCGGCAGGCAGACTCTCAACCACTGCGCCACCAGGGAAGCCCTAGTTTTACATATTTATGTAAACTACCTAAAATCCTTTTTTGGGAGAAGCTGGGTTATTCATTAAAGAATATAAAACAGGACTACATAAAGTCATATTGCCACTATTGATTTTAAAAAATGACTCTAGGGATGGAATGTTTATTATTAGTGTTATTAAAACTTCTAGTTATCATACACTGTGAGCTTCTAATATGCTAAGCGATATGCTAAACAATTTTTGTGCGTTTAACCCCCATAGCAATCTGATGATGGGTACAATCACTATTCCCATTCAGGCATTCAGCAAGTATTTATTGAGTTCCTAATATGTGCTGGAAACTTTTCTAGAGTGAGTGAGACAAAGACCTTGTTTTCTTGGAGCTTCCCTACTAATGGAGGACAATGAACAAATACTAACAGAATATAGATAGTAATAAATGCCAGGAGGCATCTAAAGCTAGACGAGGGGATGGAGAGTGGCAGGAGATACCATTTTTGAGTGGTCTAGAAGGGCTTCTCTCAGGAGAAGACATTTGAGAAGAGACTTGTATACAGTGAGAGAGTGAGTCATTATATAAAAGAGGTATCAAAAACTCAAAAAAGGCTAAGTAACTTGTCAAGGGTCACACAGAAAATGGTTGAGCTGATTTCAAGCCTGGGGTATCAAACACTGGAAGCTTCGCTTTCAGCCGTCATACCTCATGCCTCAAAGTTCTGGGCTAATCTCACTGTAGGCCTCGAGGGCATTTTTTTTTTTTTTTTACATCTTCATTGGAGTATAATTGCTTTACAATGGTGTGCTAGTTTCTGCTTTATAACAAAGTGAATCAGTTATACATATACATATGTTCCCATATCTCTTCCCTCTTGTGATCTCAACTCCTGGAATTCCAGCTTCCCACATCAGGGTTTGCCGCTCCCCGAGGCTCAGTGGCAACCCTGCTCTGGCCACGGCCATTTGGCGAGGCTACAGTTTCACGGCAAAAAGAGAAACAGATCTTTGATTAAAGTCTAGCGAAGAACAGCTGGGTATCTAATTTTCACAGTTTTGCTGTGTGAAAATTAGGAGGAGGGGAGTGTCCTTGGGAACTGTGTGTGCAGTGTTAGCACTTCTAAAGTGTTACCTGATGTACCTGCAGATGTTCACACGGCTTGAGGGAAATTCACATTGGGCCCTTGCCTAAGTCCTGTGAGATAAAGTTGATAGGAGTAGAAATACATTTCCCCTTTTAATCCCCTCTCATTTATTTTCCCTGTCATGCTATAGTCACTGCTGGGAGGGCGTGCAAAGACTCTGTCCCATTACACTTACCAGACCAGCTTTGCTCAACTAGAATCACTGCAATCCTCCCTTCTCTCCCTGGAACCCTCAGCGTGGATGGCAGATAGTCCCTGGCTGGTCCCATGGCAGTGTGTGTATGGGCTGGGTTTAGTCCCTCTCTTTCCCAGTCCAAGAATGGGAAGTAGTAGTAGGTGCTTGTTCTTAAGAAGGACAGAAGAGCATACTCTTGAGAGGAGCCTGGATCTGGGATAAATCCCGGAAGAAACCCTGGCACCTAGATGTGCAAAATAACAGTCTTCAAGTTGATGTAGATTTGAATAAATCTCTGAAGTTTTTGGAGATGTCACAAATGGACTCAGAAGAATTGTAACCTGTGCGCTCATCTGCACATTTATCAAGTACTTATTAAAAGCACATTGGATATGCACATCACAGTTTTTTGGGGGGTTTTTGTGTGTGGTACGTGGGCCTCTCACTGTTGTGGCCTCTCCTGTTGCGGAGCACAGGCTCCGGTCACGCAGGCTCAGTGGCCATGGCTCATGGGCCCAGCCGCTCCGTGGCATATGGGATCCTCCCAGACCGGGGCACGAACTCGTGTCCCCTGCATCGGCAGGCGGACTCTCAACCACTGCACCACCAGGGAAGCCCCATCACAGTTTTTAATCCAGGAAATATAGAGAGCACACGGTCTCATGGGAGGGACAGACATGAAGAAGATCATTGCATGATGGTGTAAGACAGGCAGAAACGGGGTGACGTGGGAAAAACAAAGACTGACTTTGGTGGGGGGACCCCAAAGATGATTCACAGAGAAAGTGCTGTTGGGGTTGGGCCTTGAAGGACGAGAAGAATTTGCCACGGGAGATAGAAAAGGAGGGTGATATTCTAAGGTAGAGGGGATAGCGTGTCCAAAGACACAGAATTCAGAAGTGACCTGGCTCCCTCGGGAAACAGCAAGCGGGCAGGAAGATGCTCCTGCAGGAACCGGTGGAGGGATGGCTAGAGAGGAAGCTGGGCCACATGAAGGGCCTTCGGTTCCCAGCCAGGGATCCGGGGCCTTTTTCTCTCCCGTTGTGGAATGGAACCATATATTTTGGAACAGAAGGGACCTTAAAGAACATCTAGTTGATAAAGAAACTGAGACTCACATGGTGACTAGACTAAACTACATACTTAAAAGTAAAAATAGAACATGATTTAAGAGTTCATTGCCAAATGAGAATCTCCTGAAGATTTTTGTTTTGATTGAACACATGTATATTACTTATCATCATATATTGTTTCTCACGTATGCTCGTTTGCAAATGATGGACAGTGTGTTGTTAGGACTTCAGATTCTGACAGCTGTAAGAAGTTGGGTCTGTCAGTGCATTTACTGCACAGCATTAAGATTAATGCTTTGGACACTCACCCACACCATGCAGGTGGGAGTATAAATTGGAACAACTCTTCTGAAGGGCAGTTTTGTACATCAAAACAACTATGAAATCTGAACAGCATGACCTCAAATTCCTTTTTAAAGAATTTCTCCGAAGGGACTGGCCAGAAATGCGTCTAGAGTGTATTCATTCATTGTAGCATTGTTTATAATGTCAAAAAACTGGAGGTAACCTACATTTTCTAATAAATTATGGTACAATGGAGTGCTCCGTCAGTATTAAAATGATTAAATAGAAATTTGTTTACATAAAAGTATATTCCTAAATGAAAAAATAGGTTACAGAATAGCATGTACAATGACCCTAATCTTGTAAAAATTAGATATGTAGTCTACTTATGTGTACATATGAAAAAAAGTCTGGAAAAATTTATACCAAGATGTGAATAGTGGTTATTACTGGGTGGTAAGATAATATGCAATTCTTAATTTCTACTATTGGCTTACCCATATAACTTCTAGATTTTTTGGTTTAACAATAAACAAGCATTACTTGATTACTTGCATAATAAAAAGTTATACATTATTTCCCCACGTGTGTGCAGACTGATTGTTTGCCTGTTTACCATACCTGTTTAAGATTCTTTGGTTGTTTCATCCAGGACCGTTTGCCCAACAATTAGGGAAAATGAAAAAGAAGCTTGGGGACAGTATATTATGGCTGGAAAACTTCTGCCTGTGTAGGTTGTGTCTGAGATGGGAAAGATAAACTAGGTTTATCTTCACTCCTTTTTGGAAAGCACAAATCTTTAGGTTAAGCACGGCTGGCCGACTTCCAGAATCCATTTCCTTAGTAACTGAGTAGTGTGATAAATTGGATAAATGCATCTGATATTTTTCAAATTGTCTATGTCGTGCAAAAGTCTCACCCGGACACCTGGATCCCCTTTCAAAAACTGTGATTTTTCATATTCTGCACATAGAGATGGAAATAATCTGGGGTTAAGCCAGTCCTCTTAGGGGGCATTGCCTATTTGGTTTTGTCCACTTATTTGGACTCTGGTGTTCAAGTGTGCATCGTCCAAATCTATGTCTGTTTCTAACACTTTTAGAAAGGATTCTGTACCTTGGGTTTTATGAAGATGGTAAATGTATTGTGGAGAATGAATTGAACCACCATTCGTTGTTCTTATGTATAGACTGCAAGCTGCAAAGGAAAGATATATAGCCGATTCTGCCCTTTTCTCTTTTCCCTCCTCCCTAAGGAACTTGGAGATAACTTTTTACTAGACTAGCTCTGGTCCAAGCTGGTTTCTTTTCCGCCTGTCTCATGTTGCTCTTATCTGAAAAGCTCCCATCTGCCCTGGGATATCTGCATCTTGCTCTTGCCTTTATTACAGAGTCTTTATTTATGGCAAAATAAAGGACTGATGTATCAACTGGTGTGAATTTTCCAATTTTTTCTCCTTCTCTTTCAGACGGGAAACAAGTTTGTTCTTATTTCTTTACCTTGGAAACTTTTGCAAGGCAGAGAGAAGAAGCTGCTTGAGGTCCAAAACTCTTCGAACGTGTTTTAAAATCTTGAGCTCGTCACAGATATGGTGTTGGGTGTTCTGGAGAAGAGAGATGCAGAGGGAGCGTCTCAAGGACAAGGTAAGAGCAGGGAAATCCCAGATATTAAGAAGGTCTGGAGGCTGTTGAATCTGGAGAGCAGTTGGGACCCATGCCCTGCTCCCAGCAGAGCTCTGGGACGGGCAAGACTTCTGAGGTAAAGGCCACTGGAGCACCTGAGCAGGATGGGCATGGGCTCTCTGCTTTGAGCAGTCAGACTTCAAGGGATCATGTGGACATAAATCTTGAATACAACAGAGGAAATCATTAGAGAAATCAGGACTTGCCCCTCCCTACTTTCTGGGTTCCTTGTAAATCTTCCAAATACTGTAGGGGAAAGAAGCTGGGATAAAGTCTGAGAGACATTGTATCTACAGCCCTGAATGCCATGTGCTTTGAGGTATGTTTAAGCTGATGAGAAGAAAATGCTGTTTCTGCCTGTGCTGTCACTGGCTCTGAGTCCATCAGATGTACTTTTTAGAAGACCTTGTTTCCCTTCGATATTTCTCCAACATGCTGCCTATGGTTCGTAAGATTTCTGAGTTTTGTGGCTCTAAGAAGAGATGGATTAGACTGCTGCATTCCCTTTGTAAGGATGAGCAATTTGGGGGCCAGAAGCTGAATTTCTAAGGACTGAGGTTTGCATCTCTTTGTGTGAAAAAGTCACTTCCAGATTGGAGCTAAGAATAGATAACCAATTTTTGTAGCTTCATGAGATTTCCTATTTCCCATTATTGAACATCAGCCCTCTCCTCCAGAGCAGCTCCAGCTGTAATTGTTTCTCTGTGCTTAGGAGCAGGTAATCCATTTTAGTTGCACTATTAAAAACTATGCCATTGATTATTTCTTGGTTTGTGTCATGGTTTCTGAGGCTGTGATGATATAAAGTCACTGTAAGTTTGGATCTCTAATCGCTGTTGCTCATGCATCAAATGGGGCTGTTGATGCAGGCTGGAGCAATAAGGATGGCACAACATGAAAATGAACATGGATGACGAGCTGCGGATGAGCAATAGAGGTGGCAGCCCTGACCTCAGGTTTCTGACAGCCCAGTGGAAAAGTTAGAGCATAGTCACCAAGACCTGTAACACACAAATAACCTAAAGCAAGGCAGGAATTAATACAGGCCAGAATCAAGTTACAAGGCATTATGGGCATTAAAAAAGAAGGGAGCGTTTTTTCCTGGATGAAGTATTTGTAGAACAGTTTTGAATGGTGTGTAGGATTTGTGTAGGCAGAAGGGAAAAGGTAATTCCTATGTCTATTTTTGGTGAAGTATTGCAAGTAAACTCTGGATTTGGTTCTTAAGTCACAGGCTACACAATCCTCCATATGCCATATTTTTCAACCCTGTCTTAAACTTGAGTTTGGGGTAGATTGGAACAAGGTAAAATCATGTTTCATTTCCTTTTAGGAGAGCTTTAATTCCACTTCCTTTTTCCTTTTCTCTCCTTTTAACTGAAGAGTTAACCGAGCCAATGGTGTAAATTCAGGCATTCTCCAGAGATGAGGGATGACCAGGGACGAGGGGAGGTTCGGTACCTCCTTTAGCCCGCCCTGGCCCTCGCTATTCTGCCTGTGCTTCAGAGCAGTATCGGAGTAGAGCAGAGGAGGAGAGATTAAAGAGTCCATGTCTCCAGGTTGTTCAGATATAAATTGCTGGATACCAAACATGGGAAAGACCCGAGGCAGAACGAGCCAGCGAAACGTGGGGAACAGGGATCAACAGAAATGTGCTTTCCACGCACAGATCGGATCATCCATGAGGCCATGGCGAAATGGAGAAGCACCTAGATAGGAAAGTTTTCAGATATAATAGTGCCAAGTCCAGTTGTTGTATTGCAATATAAGTATAATAGCTAATATTTATTGAGCACTCACTTGCTGCCAAGCTCTTGACATGCATTGTCTTGTTTACTCCACATAACTATCCCATAAGAGAGATACAACTGTTCTTCCTATTATACAGATGAGGAAACTCAGGCAGAAAAGTTAAGACAATTGGTTAAGGTGATTAGCTAGGAGCTAGTGGAGCATTTCAGTCTGGCTCTTGAGCCTCAAAGCATAATTCTTAGCCACATTGACTGTCTGATTTCAGGAGAGCAGAGATAGTGTGTGTAGAGAGAACTTCTGCTGGTGCTCCCAGTGTGCCAATGGGTAATGGAGGTGTTGCTGACTTTACTTGCATCATCAGAGATCATTTAATGGACCTTATTAAAGCAAAAGCAATGGTGTACTCACAGAATTCATGTCTCCCATTTCCTCAGATGTTTTCTCTTTTATCCTCTGCCATCAATCGGATGGTGGCTAGATAGTGGCATTTTTGAAAAGCGTCAATATTGAATTAAAATAGCTTTTTGATGGAAAAACTATTGATAGCCTATAAAAGAGCAACACTCTTACAGCTCATCTGGAGTTGATTGAAGAGAGCAAATGAAACAAATCTGCAGCATGTTATATTTTGCTCATTTCATTTCTGAAAAATAAATAAGCCAATAAACTCTACTATTGAAGATTGCTGGCTGTGTATGTCGAGTTACAGGACTGTAATAATTATTCACCAATCAGGAAACATGAGTTTGCATTCCTAAATATGGCTTTGCTTCTCAGACACATATTTGTATAATTTCTTGGCTTCCTGTAGGAAGTGATGTTGAACCTATTTCTTACGTTCAATTGTTATATACAAGTTCAAACCAGTTCTAGACTCTACCTCTAATACTAGAAAAGAGGAAACATTTCTAAGAGAACTTTCAAATTTTCATCTCCAACAAAGTTGTGGCACAAATACATTGGAATTAACTGGATATTTAACCTTATGCCCTCCTGGAGTTGGCATGCACTATTTTCTAGGACCCCGGTGTAATGGATCTGTTAAGGGCATATATAACCTTAAAAAAAAAAACCAAAACCCTTATTTATGTTTTGGTAAAAAGGTAATGCATGCACCCAGCACAAAATACAAAAGGTGTTAATCATATAGCTTGAAAATTAAGCGTCCCCCAGCCCCATCCCCTGGCCACAGAAATTACTGTTTTCCTTTCTCATGTCACATGACATCTTGATTCAGATAATTTGATATGAGAATAGTTTGACTTGACTGAAAACAATTAAAGTTTTATCTTTAAAGAAATTACCAAATAATAGTCATGCACAAAGCATCATTGCACTCCTCACCTCCTCCCTTAAAACCAGTTCTTTCTTTACCACAACTCTACTGCTCACCCCGTTAAGGGTGAGATAAGGGCAAAGGAGGGCATAAGAGATACTGTGAGGCTCAGGGAGGGGCAAGGGCGATGGGGAGTCAAATCCAGGTAGGATGAGAGATGGAGTAAGAACCCGGACTGTGTGTTGTGCAGATTAACTTTTAAAATTCACCTTTTAAAACTCAAATCGGCTGGTTCATAATGTTGTGCTTTAGGTAAGTAAAGCTTTAGTGACAGCCCTCAGGTGAGCTTGGAACTTGATTGGGATATTTGGTTAGTTAACACAACAGGAGTTCGTGACGTAGCCCTGATGGTGAGTAGGCAGGTGTTTTACTCGTCCCAGCCTCTGTCACCAGTGGGCTCGGGCTGCACCCATACTTTAAGCAGTGTGAACGGGGGAGGTAGGAGGCTGTTGTCGGATGTGTTCCCAGAATTCCCTGAAGCTCTTCCATGCCCACAGGCTATGAATATTTTTGTAACACTTGCTCTTATCCTCCCCACCAAAAAAAAAAAAAAAAAAAAAAAAACAGAAGAAACCCACCCCAAAACAGTTTACCATCACTTCTAGTTCTGATTCATTACAATGTAGCATAGAGGAAATAAATAAATAAATAAATAAATAAATAAATAAATAAATATATATATATATATATATATATATATATATATATATATAAAACCGTAACCCTAACTTTAACCCTAGCCCTAACCTATGTGTGTGAATATGTGTGTATATATATATATATATACACATACATATATATATACATATATATATGTATATATATATAGCTCATTGCATTTTCTAGCAGGCTAAGAGAAGGTGGAAGTATAGGTAGCAGATAGGACAAGCCAAGGCATGGAGCAGTGACAGCCCCTGTGTTTGGGGGATGGGCAGTGGAGGCTGTGGCTAGAGTGTGGGTAAGGAGCACAGAGTGACCCATTTCTCTAGAGGAAGCTTGGGCTGCATTCTACACGGCCTTGTATGACATGAGGAACCTTGGGCCATTTGAATTCACAGAATGGTCACAGTTCAGAATGACCTCTTTGGTCACAGCAGGGAGGGTGGCTTGGAGAGAGAAACCAGAGTTGTCAGTTTCTACCATGCATACTGGCTAGAAGTCCTTAATGCTCCTGTACCAAGAATGCAGGAATATGCTTAAAGCAAATCCTTTATCATATCTCACCAGAGACATGAGGAATCTGAAAGCCAATTGTCATCTTATATATCGGGCTTTGCGAGAAGTGTATCCAGCCATCTGGCTCACTCTTTGGACACTAGCTACTTTCATTACCATCTGTTTGGGGGGTGGAACTGAGATACTTTGGCCTTCTCCATCATGTCTCAGTTGTTTGTGTTTTTTAGATCCCTGAGTTAAGAACTTAAGTTAATCTCTGTGATTGGGCAGGTCAAGATTGTCAGTTGTCAGGTAGATGTACCATGTCCCAAATAGGCTGGAAACATGCTTGTGCAATAATGTAGGCACAACAGCAATGGCAAGGGCCAAGACGAGATTTCCAGTATTGGAGCTTTGCAGCATAGCTGACTCACTCCTTCAGAGCTGTGCTCGTGTGACCCAGCCCCACCCAGCAGGGCATGTGAGGACGGTGGGCCATGGACATATCTGAGTGGTTCCTTAATGGTGAGTACAGGTGGGTGATACAGAGTGATGAGGAGAAATGCTAGGAGAACATGCTCCAGAAGAATGTCAAGAGGAGCAACACAAATAAAAAATGATGAGTGAGAAGATACAAGAGCACAGTAAGCCAGCTCGCAGCACTCAGTGTGGCCCATCAAACTAACCACAAACACCTCCGGATGACCTACTGTGTGCTCGGTACACGAGGCAGAGATGGGGGAGAGTAAGATATGCTTTCTGCCCTCAAGCATCTCTCCATCTTAGGGGGAAACAGAATAGGTGTTGGATACATGAGATGGTTTCTCCCTCAGAGCTTCCAGAAGGAAACAATCGTACCAACACCTTGATTTTGGACTTCTGGCCTCCTGAACTTTGAGACAATAAATTTCTGTTGTTTTAAGCACCTACTTTATGGTAATTTGTTACCATAGGAAACTAATATATACATAAACTCAGCAATGGCACAGCCTCATTTCCCAGTAGAAATCAGGGTCT